>NW_020272797.1:0-369516 GCF_003268045.1 Sipha flava | reverse complement strand
CCCTCAATATACTAAGTCATATTGGTCATTCATATGGTTATAAGTGTAGTAGCAGTTACAACAACTTCACTATTTGTTTTGAAATATTTTCTACGTTATAACGTATTTTTTACGAATATTTTTACACATACGTACATTATTTAGGTATAATTGATATTGATTATTATTTAATTTCTATAAGCTTAAAATGTTTTATAAATAAAATACTATTTTATTAAAATAATATAAGTTATTTATTTTTGATAATAACCATCGAAAAAAAAGATTTCAGGAAAAATACCATTCGGGAAAAAGGTTATTTGGGAATTTCGATTCGGGAAAAAAGGTTTCGGGCATACGGAATTTTGGGAAAAATACCATTCGGGAATTTCGATTTGGTAAAAATGACGGGAACGGGGTTTAACACTATATATAACATCGGAAAACATTGTACTTTTAAAATATAACATTGTACTTTAAAATATTTTTAATATAAACCATCAATAACTTGTTAGCAGATTATGTTACAATTTAATTCCATATAAAAAAAACAAAAATTAATAAATAAATAATTTTATAAATTCAAATAATGCTGAAATTATTGCAAATAAGTATGTTCCACAACTAAGATAAAAACGATTTGTTGTAATATACTATGAGGGTTTTTGGCTTTTTCTATTATTTTAAGTATAAAAAATTTTTATTTCTATATCATAAAATTTATTCATGTTCAATGTATTCATTAAATTAGAACCCGTTAAAATATCAAGATGGGATCTATATTACGATAAAGTCGATAAAGATAATAGTCGATGTAGAAAAATAGATTATTTGTTTAGGGTTCATTTCAGTCGATTATTATCCGTCGTTGTTTTTGCGTCTCGCAACCACTCAATGTCGAATCATACGTAAAACGTTATACGAGTATATATTGTAACATAGTGTAATTCCGAAAGTACAATAGTCTACCAGTAGCCGACTACAAAGTTTTATTTCGGAGTTTAAAGATACATGTACATCCGGTGGACCAGGGGCGTATTTAGACTTACTTCTAGGGGGGGGACTGAAATGTTTTCTTTAATTCAGGCTTAAGATGTACAAGTAAAATGTTTAGTAATATTTAAATCAGGTGAATCCTTAATATTTGTAGTTTTTTTTTAATCTAATGCCGAATCCACTTAGAATCAACTTTTGTGTAGTTTTTTTTTAACACCTGTTTGTGTTTTGAAAGTTACGCTTGTGTTTTATTTGATTTTTCACTAAGTATGGACCCGACAAAAAGCCCGATTCAATATTCACAGCTACGTGTAATTTGATTTCATTATAAAATGATCCATATTAAAAAAATTTGAAATGTATATCTCACATTTAATCGATTCATTAAATATGGATTCAGGGGGGGGGGGATAAATCGCCTCTTTCGCCCCCCTAAAATACGCCCCTGCGATGGACAGATTTATTTTGTGTACTATGTGGTCATTTTTTTTTTTTTTAATGCATATAAATGCATATTTTAATGACTTTAGAAGCATACTTACATGTATATTTATGTATTTTATAGAGCTATAAGACCCTAAGCCTAATTATAACTTATAGTAGAAAAAACGTAAATAAGCAGGGATGTTGTTTATTTCGTGACATTTAATGGATCTAATGGATTTAATAATTATTTAAATAATAATGGGTTTAATGAAATTTAATTGGAATTTATCAATTATTAGCAATAAGTGTAAAATTTTATTCAAGTTACAAGTTTATTTATTTATTGATTAATTTAACGTATAAATTGTTGAAATTGTTGTCCTCTGTGAACAAAACATGATTCAGCGGTGGGCATGAATTCGGGCGGAACCGTTTTCGGCCAAAATGAACCTTCCCTTTTCGGCCATTCTGGAATGTCCGTTTTCGGCCAGTACACTATTTTGGCCACCAATTAAAAATATTTTACACGGTTTTTTCTGTAATACTATACCAATTATTTTTTGTATAATAATCTTATAATATTATTTAGTAAAATACGTTAGTCAAATAATAAATAAAAAATATAAAGTCATAATTTTCATAATTTACAATTTATTTTAAAATCTCATATTATGTCAATTAACCCTTTGACGCCCACTATATGAATACCTTTTAGAAATTTTTTTTTTGTTTGAAACTAGATTAAAGAAGCATCAAATAAGAAAAATTTTGATTTTTTAATTTTTACAACTTTTGAAGTTTTTGAAGTTATGATTCTGTATGGAGTCATTGGGTCGATACGGTTGTAATTTGATCCATTTTATAATATATACCTAGATACCTTTTTGTATTTTCAATTTTAAAACTACATATATACATATTTTCTTATAATAATCATTTTTGTGAAAAAATTGAAAATAAATAATTTTTATCAAATATCAGTCAGTTTTATTTAACACATATTATTTTTAATTGAGTATTACATATGAAAATATTTTAACAATTAACACTGATATAAACTTACTTTTAGGAACTTAATTATTTTTAATAGAATTCATTCTACATAATAAATTATTGTACATAGATATTATAGGTAAGCATTTATAAAAATTTTAATATATATATAGGGTTTTTTAATAGTAAATAAATTGATAACTTGTTAATTTTGGTAAAATGTTTAAAAATTAAAATCTCGTATTATGTAAAGTAAAATAATATCTAAAAATTAAAATTATGAGTTTTGCTTATGATCAATTGATAAAAGAAAATCGCTAATATAAGTTTAATATATAAAACGAAGATAATGATGAAAGATATTCTATAGGTATAGATAGTTGTTAGTTATTACTTTTATCGACCGTCAACGTATAGATGTTGAATTCCCTATAATATAATCAGTAATTCCTAATAAGAATTAATATAGAGGATATGTGTGCATGTGCTACAGTTATTAAAAAAATTAAATTTTCCTAGTTTTATTTTTTTTTTGTGTAAATTTATAATATAATGTAACTTAATATTTTTTATTAAGATATGATTTACTATACAAAAAAATAATTGGTATTGTATTACAGAAAAAACGGTGTAGAATATTTTTAATTGGTGGCCAAAATAGTGTACTGGCCGAAAACGGACAATCCAGAATGGCCGAAAAGTGAATTGGCCGAAAAGGGAAAGGTTCATTTTGGCCGAAAAGTGTCCCACCCATGAATTCTTTATTTGTTGCAGCAGTAATTTCTTCATCAGTCAGTTGATTGCAATGATATTTATGATATTTTAAATTGGAATAGAAACGTAATCTAATACTTATCGTATTTTATCAAGCACTAGTAAACGTTTATTCGTAATTTAATACAAAATTATATACGATGAAATGATCATGAAATGTTTATTTATACAAACTGATCATTTCGATATTTTTCATCTTCCAAACACGTGTGTTACTCCGTGATTAATATGAATCATTCCAAAAAAGTTGATATATTATTTATTTATTGGGAGTGTCAAAAAAAATGCAGGTCGTGCAGCATAAAATTATGCTCATCGTTTCTCAAATATGCTTATTAATTTTTTTACGTTGCTTCAGATAATTGTTAAGTAAGTTTCGTTGTTTTTGGTAATTACTTTAGATAGAGAACATCCTGTCCATAGTTTTATTCATAACTTAGAAATAAATCTTAGAATATAATCTTAACTACTGGAACAAATAAAGAATTCATGCGGCGCGCTGAATCATGTTTTGTTCGCAGAGGACAACAATTTGAACAATTTATACGTAAATTAATTAATAAATAAATAAACTTGTAACTATAATTAAAATTGAACTTATTGTTAATTAATGATAAATTCCAATAGATCCATTAAATGTTACGAAATAAACAACATGCATGCTTATTTACGTTTTTTCTGCTATAAGTTACAATACATATATACGTATGTAATATGTATAGCCAAATTAAAGTGAAAATTATGCAGTAGCTAAAATTATAATAACGTGTAAATATCTCTTTAATAAATAAGAGTAAAAATATCAAGCCTTAATAATTCTAGAATAATTATTTCAGAGTTACAATCAAAAAAATTTTAAATCGCACGCATTTTACAGTTTTTTGGTTAAATTGCCGTAACTTGGTCAATTTTGAACTTAGAAAGTAAGTTTAACTATCAAAATTCATTAAAAAAATAGGCAAAAATAATTAGTAGTTAAAATAAGTGATTGCCATTTAAAAAAGGAAAGTTGTACTGCGCATACGCGTATCTATTTAACTTAAGAAAATTAAAAACTCGTGAAAATACACATTTTTATATCATAAAAACCAATAAAAAATCAAAATTCAAATTTCAGATCTATACTCAAAGATATTGAGTGTTCTCAGTAAGCCTTTACACACTATATATATATATATATATATACGATCACAATTTTTATTTTTATTAAACTTCTATATGAAGTTATAAAAATTAAAAAGCTATTCCTATAAAAATAAATTAAATGTATCAGTAAATTCATCTATTATAGTTTATTTTTTAACAATAAATTCATGCGGAATAAAAAATTTAAGGTGTTAAATTTATTTGTATTTATATTCATACTTGATATGAATTTTACGAAAGTAAAAAATTACTTTCTTACAATAATTGTAATAAAGTTTACTTAAATCGATTTATTAGTATTATTGTATCTTATGAAAAACAAAGGAAACACATATTCAATTATTTCCAAAACACAGGAAGATTATTAAAACTTATTATTAACCAGTTAAACCATTTTTATTAAACCAGTTTTACTACACGTAATTGCATATTATTACAGAACTTTGATATATTAACTTATTCTTCTTATAATTGTATTGTATACCTTGACCTTCGAATTATTACATAGGTTAATTTAAAATAGGTACGCTTTAATAAAAAGTGAATTCATATTTATAATACTGAATAGTAACTAGACAACTAGACTTTTTATAAATATTACTAGATTTGGATGTTTAGGCACTTAAAATGGCTGTAATATGTACGCATTTATGCAATAAAAAGTTACTAAATATGCACAAAATAACATAAAATATGTATTTAAGCTAAAAAGAAACACCAAAATATGCAGAGTAAAATTTATTTTACCTTTATTATTTAAAATTAAAAATTAATTATAATTTTTATTAGTTGTTACTTTTTTTATTTCATGTTTTTTTTAACATTTTCTACTAATTTAAATTTATACTAATTATACGAGTACCAAAAAAAAAAAATATGAGCCAAAAATTCATTAATTATTTAGGACCTAAAATATTCCATTCTCTAAATATAAATGTAAAAAAATATTTAAGATACAATACTAAAACGAATGGAAATAGATACATAAGTTAATCATTATTAGGTGATTTGTATAAGATTTGAAAACTTTATAATGTATGTACACATTTGTATACTCGTATTCAAATATTCATAATTAGACTCAATGCTGTTCTTATATTATATATTTTGTCTATTTGCTCATGTATAAATATATTCATAAGTTGATAATATAAACTATATTATATTTATATTAGTATAAAATCTAAATATTTATTAGTAAAATGAATTTAAAAGTAAAATTAATTTAAATTATCGTAATAACTCTCTACCTCAAACTCAAGCTTTGCTTAAAGGTGTTAGAAAAACCAACAAAATATGATTTATATATTATAATTATGTATTACTAATTTGTTATTTTTGAATAAAAAAAAAAAAAACTAAAAAAAATATATTTCATATTGGTTTTATAATTTTTTTAAAACCTTTACACGACCTAAATGTATGTCCATCTTAAGTTTTTATCCTCATGATAATAAGCCATAAAAAAATTATTCAGTTTTATTGCTAGTCTTACAAGTAATTAGATGATATGGGACTATGTCGGCAAATTTGAATAATTGGCAACTAAATATTTGTCACAAACTTATACATGTATTTTAGTAGGCATGCTATATGATAGATGCCTATTGTACAAATTGTGCTGACTTAAGTTAATCTTTTCAATGCTATAGTTCAAACAAAAAATAATAAATAATAAAATTCAATAAAAAAAAATAAACACGAATTGAAAATTTATTAAATAATTTTAATCGTAAGATCTCAAGGTCTTAATAAATATCTTAATTGCATATACGAAGTAATTAATTATTTAAAAAACATAAATATAGTAATATAACATACTACACAATTGTAAGTAGTAATAAATATAAAATAATATATAAATTATTATACATATCTAAGCATAAATATTATGAATAATTTACTTAATTTTAATATATTACTAATTTCAGTGTTAAATATTTTACGAATCATAAGTTACTTATACAAAATTACTTAACAAAGTCAAAATCAGGAATAATATTGTTATACTTTATTTTAATCTGCGAAAATTTGATTGAGTGGAATACGATTTAAAAACTGATGACCAATTCCTTTGAATGCCATGCCGAAAACTTCTTCGATAGCCGGTTGCATTTCATTTAGAACTTCACGCCAATTTTCATTTAAGAATAAGTTCATGTTATCTCCTATTGAAGCGATTAAATAAAAAAATAAAATATACAATAATCAAATTATTATCATTGGCTTAAGCGAATCGAACAAAACATTAACTAAATATTGTCGTTAGTTTTACATTAAAACAAAAAGTATGTTAATTTAAATTTCTTTTTCTAAATTTTATTTCATCTTATTCAAATAATTTTAGTTCTTAGATTTTAAATTTGTAATGAAATATTTTGTTTATTTAAAATTTATTCTTTTTTAAATGCAATATTCTTTCTCGACAATATATTATAAAATGAGTTATTCTTTACAACTGTATTTTTCCGAGGGAAATTTTTTTTTTATATACTATACAATTTACCTAAAACTTTGTCACCATTAAACAGATTATCCATTTTAATATACAATTTTGTTGCCGTGAATTTCCATGATAAGCTATCAACTTCTAAATGCGTACTTCCATTTTTAACGACTGGATTCATTATGACAGTATCATAAAATTTTGGAACATCTAAGAAAAACCAAACATTTACACTTATGCACGTTGTAATATATGTATACATTAAAATTTCAAATTATCAAATATAGCAATATTTTATTTTGTCGTTACCCAAACTAATTTTGCATTTTCCATTTCCTACAATTGGGAAAGTTAGTACTTTTCCTGTTATATCATAAAATCCTTCCAGATCTATTGATTCTTTAGGTTCAACCTCGGCATAAAACCTGTATTTTATTGGATCGTATCTGCAAATTTTTAATGTAAATAAGTCTGTATACTGACCTCATTCTAATAACATATAAACCTACTCGACTTTTTGTATCGTCATCTTCTTTAAATTTATTAAATCTAAATCTGTAAAGTTCAACTTAAAACTAACTGGCCCAGTACCTTGTTGAATAGTGAGTTCTGAGATTCGTAGCGGATCCAGTGGAATAATACCCAAACTCGGAATACCTAAAGATGTCACATTAAAATATTATTGTTTATTATTGAATACATAAAAATAATAAAAATAACTATATTATAAAAATGAAACCTTGTGTTTGTATTTTTCCTTTTACCTTTAGCCAAATGAGGAATAGCGCTTTGAAGTCCATCCCTTATACATTCGTTAAGATTGGGATCACTTATTTTGCATTGTTTAAACCCTTTTGCTGTAACAATATATAGGTTCAACAACTAACAGTTTTTCAAATTAATATTAAAAAACAATATTTTCCTTATTCATATGGTTCTGAACTAGATCTCGCAAATTAAAAACGTAATACAAGCTAATAATTATAGCAGTTACTAATAATATTTGTTTCGTTTCAATTGTTTTTTAATTAATTATTATATAACATTAAACAATTTGTAATATAATATTTAAACATATACAAAATAATGATGAAAATTTTACAGTGTACAGTTGCAGTAATCACAATGAGGGAAGCTTCAACGGCTCTGGAAGCCGAATGGCCTATCGCTCAATCCGATCGCAATGGGGATCATATGAGCGTCGATTTGGATGGAGCATCAAGGACACGAAGATCTCACCAACGTCATTGAGAAAACACAGCTACTGGTACGAAGAACTGATTTCATTGTGGTGATAAACGTCATATTTTTGGTTACATCCCGAATAACCTATCTGTTTTCATATAGTCAGTGGTATTACTATGATTCAATCAAATTTCACGTATTAATTGTTACGATGCTTTCAAGATCGTTGTACGTAAATCATTTATTATCTGCTCACCAGTAAGAAACATTATATATAATGTAATGCACCACATCCATAGTTTAATTATTTTTTTGATTAACTTGTGATTTAACGGATTGTGTGTGTGTATAACTTTGTGTTTCGCAATTACATGTTTGAAGAAAATTATAAAACTATTATGAATTACTGGTATAAACATAAATCTTATGTACAAAAAAGAAAAGGGCTATCTCCCAATATGCGGTCTACCACAAAAATATGCGATCTACCAAAATGGACGTGATCCGCCGTAATTATATTAAAAGTATAAATAAAATAAAATTTTAATTTATTAAGGATCCACAAAATTATCCACAAAGTATAATTTCATATCTCTAAGGCAAGCATTAAAAATATTATTTCCATTATATTTTTCCTCGGTCATTTCTTTGGTACAATTTTACTTCACTGTCATATTTGTGACATTGTTTTGCACAAGGTAATAAGCCATAATCTTGCAAGTATTTTACAGTAAATTCTACTTATAAAAAATGTTTAAAAAAATCTTTAATTAGCATTTTAAAAACTATTTTTTCAACTCAAAATTTAAAAAAAGTTGTTTTACCTCAAACGACACTAAACCAACTAATTCAGTTTTCTGTATTTTTGCATGATAAAATATGTATCCTTATGAAAAATTAAGATAAAACATATAAATTAGTAGATAATAAATAATAATGACTGGGGATTTCCAGCTATATGTAAAACACATAACATTGATAGACCGCATTCTATACTCATATTTATCGTTACGTAGCACGCAAAACGGAGATAGACCACACATTGGGAGATAGCCAAGAAAAGAAAAGTATAACAGAGAAAATGAGACAAAGAAAAGTCAGTTATTACTCTGACAATACTTTAAATCTCCCTCTATTGATTTACCTAAGCGGGTTCTATTGTGTCAATATCGGTATTTAAAAATAACTTATTAATAATGATAACAAGAGTTTGGAGGAAAGTGAAACAGGCGTTTTACCACGTTGATATATAGTATTTTTAGAGCAGTAATTTCCAAAATTGATGTCCTGGGAGACTTTCATATATTACTTGCTATAAGCAGTAATACAAAAACAACCAAAAAAATGCTAGCAGTAATTTTTTTTATGGCTTCATATGAAAAAGCGTATGTTTTGCCCCAGTAGATTTCAAAAAATTATCGGGCACTGACAAAATAAAGCTAAACAATAATTAAAATGGTATATTTATTAACTTAAAAAAAAGAATACACATGGAAACGGAGAGAGTTTACGTTTTAAAATTGAAGGATAAACGAAATGTAGTATGTATTACCACTAATTATAAACAAACGATTATTTTATCAACAAATAAATAAGGTCAAGAAAGATTGAAACCTATAGAAATCGTGAAATATAACGATTTTATGAATAGGGTGTATCGTGCTGATCAAATGATCATGATGTATAAAAGTATTATTTCACTTACTAGACATGACAATAAGGAACACATTTTTTATTTATAAAAAACATTTTTTTCTCTATAACCTCAGATATAAATAATTCAGAGACTCTCTTATCAGATATTTAATACAAATTTCTTCAGATACAACTTGTGATCAATTATTTTAAAAAATGAAACCCAAAAAATTAGATATGTTTATACCAGATAATGCACATTTCCAAGAAACAATCCCACTTCCTGCAGGATACAAAAGAAAAAAATACTTCAAAAACTGCGCTATATGTTTTAAAAATAAAGATCAAAAACAAACTTCATTTCAGTGCAAAACATGTAAGATTCCATCATGTGCTGGAAATTTATCACAAAAACGAAAATTGAAGAATTAATGTGTTTTGTTAGTACCTATCTGTTAATAGACGTAAATCATTTTTTTTTTTTTGGAGATTTAAAATATATATATATACAAGACATAAATTCCTGTTTAAACTTTTATTTTTTACTTTAAAATTATTATTTTTAATCACATATTTGATTTGTTTGTATGTGTAATAAAGATTAATTATAATTATTTGCAATCATAATAATATCTAAAAAATATAGTTTTTCCTATTTTTATTAATTAATTTATTCATCTCTAGTAAACTGAAAAAACATTTTTGGAGGACAGTGATAATCGCCTCCTCGTGGTGTCCTCTGGGTAATGCTAAACGACTGTCATAAAAATAATATTTCTATTGGGCGCAATTTACTATACAAAAATTTATACCTGAAAAATACAGAGCACAATTTACTACACAAAACTTTATATCTGAAAAATATCGGGCGCAATTTACGTTTGCCCCAATTTCCATTAGTGTGAACCAGGTCCGGGCTGGAGCCAAATCGGGTTTTTGAAAAATATTGTAATCAATTTGCTCTCGGGGTCCCCGGACGGGTTTGCCAAATAATGCCGGTTCAGATATTTCGCGACAAGTGTAAACATCTGAATTGTAAGTTGTACATTGAAAATTGTAAATTCGAACTGGGCCCAGATGAATGTGGATGGCTAATCTGGGTCAACCCGGACATGCCGTTTCGTCTCACGGACCCGGTTCGGACCAGTGAGAATCGACCTTAATAGACTAAAGATTATAAAAACTAAACAAATAACTGGCATAAACCTTTCGCAGAAAGAAAACAAATTTCTAAAAATTTATTTATTTTTAAAATCATATAATTTGTATTATAAAACGATTATTGTGCTCGTTGTAATTACATAGGACACGGCGTAAGAATACCTACCAAAAATAACTAGCACCACAATAACATTTGTCAATTTAATAAACGTATCATACTTTATTGCCTGAAATTCTCAGAGTTAAGATCCATCGTAAATCATTCAACCACAATGGAAGAAGCTCTTGGAAAACAAAAATCAGATTCTTATCTTTTTCAAAGCCATCGGATATACGAATATCTCTAAAATTTAAAATAAATAATAAATAAAAATAACTTTATCCTTATTTTCAAAATTAATCTTTAATCAATTATACATTGTAAAATCATGTAACATTGTAAACACAGGCTAATGACCCAATAGTTGAAGCCTTTATTCCTGAATAAAAAAAAAAAAATAATAATAACATTTATCAACACTACCAATCAACAAACACCAGTCAATAGTTACCATCAAACAAAAACTATCACTGCGAAAGTTCTGATTTCGTATATGTAGTACCATAGACTATAAATACTAAAGATAGCTCAATGCTATAAAATACACTACTATATATTTATTATCAATGGTAATACGTGAAGTTATAATTTGATAAAAAATGTCATGTTAAATTATTTAAAATAAGCGGTCGAGAACTTGATAAAAAATAGTACATTTTAAGTGGATCTGAAAAAATAAAAATAAAGGCTATAAGTAAAAGAATTAATTATCATTACGTAATTTTTAAACAAATTTTTAAAAAATACCGAATTTTTGAATAAAAATGTTGTTAATGAAAATTGTATTTATGACGATAAAGATCAAACTAAAAACAATGCAACACATGAAGAAAATTCTGAAGAGGAATCTAGTAATGTAAATAATATTAAAATAAACGACACCATTTAACTCAACAATTATCCAGGTCAATGATCTGGTAATTTGATAAAGTGAGAATATTTTTAGTAGAACGAGGTCTTCAAAATTGTTTAAAAAATATAAGATGATTAAATAGTAGTACTTGAAAACTTTTATCTAAAAAATGTCATTTAATTGTTAGAAAATATTATACTAAGATTCATAACTCCATAATATGTCATTTTAGTAAGTAACTATCAACATTTTAAATTAAAAATTAGATTGCCACTATTGTTATTTGATTGATCTTCTGTTAACGCAAATTTCTCATAATTGTTACATTTTTAGTAATATCATCTAGAATTTGTATAACTTATTATTTAATTATGATCTATAAAAACCGTAAGTGCATTCTTTAATTTATAAATTTGATTATAAGCGAAAAAAAAGACGTATCCAAGGTCATATGTTTGCTACTAAACTATGTAGAAAGAAATATTTTGACTGATAATACCCACAAACAAATTATAATAATCATGTATGTTCTCAAGGAATTTTATAAATTTACTGAAATATATCTAATAATAATTCCGACCACACACCATAATTATACTATTAATTATAATGTAATTGTGGTTTTTTTCGAATATAAAATACTCTGATTTACAACTAACAAAAAAAGGAAAATATTCATAGTATACTTTAAAAAATAAAAAGATTTTGCCACAACCGTTTTAATAATGATTATGCATAACATTATTATGAACAAATTATTGGAGACACGACGTGAAAAAAATAATTCTGACACATGCGGGACCTGAAGATATTTTTTTAAAAATGTATTTTTTGTTATGCTCGAATTTTCAATTGTTCAAAACAAGCATATTATATTTGTTTAAGGTTAGACTTGCGTTCAAGGATTTCAATAGATAATACATAGGAACATCTGTTCCACATTTACTTGATTTTATACTGATAACTTAACCTTATATATGTATATATATATACAATGATTATAAATATTTGCTTTTCCTTATAATATAATCTGTAATATGTGAATATAAAAACATTTTAGGATACTTAACAACAGTGTAAATAGTTAAAAATAATTCAATATTTATTGGTGATTTATTAAAAAAAATCAATCTAATAAAAACATTTTTATACTTAAATAATGACTTATATTTTTAAAATCATTTATAATAGAAATATATTTTTGATGTGTTAGGATGACCCATAATATTTTATAATAGGAAATAGACATATATAGACGGTAGTGCTCTGCACGGTCCGTTATTTTAATGACCAGACCGGACTTCAAATTTTACCAGGGGACCGAAGTCGGACCGGACCACACTAAAACTTTAATCAAAGACCAAAATTGGACCGAACCGACGGCTTCACATTATTTTTAGACCGGACCGAATCAGTAATTAAATAACATTTAATAAAGTAGACCGTGGACCGGACTATCGGTCCGAAGGTTCAATCTGTATTAGCCCAGACCGTACCATATAATACGTTTAGTATTACACTGAACCGGACTACCCGAATTTATAAATAAATATATACCTACATTTGTAGGTTTTTATTCGTTTTATTTGTTTACTTAACAATATCTGTATTTAGATTTTCAGTTCCATGATTGGAACCGGACTGAGATCGGATCGGACTGATTTTCATTTTATTTTTTTTTTTAATTAGACCGGACTAAAAACAATGCATTTCATCTAAGAACTGGACCAAACCGACAATCCAGTAATTTTTGTATGTTAGGACCGTACTAGACCGGACTGATTAAGACCGGACCATGCAGAGCACTAATAGACGGTAACAAGTAACAACGACAAAAATGTGTTAATCACGCAAACGTGCTGTAGGTACATCAGGTATCAATAGTCACAATCACAATATGCTTAGTTTATTATAAACATGGTCTTAGAATTTCTCGTTATTGAGCCAATTAGAAGATCTATAGGTATATATTACACAGTAAATAAAATGACTTTTACGTAGAAATATTTTATACTCAGACGTCTGAATTTTGTAGGGACTTGATTGATTATTTTTGAATTTAAAAAATTCTAATTCTAATAATAATATATCTACGTATTTGTTTAGTTTTTATTACCTACTAATGACATGTATAAATAAAAATAATGAAATTATAAAAAAACCGAAATTAACCGTAAAAAACATTTACAAAAAAGTATCAATTCTGGTGAAATTCCAGCTTTTAAATAAATTCTAATCAGGGTTCCACCGAGGTTCCGGTTTTAAAAATTAATTTAAATTAGAGTTTTGGTGAGGTTCCGGTTCCCAATATTCAAAGAGTTCTGGTTTAAAAACAGATTTTTTTCGATTTGGTTCTAGTCTCTGGTCTATTTCCACTGATGTTATAAAAATAAGACTGAATAAAAACGCTCAGGAGAAACATCCACTTTGTCTAAATGATAAATATCGTTAAGATTCACAGAAAAATAAAAATGATTACCATTTTTATTTTTGCGTACAAAATCCCCAAAAAAATTAATGTTTCAATAGAACGTTATAGAAACATTTGTTTGATGATATTTTTCAGTAGAATAATGAGCTCCATTGAACATGCTTGTTTGGAGGGGAGGGAGGCTATGAATACTTAACAAATGTTATTCTTAAAATTATATTATTATTTATATAGATCTAAGATTCCACCGTATTTAAATATAATGTAATCATTATCTACATAATTTATTGTACAATATAGGAAAAATATTAACATTAATAATTCAAAATTCAAATCATAATAATATTTTTCTTAAGCAAATATTCAAGAAAATATATGAAAAAAGTGAAGAATGTAGAATTTTATAAAATGTGGGTTCTAATATACTTACTTGAATATCTTAAAAACAGAATTTATACTTACGCAATTTTGATAAAGTTGCTCCATTTATTATGGTAAAAATAAAACAAATATGAAAAAAAATAATTTTTGTAATATTAGCAGTCATTTTATTCGATTTTATTAAGAAAATAATGTTCCATAAAGTGTTAGTTCAATTTACAAATAACACGTCGACCTCGATAAACTTCAAACCTTATACTGTCTGACTATGATTCCGGGATTTTAAATAAACTACACTATCCCACATTATTTATACACCATATTTTTTAAATACTTTTATCTCCCTACTACTTTCTATAAGTACTTACAAACTTGTTTATCTGGTATTCGTCAACAGCATTTTTTTGTGAAAATAAATACATTTTAATTAATTACAGTTGAAACTGATTTGTATTCAGATAGTATACTCAATATATTAAATAAAATAAGTGATTGGGTTATATCTTAAAATTAATTTTACAATGTTTATTTCTTCTAGAATTATAACTTTTTTTTAATAACGTCAGAAATCAAATTTATATTAGTTTAATAAATCAATATTTGTATAATTATGATACTACAAGAAATAACTTTTATTTTACGATAATATGTCATGTTAAAATCCATAAAACCTTAATATTTCAACTCAACATTAAAATTGTAGAGAAGAATTGTATATAAATCACTGCATATTTTAATTAATTTACAATAGATTGATATAAACTTAGCAAAATTAAGTATTATTGTTATTTAATATATGGTTTCAAATTTATTAATTTATTATTTAAATTCATCAAACATTCTTACAGTAATTCTAAAAAAATTATTATTTTTACAGTAAAATAAATTCAAGGAAGAACTTTGAAATGATCATCATGCAGCTAATTACTCTTATGATTCTTATTATTTGTAAATATAATAATTTGCAATTTTAATTATTAAAAACTGAAATTTTAATATAAGGATATTTATTATACAATTATTTAATTACAATAAAAATCCATAAAATATTTGCTAGCATAAAACATTATGTTCATTTAAATTTTAAAAACAACAATAATACAATCTGATATTGACCTTCATTAATACTCAAGATTTTAGCTCAATGATTACAACCGTTACTTGTAAGTGTAAAATATTATCAGAGCATTATTTTGTGTTTACCTTCTACCATCACTTTATCCATCAAGGAGAACTAAACACACTAGGATTAAATACATAACATTAAATTAGTAATTACTGTTAGATATTTAGATTATATATATTTATATAATTATATATTATGCAATCGCTAAAAACGTAGTAACCAAAATAATATCTTGATTTTTTTCTAATTTTTTTTTAAATCTATCAGATTTAAAAGAAAATTATTTTTAATTGTTTTTTAAATATATTTTTTTAATTTCCATATCTTATTTTTAAAAAATTGAAAAAGTCAGACTAGATAAACTTTTAATTTTATAATATAGATTTTAGACTCGAGTTCGATATACTGAAATTGTTTTTAATTAGCACAGACTGTTTTTTTGCAAAATAAAAATTTTTTCTCAATAACAATACATAACTTCAACTTTTGTGACATTTTTAGAGGTATAGACTATAAATATGATTTGAATAAATACAGAAATACCAAACAAAACGCAACTCTTTCATCTTTATATGCTTAAGTCATATGTTTTTAACTTTTTACCTCCTTTTAAGACTAAAAATATAAATTAAAACATAATTAAAATTAATGATTAAATATTAACATATTATACATTTAAAAAATATTTAAAAGACCGAGTTGAATAAAGCAAGATGAGTACCTGTATAGTATTTGTAAAATTTGGTTAACATGCTTCTGATTTATATAAATGATGTTATTAAAGAGTATAAAAATACTTATTTTCAATATCGGTTAAATATAAATATCATATATACTAGAAGACATTTAGAAATTATTAAATCCCTAATCAATCGTTGAACTCAAGAATGAAGTATTGATTTAAAATAATTATTTTATAGATATTTATTTCATTTATTTTTACAGTACAATCAATTGGCTGAAATTATAATATAAATAAATTATAATATAGATATAATTAATCAAAATTAATATTTATTATAATATTAAATTATGCTATGCTATCGCATAAAATTAAAACCTAATGGTGAGACTCTACGATCGAGAATTATACAAAGATCAGTAAATGGTATTGCAATATTAGTCTTTTAAATTTAAAATAAATTTACGATTTCTATCGAACAATTCCACGTGAAAGGAATCAGGTAGATCAATTTATATTTCTTAATATGTTTGATATAGTTTAAGAAACAAATTTTTTAATAAGAAATTTAGAAATTTTGATGTTTTAATTTTACAAAAAAAAATTTTTAGCGCTGAGGGTTTGAATTTCGTATGAAATTTTAAATATTTTGCAATTTTTTTTCTATATTTTTTAATGATTCTGAAAATTATTGAAACACTTAAAACATTTTCTAATCATTTTCGTCATTTACTTCTGATTTGTGATGATCTGAACTCTTCTAATCAAAATCATGCATATGGACTAAAAAAAATTCAAAATTCAAAAGTTTCAATTATGCCGTCATTATAATTAACATAATTTATTATACTTAAAAATATAAACATCTATTAAAATTATACATATAAATGACGTATCAGGAAAATATTTTTCTTAATATACTATATGAATCGTTTATAAAATACACGTCTGTTAAATATAAATTAATCTTCTTATTACGAAGTTTATTTCAGCGATTTCATGCGATAAAATAAATGACTCTACAACGTTATTGTAAGTAACCTCTACGTTATCATTTTAGTTTAGTTTCATTGTTGTGTTAAAAGCGATCGCACGCTCTTGATTTTAAATGTCGCGTTTTATAATCATGACTTTAAAATAAAGGTGTAAGCCGATTTCTGACAAGAAAATAATAATTGAAGCAGACGATATTTACAATTTTGAAACAGAAAGATATAATTTTTAATACAACTGATGCAGAAGGTAGTCGAAAAAAGAACCGACCAAGTGAGTTTCCCCGTTTAGAACAATGTTTGTACATTTGGTTCAATCAAGTTAGGCAGAAAAACATTCCAGTCAGTGGTATATTAATTAAAGAAAAAGCCAAAAATTTTAATGATATGCTAAGTATCTTAAATTTTACTGCTAGTGATGACTGGTTGTCTAATTTTAAAAAGCGTCATAACTTGGTATTCAGAAAAATTTGTGGTGAAAGTGCAAGATTTAGCGTCGATTTAGGTTAGTATCTGTGACGACTGGAAGGTGAAACTTCAAGACTTGTTAAGTTAATTCAATCCAAAAAATGTGTTCAATGCTGACGAAACAGAACTATATTTTAAATGTTTAACTGGTCGAACACTAACATATAAAATTGAAAAGTACCACGGAGGGAAACTTAGTGAGAAGCGAGTCGTATTACTTTTTGCAATAAATATGTATGGTTCGGAGAAGTTGAGGGCCTTATTTAAAGACAAGACTGCTAAACCTAGGTGCTTTAAAAAGTCAAATCTTTACCGGTGTAGTATAAAAAAAATATAAAATCGTGGATGACTACCGACTTTGGAATGAATGACTTGAAACCCTCAACAGTGACATGCGAAAACAATGTAGAAAAATTATCAAGTTCGTTGATAATTTCACTGCCCATAACAACCCTCCTACTCTCTTTAAAGTGCGAATTAAATTTTTTCCGGCAAACACGACCTAAAAACTCCAACCTCTAGATTAATGGATAATTAAAAATTTTAAATCTTTATATAGAAAGAAAATTATTTCTGAATTTTTGGCCTGCTAGAATAATAATAATTTTTCAAAAGTAACCATTTTGACTGCTATAACGATTAGTCATAAAGCTTGGAATAATATGATTACACAAACGATTCGTAACTGTTTCTGAACGTGTGGATTCATAAAAGCTATTGCCAGAGAATAAGACGAAGTCCTGATAACTTTAGAAGTTGATAGTCAATGGCATAGATTAACTATTGTTCCAGTTGATCAATTATCAACGTTTAAAGAATTTTTTTCTATCGACGAAGATTTAGCTATCTGTGGAGTTCTTAATGACGATGAGATTTTAAATAAATCTGGTCGAAGAAGAATTTTCTGAAGAGCCCCCCGTAAGCTCGAAGGAAGTAAAATTAGGTCTCCACGCTATTTTTTACAAATACATGATATTAACGACTGTGTATTTTGTAATATTCTAAATTTGGACAACACCATTAATCGCGTATTCGCAAGTGGATACAGATAAAAAAAAATTACCGATTTTTTTAAAAAATAAATAAGTATGCACCTATTTAATAGACAAAAATTGTATGTATGTATCTAATAAAGTATGTAATAATAATCTAGTATGTATGTATGTGCGAATTAAAAAATTATAAATAAATCTTTAAATCTTAAAATCTTTAAAATAAATAATTATAATAAATCTTAATTATAAACAAAAAATGTATGTATCTAATAAAATATGTAATAATAATCTAATGAGTATTTAAATATGTAATTATAAAAATCTAATAAAATCTAAATTTTCTTTTAAATATCGTTTAAAAAAATTTTGTTAGTTAATGCTTTTGATATAATGAATTTCGATGTAACGAACTTTTTGCCGGTCCCTTGGAATTTGTTATATCACAAGTTGACTGTATAAAATACTTAATAATTAATACTTATATTATTTGAAAATGTTAATTTTTCTTGAATAAAATGTTTAAAATTAATTTTTTGAAGAAGACGAGTTTGTCACAAATTCAATGTTTAAAAAAAATTATAAATTGTTAGTTTACTTTAAACCATATTTATGCTATTAAGAAATTTTAAAAATATTTACTAAATGAAACTTTTAGTTTATAAATATAAGTATTACTTTTTTATTATTATACATCTTTACTTCTTTATTTTTTTCCACATATTTTAAATTCTGAAAATATAAATCACAACATTGTATAAAGTATAACTGAATGACAATTTGTTAACATACACGTCAACTGTATTGCCTATAAAATTAAATATTAGGCAAATAATAAATGTACATTATATATTAAAAATATTAATTGGTATTTGTTTCTATACAATGGGAAAAGATAAGTAACAAAAAACCGAAGTTAGATTCAATAAAAAATCTAAAACATAATTATCGTTATCAGTTCAGAATAACAGTAAGAATTTTTATTATGATGAAAAATGTATTAAATTTAATTTATTTTTAAAATAGTATTTACAATCCGTTATATATGTACAATAAGGATTAATAAAGGTTAATAACATAAAATATATTTACTTGTAATGAACAGGGCCAAGGAGTGAAGCCAAAATTTTACAAGTCAACCATTTCAGCTTAAGAATTTTTTTGGACGTCAAATGTTATATACTAAAATACAATACTCAAATGTTTTACTTATAATAATCTAGTCATATTTAAAATTAATAATCTCTTTAATTATTATAATTTTATCAAATCTTATTTAAAAATCGAAGTCAAATATAAAACAAAAATTTTAGTCTATCATTTGGTTCAATTTTAATAAAATTATTAATACTATTCAAAATTAAAAAATAAATATTTTTTTTATACTATCATAAATTTATTATTATATAAAATATAAATAACAGAAATATAATATATTTTCAAAAAACAAAAATATACATAAAATAGTAACTAATGTTATTAATAAAAATAGTCAAATAAAATGTATGCAAAATTAAAGTAGATTATTAATTGAAACATAAAAATTATAAATACCAAGTTATAAAATACTAAACAACTATTTTGTTCCTAGGATCAAAATATGTATAACATCCTGTTAATAAGAATGAACATTAAATTAATTCATGAGTATGAAACCACATTTACTAGTTTGTTCACTTAAAAGGGTTTGCATAATGAATAGCAACATAGTTTATTCTTAACAGGATAATAGTTAAAATGAGTATATTTACAATAAAGACCGAGATTTTATAATAGAATTAGACTTTTTCAATGGGTTTTAGTAACGATAGTCCATTAATTTAATATGTATATCATAACTTGAACGTAATAAATAACATAATAATAAAAAATAAAAATAATAATACAATATGTAAATAGTTTTAAATAATTTTAACACTTTTCTATGAACATTTATAATCATTTTAAGACAATGGTCCTGTAACATTCGAACAAAACTAAACAAAAACAACACCATTATTGTTTTTAATAAATAAGTAGATAAATAGTAAATAAATAGATTAATTTTAGTGTAATCTAACTCAACCGTAATAAAATATCACATTCTACTGTCATAAAACTGTAAATTAAATTGAATAATCTAGTTTAAATAAATTCCTCCACGGATATGAATACAGTTATCGAAAAATAAAAAAATAACGATGCCATTAAAACCACAACATAAAATTATATTAATACAAAAACCATATCCACACGAAGGTAAAACAAGAAGTTAAGACCGAAATTATACATAAAAATATTCAAATGAACTTAATTAAATCCAATTATAATAGAATTAAAATGAACTGTTATAAAATACTGAAAAATCATTGGTAATTTAACTATACAACAAAAATATTGATTTTTAGCAGAGTAAAATTAAACGCGTTGTATAAGACGTTAACGTCCATGGTTAAGAAAATACTACGTTATAAATTATGAAACCAATCTATACTTTAATCATATTTCTTCATAGTTTGACAGTTAGGTAAGACCACATATATAAGCAAGTTGTGCAGCTTTGTTATACATTATAAAATTTAGTTTATTTTTATTTTTATATTGTTTTTATCATAGAAAAATATTATATATTATACATACAATTATACTATACAATTTTAAAACTGAATTAGTTGTACTATACATAACGAGTTGTAGACTTATGTCAATCTCTGAAATAATAAATTACTTAATTTACCACATAATCTATACCGGATAACTAATTCCATGCCTCTTTTTCAAGTATTTTATAAAATCTACTGAGAAGTAAGGAAATAATCTATTAAAGTAATATATGTATTGTGTTTAGAATTAAATAATGGACGGTTAAGTTTAACTGTTGGTTTATTTTGTATGTTACAAAACTAAGCGCCGTGGTAAATCCAGTTCATTTCTAGATTTTCCTTGGATCTGAAATATATATCCTTGAATTTTGAAATTCTTAAATGGTAGTCACATGTTCTATTCAAATACCTCCAGTAATTAATATTTCAAGTTTTAATATATAAATTATTATATTATAATAACAATATGAAAATAATCTAACCAAACACTTTTTTATGGTTGAAAGATTACGAAACCCCATGATATTTTTATAAAAAAAAAAAAAAATGTAATCACAAACATATTTCTTTCGTTCTTTATTTACGCTTAATACCAACTAAAATTAAGTATCCATTTTATTTATGATAGATTATGATATTATGAACTATGATTGCGTGTTTTAATGGTTACACTCATTTGTATAATTTAAAACACAGATTCCCAAAGTGGTCTATATCGACCTCCTGGGGTCGATTCGGACCAGTAAGGGGTCTATGTCAATAAAAAAAAAAATTGGGAGTGCATCATATGTAAATAGGGGTTCACGAGAGTTATAAGTCAAAAATGTGTGTCGTCATTTTTACGAAAAATATGTGTGCTAGAATAACTTACAAGAAGAACTGATCGGAATAAGTACTAACGATGAACTTAAGGTACAATTTAGAAATGGGTATCAGCAGTTCTGGCTAACATACCTGTTACTTTTCCTGCTTTATGGAGAATCACAAGAAAGTTTTTGATTGATTTTCCGTCATCAAACTACATGGAAAAAGATTTCAGCACAGTTGTCAACCTTCTTGCAAAAAAAAGAAATATATTGGAAATTACTGATAGAGGAGATTTGAGGTTAAGCCTGACTAATTTTAAGCCAAATATTGAAAATTTACTATCAAAGCATCAGGTTTCATTAAAGATAAATTTTTTTAACACCAACCTTGATTTTTTTTCTATGTTATTATATTTAATTTGCATTTTTTATCGTTTTAATTACTAAAAAATTGATTTTTAATATTTTCCTTATTAAGGAAATAAAGGGATTATTAAAAATAACACGTTTTTTATTTTAAAAAAATGCATTCCATAATAAAGCCTATTTAGGTGAGCAGTTCCGTGTAAGTTATGAAAAACACTTAGATGAGTTTGTAAGCATTTAATTTTAAGGTTCTACGAAAATGGAAAAAATTGGCACGTGGTTTACGGAGAAAAAAAGTTTGGGAACCTCTGATTTAAATCCTTGACCACTACTCGTGTTGTTACGCACCGAATGATTAACTCAACAGTGCAACAACGTTTTAGTGTTTATTATAGTATTCAATACCAATATTAAACTATCATTATTGGTTAGTTATGATCATCATTGAGCAGTAATTTTAATTTATTTAATTTAAATTTTCATCCACAATTTATTGGGCCTCATTGAACGTTAGTGAGTCAATATATGATTTCAACATGTTATTAAAATTATTCTGTTATCCGTAATATTGTTTACTTTTAATTCATCATATTCATATTTGTATAATTATAAAACGAAAATAAAAAGAATATAACAGAGTAAAAATAATCTCATTTACCTACTCCTATTAAAGAGGAAATTACAATTTATTAGTATTTATATTTTCAGTGTACCTACCTCATAATTTTACCTGATTTTTTTATCGTAATTTTTATATTTACTTTTTAAAGTCAAAAATTAAATAAAACATTTTAGAACTGATAGATTTAGTTTAATACGAGCAAATATTACAACAAAATCCAGTTTAGTACCTGTTACTATTATTATGATAATAATAATAATTAAGTATCTATATTTTTTTTTTTTTTTTTTGTTGATCATCATTATAGATATTAAACATACATAAATCTAGTTACATAAAAATAAAATATACAATTTAAATAAGATAGTCATAAGAGTTAATGAAATTAATGATGGGAATGGAGCAAATATTTCTTATTTTAAAACATACTCTACTATTAAGTAAAGAAAAAAGTCAACAATACTCTATCCATAATATTTTAATTCTGTCAACATTTCTCATTTATCAACTTATCAAGTTTAGCACTATAAAAAAACTGCATTTCAATCAGGTATTATGCGCAAGAAAGTTGTCTTAGGTATTCTTGCTCTTCATATTGGTCAGTGGTTAAAATGGGGAAAATGTTGTGGGGGGACTATATTCACCAACAATTGAGGAGCGTTCACCTTCCTAATTATAAATCACACCAACATTTTTTAGGAAACCCATGAGGTCTAAGCCTCTTTTGTTACACGTATTTGTTCATAAAAAATTTATTTTCAAAGGGTGTATAAACAAATTTCCCAAAAAAAAAAATAATTCTATACATACGCCTAATCAAAATAAATAAATCAAAATACATAGTAGGTAATTTTTAAAAAGACTTAACTTAAATTTAACAAAACTAAAAAGAAACAATTACTAATCTTGCTAGATGTTAGTCAACGTAGACTGTAAAAAATACGTACATTTCACATAAGGTATGTACTGTCTATATTATAAGATAGTGTCTATCCTATCTGTATCTATATTTATCTGTAATTTAATATTTATTCTAAATAATAGTCGATATCACTATCACTTTAATTTTAGAGCTATGGGTAATAACTGATCGGGGATCATCTATAACTAAATTAAAAATAAGAATATCGTATTTCATAAAAACTATATAAATCACGGTCAATTATTTTTATTTGCAGTTGAAAATTTGGATTTTAACCTGGAACATCCAAATCTGAAGGCTATTTTAATTATATTCCGGAAATTAAAGTAAAAACATATCTTAAAAATTATGAAATATCAGTACAATGAGTACTATTAAAAAAATGAATATATAAATAAATAAACAAATAAATTATATATAGAAATAAATCAATAAATTAACAAGTGTTTAGCTTGGAGTAATATTATATTTGTATAGTACGACCAGTTTTGAATTAAAATTTTATTGTCAAGAACATACAAAGTCCATAAAATCACGACTGAATATGAAAAAATAAAGGAAGGAATACACTGAGAAAAATTAGTCATTTCACATTTTAGGAGGAGAAATAATTTAAAATGAGATATCTCTATATAAACGACAAATTTTTCTCAATATATTCCTTCCTTAGTTTTTTCGTATTCATTGGTGATATAAAAAGCTCCGGGCTAAGTATTATTTATTTATTTGTATTTATATAATACTTGTTTATTTATTTATATATTAATTTACGAGTATTAACCATTTACTAATTTTTAATTTTTATTTTATTTTTTATTAAATAAATATATAGTTTTTTAACAAATTTTAGTAATACTTCCTTTTGTTGTAAGTCTCCAAGCTGTTAATATCTAGAGATGTAAAAACAAATATTTTATTTTGAAATTAATAAACATAATAAAATTAAGATATTCTATAAACTAGTATAACAAAATTCACAATTGTAAACTGTTCTATAAATCGTATTTTAATTTCTATAGAACTACCATAAAATTATTCTACGGTGCATAAATTATACGTTCTATTATACGTTCTAACTTTTCTTGATTTGCGTCAGACGCATGCAATATATATATATATATATACTTCATTAACCTTAAAATTGATACAGTTCAATAACGTATACTACATTTTGAATCAGTGACTGATATTTGAAAATCGGTCTCTTTTACTTTTAAATACGATAAACATTTAGTATATTTAGTTGACTATTAAAATTATAAATTATATTCAAAAATAATATACAACTTATATAAACATTTTTATACCATTGGACTTAACGATGGATTAATTAGCCAATTTTACTTATTGTACTCATGATTTTTTTTGTGATGCTTATGTCTATGTCACTAAAAACCAGAATGGTCATCTATCCGGGAATTAGTGGTACTTGGTGCAGCTTAATCACAGCACCGATTGGCAACTGCTGCTGACTACTAATAAGCATATTATTGCTTATATGTGTTGCATACTATTCATTTAATATATAAATACAAATGTATACATTTTAAATGTAAACATAAAGTGTACACTTATAATGTGGTTTGTTAGCTTAGTGGAATATTATGTTATTTATGACTAAATAATATATTATTATATATTAATGTCGATAGTAGACAAGAGGAAACAAAAGCAATAAATGTGGTTATGAAGAGGAGAGTTGAAGGGAAAAGAAGAAGACGAATACCAAAAAAGAGATGGCTAGATACGATCGAGAATGATATCAAGGCTGTTGGTGTGTGCGTAAGTAATGTAGAAAATCGAGATAATTGGAGGTTTAGGACAAAGGTGGCCCAAATAATTGGGAGTAAGGTGAAGAAGAAGAAGAAGAACTCATAAAAGTTCTGTATATATTAGTTCCTCTACATACACGTACGTGATCTTACGTCCTGGTAACATTCCTGAGACAAGGCCAGCTAATTTGCTAGAAGTTCACTATATTATATTAGCTATTAAAAATAATCAATAGTGTTTATGGAACAAAAGAAAATCATAAACATGAAAAGTAATTTTCAGATTTTTTTTTCTTTTAAAGAATATGTGTCAGCAATTATTATTCGGACATTTTCTCCTAGCAATTATAAAGAAATAAATAATATGTATAATACGTAAATATTGCGTTTAAAATACTTCTATTCGTAATAGAACTTGTTTTATTATTTGTATTACTTTATTATGGTTAAGTTTCATGACAAAACCAAAATTAATATAAAGATCATTATTATCATAGTTCAATGATAATGATTTTAGTAGGATTTTTCTAAAACGTTTCACGAGACTATGACGTGTTTTGCATGTTCTCATTTATTGTTAGCATACTTATTAATACGTATATTAGTTATTTAAATTTAGAAGTATATTTAAACTACGATAACGTAAATTAAAACTTGGAGTTGGACGATATACATATGTATTCAAAATTGAATACTGTCATTTTTAAGACTATAATAGAATATACTTGGCACAGTTCAAATAACAGATAATTAATATTTTTATAAATATTCATTTCATAAGTGTTTACAAAGAACTATGGAGTTACAGTTATATTTAACTACAAATAATAAGAACTAAGAAATATTTACATTATTGAAACTATATTTAATGAATAAATTCATCACGATTCAAACTTAATACGAACAAAAATCATTTTTGACTTTTAAAAAAAATTTTATAAATATATTATAATATAATAATAAAACTTGTTTATTATATATTTTATCAATTTTTTCGATTATTTAGTTACTGAGTAGGTATACAAATTTTACAGGAAAGCAAAACAATATTCTTGTTATATGAAACTTGTACTCGTATAATGAACAAATTTGGTTTTTTAAAAAATCTGATGCACCCATTATCTTGAAAATCGAATAATAAGTAGTTTTTCGCTTAAGTCGTAATTATTATTCGCACATTTTCTCCTAGCAATTATAAAGAAATAAATAATAGTAAGTAGTTTTTCGCTTAAGTAGTAATTCTAATGATGAAACACACACTAGAGTGAATTAAAACCTCCATTAAAATCAATACAGCCAAAGTGAAGGTCAAAAAGTTAATCATTAACAACTCTGAATCAGACGAAATAAATTTAAACATGATGAAAACATTTTTAGACCATTTATCGAACTGCTATCATACTGACAACTAATACAAATAACTCGGGCTCTATAAAATTCTATGATAAAAAAAATGTATAAATACAAT
Organism: Sipha flava; assembly: GCF_003268045.1. Lineage (NCBI taxonomy): Eukaryota > Metazoa > Arthropoda > Insecta > Hemiptera > Aphididae > Sipha > Sipha flava. The sequence continues at coordinate 342,212 of NW_020272797.1, read as the reverse complement.
TTAATAATAATACATATATAATTTTAATATTATAATTTTATTATATGTATAATTTAATTAGTATAGTAATATTGCCCCTGTAATCTAGTAATAGGCAACTAAATATAAGACACAGAATGAATATATACAATTACAGCCTAATCAAATACAATGTAGCCCAGCGTTATAGTCACCAATAAAAACAGCTGATTCAAACATTTTAAACAAAAATTAAACTGTGAATTGTGGTCAAAAAAAAAAAAAAAAAAAATCTCTGATTATCGTTTTAAATAACGATAATCAGAAATTTTTTTTTTACTTCACGAGTACATACACAATCTATACAAAATTAATGCACAATAAGCATATAAGATAAAAGTCAAAATCACAAGAATTACTTGAATAAGAAGCCACCTATTAGTGATATTTAGCTTGATATATATTTACATTAATGAGAGATATGTTTAATTTAAATGATCACGACATCATTTTCTTTTGAGTATACGTTGTGAATTTTCAGGAAATATGAGGGTATGTAATTTTTTTATTAGTGGATTGAGATGATTTTCTAGTTTGGAAAAAAACCGTTTGTAGAATAATTTTGCTTCAGTTATAAACGGATGGATACCTAAGTCTTGGTGGAGGGTTAAATTAGAGACGTAGAAAAGAGCATTAGTGATATTTCTTAGAGTAATATTCTGAAAGAATTGAATCTTGTTCAAGTTTGATTTTTTCGCCGATCCCCAGAGTTGTAACCCATATGTCCATATAGGCTTTAGGAGAGTTTTATAAATTAGTAGTTTAGTTCTTAAACTAGTACATTTTTTTTTGAATAATAATGTTTTTAGTGATCTGGATCGAGCGTTAAGGATTAGTCTTTTAGCTTTTATATGTTTCTTCCAGGTTAATCTTTGATCAAGAGTTAAACCTAAATATTTAATAGCCCTGAGAGATGGGATAGGAATTTTATTGATTGAAACATTTGGACAATGACCGTGTCTAAGGGTAAAGGTTGTATGAACTGATTTACTGTGATTAACTTTTACGCGCCATTTTTCATACCATTCAGATTGTAGATTTAGATGAGACTATGAGTTAACTATAGGTTAGGTTAGGGTTAGGTTAGGTTAGGTTAACAGAGGCTATAATTGGATCGTTATGAACTGAAAAATTGACTTTATCATCTGCATAATCGGCAATTGTGGTGTTTAGAGTTGTGAGTTGATCAAAAGCATATATGTTAAATAGTATGGGTGAGAGGATAGCTCCTTGCAGTACACCGGCGGTAATTGGAGCTATATCTGACGTAGATGAGTCACAGCGTAATTGAAAATGTCGATCTGTAAGGTAAGACTCAACTGAAAAAAAAAGTGGTGTGGGTAAGAATTTTCGAAGTTTAAGTAGTAGGCCTTCGTGCCATATACGATCGAAGGCCTGAGATATGTCCAAGAAAACGGCTGTGCAGTAACATTTTTTTTCGAGAAATGTGCTAATGGCATCAACTACTCTATGAGCTTGATGTATTGTGCTGTATTTAGCTCTGAAGCCGAATTGTGAAGATGGAAGTATATTGGTTGTGAATATATGTGGAAATAAAAGTTTAAGAATAAGTCTTTCACAGATTTTCGAAAGGTAGGGTAAAAGACTGATTGGTCTATACGAGATAGGAATGGACATGAAATTCGAATATCTGAATTATCCGGATATCCGGATATTCAAATCCGGATTTGAATCAAATTCTTATCCGGATTTGCCGAAGTATACGGATTATTCGGATTTATGAATTTGCTTTTTATGTAACTAATAATTATTTTTAATTTCTAGTAAAATAAATTGTTTTATTTTATTGTAACAAAAAATTAACATTATATTTTATGAATTTAAATTTACTTATCATGATTTTAACAGTTTTTATAATGTATTATTAGTTACTAAAATTATAATTTACTAAATTGTTGAGTTTACTTTATACCTTAATGACTTACAGTGATATCATGACTGAATACCCAATTAACTTATCTTAACTGTATAACCTTAGAATGGTCATTAAATAAGATTTTCTGAAGATAAGTTAAATTTATGTAAATATAAAAATGAGTAATTGAATAGCAAAATTGAATTGAATAATCCGGATAGTTCGGATAATCCATGAAATCCGAATTTCTTAAATCCGGATTTGACAAATCCGAATAATTCTGATTTCTTAAATCCGAATACGCCCATCACTAATACGAGGTTGGAATATCTGGTGGTTTTTCTGGCTTGACAAACATAATTATTTGTGAAAATTTCCAGGTAAGTAGTAAATATGAAAGTCTTAAAATTGAGTTATATATGAAAGTTAAGAGCACTATAGCCTTTTTTGGTAGCCAACTAGCGACTTCAGCTGTTATCAAATCAAAGCCTGGAGATTTTTAGCGAGAGTACGTAGTGTGTGATTTAATTTGATTGTTCCTTTTTGTGCAGTTATTATGATTGTTGAGTCGTCGTCGGCTTATCGCTCAGACGGGTTATATCATATTCACGATTATCGGCATTAATGTTTACGTGGGTACGGCACGATCCGGTGTGAGTCAATACCGAACCGCGAAAGAGTGTACGCCGACAACAATATTAAATATATTTTCTTTTTTTTTAAAAATTGCACACCTTAGTTTTTTTTTTCTGTTTCTTTCTTTTGTTGTTAGCCATTTCTTTAATCCGTACGGGCCTTACATTAGTTATCATGTTTTTAACTTCATTTGGTGTAAAGTATTTTATAGGGCGAGCATATGGTAGTGCAGAATTTAGATATATTTTAACATTTTCTATATGTTGTGGGTTAAGGATGTCATTATGTGGTTGAAATGTTTCGGAAATATGAGATTGGAATAATATGGCTTTTTTATCATCTGTGATAGCTAAGGTATTATCAGTATTTTTTAGTGGACACGAATGAATTTTATATTTTAGCATATGTTTGGTTTCTTTTTCAAAGACTACCATCTGTAGTGGACAGTAATTGTAATTTTTGTTCGAACGCATTTGTTTTATATTTCGCTAGAACTTTTTTCAATAAATTGGCTAATTTATTATATGCTGTTTTGTGAGAAAGGAGTCGGGACAATTGATACTTTGGCCTGGCTCTACATTTTTCAACAATTAAGCTTTGAATTTGTTCAGGGACTTGGTTGAAATTCGAATATGTGTTATAAGGGTTGATTAATTTAGTAGCTGCCCAAGCAGCTGACTGTATGATTGTGCTTAAATTATTTATCGCTTCATTTACGTCAAGCTTAAATTTTAATTTGATTTTGAGATTTACTTATTCATTTATTATATTTTAAAATTGTAATTGATTAGTCTGAGGGTAAAATAATTTAGGTGCTTCAGTTCGAATTAGTGGGGTTGCGGAGATATTAAGTAGTACTGAAAAATGATCTGAATTTAAATCTAAAATATTATTAACAGAGCAATGTAAGTTGCTGGGTATTTTTACAAAAAGATATCTAAAATATCAGGTTTTTTCTAATTGATGAAGGCCAGTAAGTGGGTTTAGGTGGAGAAAGTATATTAAAATCATTTATATTGATAAAATTATGTAAAATGATGCCACGGGGGTTGTTTGTTCGACAGCCCCAAGCATGATGCTTAGCGTTGAAGTCCCCACCTATAATAAAATTATTTTTAATTGTATTAAAGAAGTCAGTAAGGATAATATTCATAATATTGTGTTGGGGAGGGGAATAAAAGGCACCTAAGGTGATTGGAATACAATTCAGTTTTATTAAAATCATACAAAACTGTATATGATCATGACAGTAGTTGGGAAGTGGCTGAAAGTGAATATTAGATTTAATGATAATTACATATCGTTATGTGCAGTGTTGTCCGGATGGTTAACTTTTAATATAATATAACCAGGTATATTTGATAAAAATAAATAAATATTACTAAAAAAATTGAAAGAGACAAAATAATTACTCATCGAAAATATTTCACGCAATGTGCACAATAATACAAGTACGCGACGAAATATGATGGACAACTGAAATTCACTACCAATGTTTCGGTTTTATCGATCTTATCGGTATATTTTATCTGTCAGATAGTAAATTACCTAACCGATAGTAAAAATATTATTTTAAAATGAAAAATTTACCATTTTGTTCTTTTTTATCTAAGCTAATTTAAGAACTTATTTCGAAAATTGCCAAATATATTCTTAATTTTTCTAATATACTCAAATATGCATTTATATGCAATAATGATAAAATATGCAAAAATATGCAAAATAAAATTTTTAATTTGATCTCCTGGTGTTATAAAATACATTTGTTAACCACTAGAATTTTTCTACGATCTTTCTAAAAAAATATGAAAAAACTAGAAGTCCTCAGCCCTAGTAATAACATATATTTTCTAGTAGACACAATTTATACACTTTCTAATTCAATACACTCTATTTTTAATTTCACCTCAACTATGTTAATTATAAAGATTAATTATAATCTAAATTATTATTATAATTATTATTATAAATTATATATTATAGTTATAATCTTAATTATAAGACTGTTATATCAAAATGTGTAATACTATTTTATATATAAAATAATTAATGTAGAATAACAAATGATCATACTACTTTTATTTTACTCACTTATAATTTATCCACTTTAAATATGTAATAATAATAGTTCGACTGAAACAAAGCAAAACGAAAACTTTAACATTTTATTTTCTAAATAATACATATTTAATAACACAGAGACATTGTGGTTCATGTTATTCTCCTACTTATTCATATTCATCACTAATTAATAATAAGATTGAATTCATAGAATTTAAATATTAATAAAATTAAATGACCATAAAAAATAATAACCATTGTAACCATATTGTATCCAATAAACAAGTAATATACATGTAATTATATTAATTAAAATTGCACGTATTAGTTTGCAATCGGTGTATACGATATTTTGTATTGTTTATTATTTTCTCAAAAAAAAATAAAATATTTAGTGGTTACAAAAACAATGTACATCGAGCAAATTATTTTACTAAAAAATTAAAAATGGTATCATAGTTAACCAAAAAAATTAAAATTTGTGCTTACACTTAAAATAATTAGAAAAAAAAACTATGCAAAAGTGCGTTTATTGAAACGATAACCAATAGTGATACATCATGTTATTAATCATTAGGGCATACGCAGTGGACAGTCACCATCGTGTATATTTTAATTATACCTTAATTGATGTTATCTATATGATAATAACTGTCATATATCAATACGATATACAACAGGTATTATTTCGTAAAAGGAAATATTTTTTAAACACAATATTTTAAGCTATCAACTTTCAGTTTATCCACAAAATGTTTGAAAATCTAAACATGAAATGCATAAAAAACAAACCGTCCCCTGACAAAACATCAGAATCTTATTTATTTTTTTTATTAATGTATTTATTATTTGTTTTATTGCTTTATTAAAAAAAAAAAAAAAATATTATTCTATTGATCAATAAAATTATAATAATAAAATACGTAAGTAATATACATTTTTTTTATGTAATAATATGCGCCTAAGCATTCATATATTTTTAAAATTGAATGTATAATTAAATAATTATAATAATCGATAACCATTAAGTATAAGAATTAGTCGTAAGTATTAAAGATAAGATATTACACGCACACGTACATACATACACGCGCGCGCACACACATTAGATATAAGGAGCATAGTTTTTAGTCACAAGAGAGAATATCTACAGTATTAGAGAAAAAAAACATTAAAAAATTGACTTTTATTTTTCTGAACCGACTAATAATATATTACTAGGTATTAACTAAAATTAACCATTTTTTAATTAAGATTACAATTTTTCAATTTTAGGAAATAAAAGATTCAGTTAAGGTCCGGTTCCTAAATTTTTCAACTTGACCATTTCATTTCATTTACAATTCTAGTCCATAACTGTAATCCTATTGTTTTAAACTTATATATTCCCAACATCCTAGGGGATCCTAGAAGTCGTTTTTAACGCAAGTGGTGCCAGGACCATTTATATGATTAAACATTTTCAATGATGTTTCATCACTTGATTGATTTTTTTAATAAAAACTACAAGCTGACAACTACTCTCACATCAATTATGCTTAGAGATAAAATATATATTTACAGATAGTATAAATAAATTTATAAATAAAAAATAAAATAAAAAATTATATACCAAGTATTTGCCCAGTCTTCAATTTGTTTCAAGTAACTTTGGATTTGATTTGCGGCCAGATGGGGGTCATTGTAAGAAACTATAGTTACTATACTATATTATAGCCGTGTATTTAGCGAATTTTGCTATTAATTTATTGCTATTATTTTAGTACGGTTTGAAGTATGTATATGAGAATTTAAAATATTATATAGTAAAGACTTATTCATTTTATAGGAAGATATTTTATTTATTGGGAGTTTGAGATTTCGTTTTTTTTTTTTTTTACATACCACGAATGTGCGATAATTTATCTTTTATATTAAATAAATAATAACAAATTACATAAGGATTTTACCAATGAATCATTTCCCGAATCAAGTTATTAATAACAACCATATTCGTTTTATTATATTTACGGACAGAGCTATTTTCCTCCGAAAATGAGGAAAACCCTACACTGTTTATTTTGCTTCACATCCATTTTCCTCCAAATAAAAATCAACTCCATTTTTTTCCAATTATTAAAGATGCACATATTAATTATTCAATTTTCTACACTTACCGTCACCATAATGTAGGTACTTTTCTAGAATTTATTTTCAAATAAGACACTATTTTTGAATTAATAATTTATAAACATACATATGTACCTACTTACATTAATTTTCATACAAAAAAACTAATTATTATTTATTGTTATTATATTTGATTTTTATAAATTAAATTAACATTAGATATATATTATTTTTTTATAAATAAAAAATAATTATAAAAGACAAAATATTATTCTAATAATTATTAATAAATAAAATTGATAAATTTAATTATTTTATTAAAGTAAGTATTTTATTTATTATTGTTTTATAATTAAAAAATGACAAAAAATTATTATAATAACTACATTTTCTTATAATTATATGCCATTTTTTCGATAAATGCATACCTGAAGAAATAAAATATATATTCATTATTTTGTAATAATATGTATGTATAGTTTGGATTTAATTTCAATGGTTACCTAGTAATTTTTTTTTTTTTTTAAATGCATCAATTGTTTCGTCGATTGCTTACCTCTTTTATTTGCTCGATAGTCCTTTGAAAATTTTGAAATGTAAAAATATATTTGGAAAAAAAAGGACAGTGGAAGTAAATTATATTTATTTGTGGAGCAAAAAGGAATTTTAATATTATTATATTTGGGGGGGGGGGGGGGAAATGAACAGTAAAGGAAGATGGTATCTGATTTTAAAATAATTCCCTCCTTCCCATATTTACTTATTGTTAGATTATACAGATAATACATTTATCTTTAACTAAAAAAAAAAAAATATATATACAATATATTTTCGGAACACATTGTCAGAGAATACTGTGTTTCAGTTACATTTATGAACCATATTGTCTTAAACTTAGAATAAGTATTATACGAGATGATTTCCTGAAAAATAATTTTAATTCCTCATAAGAAAAACCAGTGTTGTAGCTCATTATATGGATTTAATCTATTTAATAAACTCGGAAAAACGAATCAAATTATAATCTGAAGCAATTATATTAATATTATTTGCAATGTTATAAATGTATTTAATTTTTATAATAAATATTTATACACTTCGTGTAGAAATACTATGTTATTTGAAAACAAATACAATACCAACTTAAACTATTCAAAACAAGCCGTCATGCACAATTAAATTATTTTTATTTCAATTATACTAATTCAATTGTTTTCCTGAAGATTTAATTTCAAGGTCAAATATTAAGTAGACACTTAAATTAAATTAGTGTTCTTTAAAAATATAACCATATTCCTGTTACACTTTTTCCAATTATAATCTGTATTTTATTTACATTTAAAAAAAAATTATTTCACATAAATAAAAGCTTAGGTATTTTAAATAATATATATCAAAGTAATGCAATGCGTATAAAATCATTACTTAAAAGTTCGAATTACAAATATTATGAACCGTATTTTATGTTTCTGTTTTACGTGCAACAATTCGTGTAATTATAATTATAGATTTATAACAAAAAAAACTCTAAATTTATTAAGTTTAATCATTTGAAGTATTTAAAAATGTTTTCCCCCTTAGCATAAATGAATCCATCTCATTTATATTTGTTGAACTATATAATTTCATTTATTGTGCGTATTTTTAATACTTATATATCTAGAAACCAAAAATGATTTTCATTTTTTTACTATTTATAATATTACCATCTGAAAAAAATTAAGAAATTTTAAATATACCTCTGATTATTTTCATACATTTATTCAATGAATAATAGGTACCTATAATATAATATATTTTTAAATGTATATACTATGTTTTATATGTTTATTATTAGCAAATCAAGAATAATGTAGTATTACTATTATTATTAGTAATATTATTATAGTATTATTATCAACATGTGATGTATGTGTTCATGTATTTTTTTTTATAAATTTATAGAATAAAATTATGTAAATACTAGTCCTTTTATTAAAAATATAATTTTATATTATCATTTAAAATATTAAGAATAGAATAAACTATAAAATATTATATAATATATATAATATATTATACATAGTTAAAAAACAAAATTTTAATATAATTAAAAACGATTAAAATCCAAACCATTTGGAATAAAAGGCCAAATTTTAACTGTTATCTAGATGGTAATGAGTATCCCCTTCGACGGAACCCACCTTGTCGTGGTGGGGGGCTCACCGGCCATCGACTTGGTTGGTGCTAAGAGATTCCTCCTGCGAACTGGCTCTGTACTTAATTGGTTGGAGCCAGAAAGGTTTGGCCTACCTGCTACATCAGCAAATGGACCCTGAAGGCAACAGTAAACCTCCTGGTGGCAGGTTTAAAACGCACGATGGCTCAACATTCCAAGGATTTCGTACCCCTGATCCAGACCTCCACGGATGCGGGGGGGCGGCTATCATTGACTCAAATACTGGAAACACGAACACTGCTGCGAATGATTATGAAGATATCAGTGAGATAATTAGGGACAACTGGACGGATGCTGCGTGCGATCAAATCCAGAAAGTGGTAACGGAGATGAACTCTTTCTTGCGAGACGATAAAAATGTCCATAAGCCTATCAAGAACTGAATTGTGAAGCTAGTGACATCAACGGTTGGGCCCCGATTAGTTTACCTTTAAATCATCAAAAGAATATGTAAAGATTCATACGATTAATACTATCCAACTTAAGAATGCGGTAAGTTACCTTGTTAAAACAAATCTGTCCTTTCACACATTCTTTCCAAATTGCGATCGCCCAATCCAGGTGGTTATTCAGCATTTACATCATTCAATTAACATCAAAGATATCGAGACGGCACTAATGGAACTGGGCTTCTCTGTCACAAATGTTTGGAACATAAAGAATCGAACTACAAAAAGCCCGACGTCACTATTTTCTGTAGAGCTTTTGAACCCATTGAATTTAGCCATAACATAATTCTGTTAACTAAGTTACTAAACTCCACAATCATCGTCGAAAAACCTAGAAAATCCCGCAATCCTATTCAATGCAAACGATGTCAGTCGTACGGTCATACAAAAAGGTTATGCAGACAGGTCGCTGTAAATTGCGGCCCATTTTTAATATTTTATGTAAATTGCGGCCTGGGTATAATTTTTATTACCTACCCAAATATTTTTTATTTATAAGTAATAATTACGTCTAAAGCTTTTTTGCAAAATCAGTATTTTTCTTCTAATTTTTCAGACTTAGGACTGTCAATATAACTGTATCAATATTGGTATGATTAAAAATATTGGTTTTGCTGTTTTCTTGTTTTTGATTAAAAAATATATTATTAGTAATTAGTAATAATGTGTTTGTAAAAATGTGTATGGTTAAAATATGTATTATTAAATTAATTTACTATAAAAAAATTGTAATTAAGAAACCGGTAAAAATTTGTAAGACAATTCTCGCATATAGTCTAACGTAGTAATTTTTTTTGCTTGCAATTCATACATTTTGTCATGTATAAATGTTTCTTTTTCAGTCACTTTCTTGCTTTTTGTTCCTTGACTTCTCAATGTGATATACGTATCATATTGCGTATTTTTAAAATGTCAATTAAATTGAATATGTTTGGGTGTGATGAATTGAATGAGCTGTTTAATTTCTTATGAAATGATTCACAATTGTTTGTTGTGCGCATCGTTGATGATACGAATTCGGCTCATATCTGTGATGGAAACTCTGCGTCGTTGGTTAAAATATGTTTCTAATATCTAGTCAATAAATTGTACAATCCTATTATCTTGTGGTTGCAATGACATTATATCATACGCAAAACAATCTTCAGCCATATCATGACTTAAAAAAGGAAATCCAAAAAATAATTTTAAAATATTACTTATATCCATACTATTTTTTTTGTAATCATTACTTAACCCCAGCTGCTGTATTTTCCTGTATCAACTTTGACCAAGATGAAATCTATACCCTTTTACTTCAATAAAAGGCTACATGTCTTGCAGCATTATGTATAGCGTTTTCAAAATCGGCATACAACCGAATAGGACTGAATTATAAGTTTTTTTTTTTACACTGTATAACTAAATGCTGAAATGCCTATAAATATCATTGTATAGTCTTCGAAGGTAGTAAAATATAAACGAGTGGAACATAAGACTGATTTATTGTACAATGAACGGTAAATAATTGATGGTATAATTTCGGACAACTTTTGAATGTACCATCTACAAATATAGTGTCCGAATTGCATAGCATTTTTAAATTGCTTAACGTATAGAAACTTACTATATTTGTTTCTTTACTATTACTAATAAAAAATTTTCATTTTTATTTGTTTTAAATTGCTTAACGTAGAGAAACCTACTATATTTGTTTCTTTACTATTAACTAATAAAAAATTTTCATTTTTATTTGTTTTAAATTCCTCGTTATCAAAAATGTAGTGTAATTCCAAAAAAGTGTCTGGTAATTTTGGTAGGATAGAAGCTCGAGCATTGTGTAAATTTCGTTTAATCAACTTTACGTCTTAAGTAGTTAAAGATTCGACCTTAGCATTTTTTAATTCAGAATGAATAATTTTAGATAGCTGACCGGAAATCGGAATATTTCAGGCCGCAATTTACGTACATTTCAAATATACTCGGGACTTAATTTACGTATGTTTTAAAAGTACATGGGCCGTAATTTACGTATTTTTTATTATTACGTATTATTTACGTAATATATAACTATGACCTTTTTTGGGGGACGGAATTTACCGACTCCGATGCAGACACACCCCACGATGTGTCAAATGTAGCCAAACGCATTCCACTGCGGATTGTAAGAAATCCCGCGAGCTACCCACGAAATGTGCTCTATGTCTCGGATCGCATACAGCAAATTATCTAGGCTACCCAGCCCATAAGAAGTTAAAAGTTTCGTGATGAGAAATATTCCAAAGCAACAATCAACGATGCTTCAAAAAAAGTTTATCCAGTCGTACCGACCGGCAATGTATCGGTCAATCATCACCCTTCCTACGCAAATAAATCCAGCTCCTGTAGATAACTCGAATATAATAAATACTGAATCTATTTCAATAATTATATTACAATTTGTTACGCAATTAAATTTTCTTAACATCCCTTTAATTTCGCTTTTATCCACTCACCTAAACACATTACTTTCTAAGAATAAAATACTTTCTTAAATAGGTACGTCCTCGTTGAATCAATAATTACAATTCTATCTATACTTTTTATTGAATAATTACTGTAAATATCGCATTGTTATCTAACTTGTTAATATTAATTTTCTGCGTTATTATGATACTAATATTTATTTGATTATTATTTAAATATTATTTTATATACTATCTACACTACTATTATCTATATATATTGCTGTACCTATCATTTTCACTAAATTCAATCGTTATTTGTTATCATTAATTTAATTATTGTAATTGTCGAGCTAAATAGTTTCTTACTACAGTTCTAAATATAAAAAAAAATGTTCTTTTTTTTGCTGTCTTACACATAACTAAATCAAAAAACCCGAACTCGATTCGGGAAAAATTGTTAAAACCATGTATGATTGATATTTGTTCATAATAATTATTTAGTAATGAGCACGTGACTAAAATAAAAAATATCCTTGTCTAATGATACAATAAGTAGAAGAATAAATATTAATGTCTAATGATATTGAAAATCAGTTTACTGAAAATATTGAAAAATCTATATTTTACGCAATACAACTTGACGAATCTACTCACGTCATCTGATATAAATAATCAAACTCTATTATTAATGTATTAATGTATATGAGATACGAAAATAACGATTTAAAAGATATACAAGAAGATTTTTTTGAAGCTTATATTTGAAAACACTGTACATCTGAAGAAATTTTCAATACCATTTCATTTTATTTACAAAAAAATTAATTTTAAATTTTCTAACTTTATTGGTATCTGTATTGATAGAGCTACAGCTATGACCGGAAAATGTAATGATCTTGTCATACGTGTTCAACAGATCGCTCATAAAAACATTATATTAACTCACTGTTTTATTCATCATTAACAACTGGCTGCTAATGACATGAACGGAAACCTATTTGATGTCTTAAATATATATACAAAAATTGTAAATTTTACTCGAGTTAGTGCCATAAATACTTCCATTTTCAAAGTAATGTGTGAAGAAATGGATTCAGGTTTTAAAAATTTCCTATTACACACTCATGTTCAATGGTTTTCACGAGGAAAATTTTTGGCTCGGTTGTTCGGATTGAAAACAGAAGATATTTTTGTGAGATAAAAAATCACCACTTAGTGATTATGTCGAAAAATATGTATGGTTAGCAAAATTTGCACATCTTTCCGATATATTTTCAATTCTAAATTATTTAAATTTAAGTATACAAGCACTACAAACTAATCTTTTTATATCGTACAACAAAATTGAAAAGCATTTCTTCAAAAAAATTGCATTATGGACAAATTGAGTTAATAACGAAATATTTTATGTTTCCGAATTTTTTTAAAATGATCTAGTAAAATATATTTACAAAAAATCAAGTTAATAAAATGTGTGTTATAATTAAAGTATTATTAAAGTAATTACACTTATACAAATTAAAAGAAAAATTTTCCAAATATTTCGATCCCACAAAAAACATCCGTAAAAATTATAATTGGGTAATAAACCCGTTCTTACAATCAGATCAAAATATATTATCATTAAAAAATGAAGAGAAACTGATTGAATTGAGTTCAAATATGGGCTTACACGACAATTTTAAAAATTACAAAATTGCAGGCAAATTTTGGATATCCGTTCAAAATTAATATTCTAGTTTGACCGAAGAAGCATTAAAAGTATTTATTCTATTATCAACTACATATTTGTGCGAATATAGATTTTTTACATTGACTGCAGTAAAAAACAAAACTAGAAACCAGTGGAAATTTCAGCAACCATGAGAATTAACTTAACAAATTCTATAAAGCAAATAATCGACGAAATAATTTCAAACCAACAGTAACAACCAAGCCATTAGGAACCTTAATTTTATAATGATATCTATATATATCATTATTTTTTAAACTAAATTAAAATAAAATATTTAGTATACATATTGTGATTCATCAACTATAACAAATAAACCTTTTTTTTAATAAAAAATAATTATGTCAAAACATATGTATTTTATATTTATTATTTATAGAACTTCTTCTATCTATGCGAGTTGGCTGCAATACGATTGCGCGCGGTCCTTATCATCGATACCTTTTTAGGTGTCCTGACAATTGAGCGCGTGACAATTGAGCGCAGACAATTGAGTGAAGACAATTGAGCGCAGCGAAAATTGGGCGCTGCGAAAATTAAGCACTGAGACAGTTGAGCGCTTTAATATAATATTATATTATACTGAGTAAAAGTTTAGTGCAGAACTGCTGTACATGAAATTATGAAATTAGAAATGAATTTGTTCGCAGTATCTGCGAATACCTATATAACCCGTCAGATAAATCCTTATATTTGATGATAATCAGATAATGTTATCGATACGGTGTTATTGAAAGAATAAAATTCCAACGACGGTAACGCAGCAGTAAATTTAGACTCTTATCGCTGAATAACTACACATGTGAACTTTGCAAGGTATTTATTGATGTTATATTTTTACACGTGCATACTGAACACTATTAATTTAATTGTATAAAACATTTTAATTTTTTTAAATTATAATTTTGATAATAAAATGGAAATTATTAAAAGTCAAAAAGGTTAGTTGTCAATATTTAGTGATGTATCGAATGCAATACGAAAAAATGTCGTGGTCGTATTAATTTGATGAACAGTCAAATTATTAAAGAAAATGAAAAAAAACACAATTATATCGCGCTCAATTATCTTAGAGCTCAATTTTCGCAGCGCTCAAGTTACGTGCGCTCAATAGTCTTCGCCCAATTGTCGTGCGCTCAATTTTCTGCGCTCAATTGTCGTGAATCCACCTTTTTAGGTGTACGATTGCGTGTACAAAATTATTTTTGTTTCTAAGCAACGTTGCCAAATATACAGATTATATGTGCATGGTAAATATCCGATTTGGTTCCGATTGTGGTGATCCGTACGTTATTTATTACTTAATATCGCCGATACCAGACAAACTTTCCATCACTAAGAAGTAGATAATTTTATTTTAGATCATGCTTTTATCTTTATTGTAAATTCCCTCACATGTACGAATATACCTAAACTATGATCTCGCATTGTATGTCTATACGTATTTCCTGAAATGTCAGTGTGTTCGTGTTTTAGCTGTCAACGTATATTTTTCGCATTGTTAACATTTTATAATTAATTTTTTAGAATGGAAAATTAAATTTTCATAATAAGTTCAGAAAGGGGGAGTGATTTGTTAGTGGTGAAGAAACACAAATTTCGACACATCAGACAGCGGGCAGATGGAAATAACAGATGGAGGTACTGTAAAAAACAGTGTACTTGTACAGTCTTAATGAAAAGTGACAATAAAATAATGATAGAAATTGCTGGTGAGCATAACCGCTTTGTAGATTTTACTCAAAAATTCAAAAGGCAAGTTCTAAGGGAATACTGTAAACGTAAAGCTACAAGTTCCATAACTACCCGGCCAATAAAAATAATTAGAAGTCAATTTATGAATAGCGTAAGTACCGAATTATAATATAATGATATAAAATCAGTTAGAAAGGCTATGTATATTCAACGAAAGAAATACTTTCCTCCTTGCCCTTCATCTTTAGAAGTTGCCATTACGCAATTGAACGAATTTCAAAATGAAGATTTTTTAATGTTTAGAGGGAAAAAATTTATACATTTACCCGATGATTGCACTTTTATTTACTTAACAACTGAAGAGAATGTTTGACAAGTAACACAGATATATTTACAAATGGAACATTTGAGTATGCTCCAAAATTTTTTTTGCAATCATATACAATTCATGGCTATAAAAACGGTGTTTACGTACCTTTGGTATACTTTTTTTTAAAGGATAAATTTAAAAACACATACATAAATGTATGGAAATATTTAATTAATATATGTGAAAAGCAATCACTACTTTTAAAAAATTGAAATATTACACATTGATTTTGAAATTGGTGCTATTCAAGCAACAGAAGAAGTTTTTCCGGATGTCAAAATTAAAACATGCCGTTTTCACTTAGGACAAGCTTGGTGGCGCAAAGTAAGTTGGATCAATATGAAAATTTTTAGAAATAATTATTCAAAATCAATTTTCAGATTAATGGCAATTCAAAGCTAAGAATGGCATAGAAAGATCAAAAGAACGATTTACAATTATGGCTTAAATCATTTTTTGGGCTTTCTTTCATCGCTCCAGATGACGTGGAGGATGCTTTTGTAGAGCTTATAAGTACGTGTCCAAATATTACAGATAGAAAACTATTTTTTGACTATGTTTTGGAGACGTATATTGAACCTGGTTGTTTATTTCCACCTACTTTATGGGCTGAAACGCCATCACTAAATCCTAGGTATATATTTACTAATAAGCAAAAAAAAAAAAAATATTGTTTACTAATTCATACATTTTCAGAACTACAAACGGGCTGAAAGTTTCCATAGAACATATAACGCCCAGTTTACTAGTGCTCATCCTCCGACATCTGTTGTTATAAGTACGCTTATAAAAACTCAAGCAGAAACCGTCATTAAATTATCAACCATTTCCAAAGGAAAAATCAAGCCAAAATCAAAGGAAGAACTAAAGATAATCGAATTTGTGAGTAAGCAACACGAAGAATATCTAAAAAAATAAAACACCAGGTATCAGAGCTTTAAAATTTAAATTTTTTTCGATATCTATTCGAATATTTTATATAATTTTATTATAACAATTTTTTTATTGAGGTAGACTGAGTGTGAATATAAAGTATCTGTTACTTTTTGTTACTATTTGTACTATTTGTAACTTTTTGTACTATTTAACTTAAACACATATAATTTAATATATACATTTTAACATACAATACACATACAATTTAATCTAACAACATATACGACAAATAACAAATTTTTTATAATTTTTTTAATAATAATAATTATTTCAAATTTTATTAATAAGTTAGCAACGTCGCATCCAATTTCATCAATCGTACGCTTTTGAATAGTCAAAAGCATGTTCTTTGTTATTCCGACACCGCGCGCAATCGTTCTCCACCGATGCGAGTTAATAAAAAATATGAAAAGTGGTCGCTAAAAAAATAAAATTAAAAGGGGAGTAGCCACAGTAAAAAGGTTAAGAAACATTGTGTTAACCGGCTAAAAAATTATATGTCTATTAATTCGTGTATTTTACTATAAAATAAAAACAATTAAGATTTGTCCCTTTTTATTTGTTATGAAAATGTTGTAAATACAGAAACCCTTTTATTTTAACGAGTGCTAATGAAAAATTGTTGATATTTATGATAGAATAATTTGAAATTTTGAATTTGTTCTTTTAAGGAGCATAAAATAATGTTTTATACCGTTTTATATTTATATATTAAATATTTTATGTACGTGTGCAATATGTATAGTTTTTTCCACCGACCTTCATTGAGAATGGTTTTTTTAATGCATTTATTTATCATTACTATCAAACATAAACAAATAATAAATACAACTGAAACAATAAAAGTATTATATTCAGAACCTATATGTAATCAGGATTTTTAATCAAAATGCAATTGCATTTTGATTAACTTTAATTCAATTAAAGTTACAATTAAAAGTTTATACGGAACACAATATATTGGTTACCAAAGTTACAAATAGTAATACTATAAAATTAAAATACAAAAGTTGGTAAGTATGAACAACGTTTCTAAATAAACCAATTAATAAAATATTAACAAAGTAATTATCAAACTTGTGAATTTTTCAATACTGGCCCGTAACTAAAGTAAAATGCGTTAAATTTCTTCACATAACTTTTTCGTAGAACAGAGCATTGTTAAACAATTCACTGTTATGTTAAGCTCGAGAATACTGCACACATTCAAAGAATATTTAAATAAACAACCTGACGTCACTATATTGAATCAGTTATCAAACTGTGTCGTAACATATTTGTAAAAAACAAATTAGTGTTCCACTGCTTCTACGTCATCGATACAATCAAGTAAACATTTTAATAGAAATCTATTTGCCTATAATTGAATCTATGAGAGCAAAAATAGCTTAACCCACTATTGTGTTACATGTTACATAGAAGTTACAAGGGTTTTGTTAATATATGCATTTTAAATGATTTTTTTTTTCACAAAAATATGCTAATTTTTAGAAGTGTAATTATCAGTTAACAACAATAATTATTATATTTAGAGTATCTAGGCAGTAAACTAGCAAATTTTTTAACAATATATTTGGAGGGTTAGGTCACTTTTGCTCTTATAACCTCAATTATAGATTTTTGGTTAGTTGTGTTTGATAGTTAATAATTATGCCAGGAAATATGTAATAATGTATATTTGTACTTAAATCTTTAAAAATAAAATATTATGAAAAAATATGAGAGAATCATGTTTAACTGATCTTTAAATTTTATTAATATTTAATTTGATCATACTGAATATGCAAAACTCTATCACGTAAATAAAATATTTAAAACAAAGTTTTAGAAATTCATATTCTACCATATTACGCTTGGTGATAACAGAGTTATTTAAATGACTAGTTTCCAATACGTTTTGCGCATACTTTTTTATTGAGGTACGATACACTTAAACTTATACATATAATCGTGTACATCGTAATCAGCGGTGGATTCATCAGAATTCATATACTTACAAGAACGGTTAAATACTATTGTAGAAGAAAAATACAAATTAGTAATGAAGTGTCGTGAATTATTTGCCTATTTAGACGGGAAATCTTTAAATCTAACATAAATCGTTAGTGTCACAATTAACATAGAAAAATAAAATAGAAAAAATGTCAATCCGGTCTTTATGCGATAAACCTAACGACTTAATAAGATTAAAAATTCGGATAGATTATTCGTCCAAATTTGGAAAGATATTGTGGTTATCTTTTGTTTTATCATACATTTTATATAATTACATGTGCATTTTGGCAACCGTTATTATTGTTTAATTGAACATAAATTTAATTACAATGTAGTCCTTATTTGTTCGCTAGTATACATTATACGTCAAATATTTTGTTATTGAAATGTTAACAGGTAATATAGTTTAATATTATAATATATTGAATATAAATAGTTTTCAATTTTAGTGTTATAAAATGCGTGATTAAAATTTTTATTATTTTCATAGATTAAAAAATTCTACGAAAAAATAGACAAATAGACTACAATCGTAGAGAACTACATAAGCAAGGTTCGCAAGTTCATGCTCTAAAAAATGCCTAAATAAGCATGCTTTTATGCACTTAAAATTGGTAAAAAATGCTTTGAAATATGACTTAAAAAGTTAAAAATATGCATTTATATGCACGAAATATCTAAAATTATGCACTTAAAAAATGCTTTCTTAAAAAAATCATAAATAATTTTTGAATTAACATGAATTATCTATTCATTTTTTTATAGTATATTTTATTCTTCTTACCATAATTACAAAAAAAAATAGATTTTAAATACTATTTAAAACTATTCTTGAGACTTCATGAACTGCGTATAATGTACCTACGTCTTTGTCAGTAATTTATTTTAAATCTGATACTTTGGAACAAATTTATTCGTTAAATGTACGAGAATCAAGAAGATAAAAAAAGAAAAGATAATACAATATATATTTTCAATTTTATATATAATTTCCATTTAAATTTTTGATAGATTCTAATAGAATGTATAATATGCCTAATAAAATAGAAATATGCATAAATATGCCAAATATACAAAAACATACCAAGTATGCATAAACATGCAAAATAAGATTTCACATATTTAACTGTGGTATCTTAAAATGGATTTCTATGTCATCTAGCATTAAATACAACTTTGCAAGATTGATATGCAAATGCATGAACTTATAAGCCATGTACATAAGATTTGATTATAAGAGAATAATAGTAAAATAAAAATAAAATAAAAAAATGGTTAATACTCGTAAATATAAAGTTTATTTATTTATATATTTATAATATACTAGGTATTTTTAAAAATTAAAAACTGTTTAGTATTTCTACTGTATTGTTCATAAAACTACCTATTTCCGTATATATTACTACTTGTTATACACGAATACATGAATACTAACATTAACATTCGTTATATGAACCAACTGTCCAGCACGTCAGGTGAATTAAATATTTTTACTTTTCACTTCCTGAATGATTTTTTGTAAAATTAAGAAACTGATTCTTTTTTTTTTATTATTATTATAAGCTTTTAATCGGTGATTATGACATCTGGACAGTTATGTTAAAAGTGATTCTATAATATTAATACATTTCCATCTAAAACACTTTGTAACGGAATAATACAAAAAGAGGATTGAAAAAAAAATACAATATAATAAAGTATATGCACTGTACATCTAATAGAGACACAACCGAATTATTATATTAATAACATTAATTTTGTTAAGTACTCGTATCAATACAAATTATAATTTTCGTTTATCGTTTATTTACTTTTTTTTCTTAAAGTAACGCATTAATAAACTTGTATGAAATATTCAGCAGGTCTTTGACATTAAAATTTCAGATGTTATTAATAAGAAACCAGAAAAACCACTTATTATCGTTATTTTTGATATTCCGTATTATATATTTACATTCTGAACGAAAGGCGAAATGTTTTGATTCTACAATAAAGTATGTTTTTTTATTTGTTCTTATTTTTTAATTTAATTTTGTTTTTATTATATGCCTGTCTATGAGATTTCGATCAGAATGGTTACATGGATTATCATATTTTTTTTTCTTCTGATAAGAAATGTTGTTTAGCAAGTGTACTCGGAAGAATTTTTTTAATTTTCTAACTATTTTTCAACTGATTAAAAGAAATAGGCAAAAACATACAAAAATCTGTGAATTTTACGGGATTTTACAGGTTTATGACAAGTTAATTCGTCATCGTAACGCAAAAAATAATAATCTTAAAAACATTAAATTTGTCATGTTTTCTTAGTTTTTATTAGTAAATTGTTGATAAAATAACAAAGTTCTTCAATTTAAAAAAGTTGTATGAATTTCTTATACGAATTTTGTACAGGAGTAAAAAAATGTCGAATATATGTAGTGAACATTTTTTTTAAGTTATTAGACTTTTAAATGTTGACAAAACTCGACAGCATTTTTGAAAATCTACATTTTTCTTGTAATTATAAATATATACCATTTTAAGTTCAATAAATATTGATTACAAATTAAACATAAAATGTTTATAAGCATGAGAAAATTTAATTTTAACGAAATCAAATATACAAACGTAATTTTTTTAACTAAGTACTCAATATTTACCAACACGAATTTTGATAACCAAAAATATTTTATATACAAATATTAATCGTAAAGATTTGAACCGTATAGTAGATATTGTTAAGCCGCGCATACACTAGACCCGAACCAGCCGGACCGACCTAACCGAAAAATATTTGGTCCCAATTTTTTCGGGTATAGCTGTATTGAGTGTCCCCGAATTTTCGTTCCGAAAACAAAGTTAATAGCTAAATAGATAATTAAATAATCATATTATGTCGTGACTTTTGATAATAACAAGAGTAAACCACGTATTGTATTTTTTACAATCAGTTTTCGACAGTTGACGAATGCAGTGCATGGTGTGCAACTCTCACGTGCGATGTATTTACAACTACTAAAATACTTACGAGTTAGTACGACTACATTATCGAAAAACCAATGTGAAACTGTCGATAAAATTGTAGATAAAACGCACGTTTTCAAAACATATATACTAAAATATCACGATTTAAGATATATCTAAAGTACTTAATACTAGGACATAGTAGAACAATTATTAACTAATTAATTAATTTTAATTCTGTTTAACCTCCTGATTACGAATAAATTAGGTACACATTTCCTTACCCTTGCATACTATGCTATGTTCTCTACGAGAATCAAAGACAAAATTTGTCTGATTATTTAATAATCGGTTCAAACTCTTAATTTAAATAATTCAAATGTAAATTTAATCGTTATTTTTGTTAGCAGTTCTCAACAACTTTAAAGAATTTCAAAATAATATTTTATGAGTACTATTTTAATTAATTTCTTATCTGCAGTCACGTTACTTACCTACCTATTTCGGAATACATTAAAACATTCTGCATTAAAACAATTCCACAAATTTTTTCTTATTTACGTTTTACTAATTTTAAGATGGTAAATAATAATTTTGATAGTGAACAATTTAAACAATTATTTGATTTGGATTCTATAGGCTAGTGTTGCATTACATGATGTTGAATTACGTAACGACAAAAACCATTTGGAAAACTGCTCCTGATATTTTTTTCAAGTAGACCATCAGGAACTAAAATCAACCATTTTTTGGTTTTTATTTTCTTCTTCGGCGGATCGCCCGATATCGATTCCAATCTCTATAAATAAAATATCGAGATAAGTATGTAAAATATAAATATAAATATAAAATTACACACCTTGATCCGAGTGTCACGTTCACATTCGGAAGATTACCCAATAGAAATTCCCAATCAATCAATGCAAATATCCTTATTGTTCTACATAATAATTCATAAAATTATTGCAAAACCTAGGAGTAGGAGGAGTAGGTTTATTTTATTTTTTCTTATTCGGCAACAAATTATGTTTATTATAATTATAATTCAGTACTCGATACAAGGCTAAAAAACTCGTTCATACACGAACGACACGATGTACTACCTTCCGGTAACGTCTATAATACTTTGCGATCCGTAGATGAGTGGTAATAATGTGGAGGACAGTAGTTTTAGTGGAGAGGGAAGGACGCATTTGTGAATCCAATAAAACAGAGGTGCCATACACTGCAGGTCAATGTTTAACCGGCACCCGTGTCAACCATAGCCCTTTGTTGAGCGCGGAGAATTTTCCTTTGACTTCACCGAATAAACACGCACAATATGATGGCCAATACTTGGAATATTGCAAGCTGTCTTGTGTGCGTCATTGGAATCGTTTTAGCCGCACCAGCCACTGTTAAATTACGTGAGTATCAATCAGATTTAATCCATCAACATTTTCAAAGCAAAAAATACTAAAATCATCAAAAAAATTTTTCTTAAGCATAATAATGTAATATTAATATTAAGTATTACTTTACTTGTTTATTGTTTCTTTTTTATATAATACTGGATACTTTAGATATAACTTTAATCTAGTTATATTAGTTCGATATCAAAATTAAAACTATTCTCAATGCCAAGATACACAATTCGGAGATTAAAACTGTAACTGTAAACTGTATTTTATATTACTAATCATAATCTTAAGTTAACTATACATTGAATTCTTTGTACACTCTCTTAAATAAATAAATAAATAAATAAGTAATATTTTTGATTTAACGATGAAGAGTTACTGAAATAATACTGATTTACGTATAAGTAAAAGTTTTTGCTTTATAATTTTAAGACAAAAAATATAATGATTTAATTGTTGAGCGAATTACATTTTTTATTTTAAATTAAATTTACGAAATATTTATAAACTGAAAAAATATAAGGGATAATTACATTGATTTATACAAAGATAACAGTAAAAATAATTCTGTATAATAAAATGTTCACGAGTGTGTATGAGTGTCTCTGGGTTTACAATTTAAATTTAAATATGTAGAACTAGTCAACAAAATACAACTATGTATTAATAGGACAAATAATTATACACCATATACAAATTTGAAAGGAGCTCGTTTTTTCCTGAATAAAAAACTAAAGTATTATCAGTTATGGTAATATATATTATCACATTTATTTTAAAATAGTAATAATTTAGGTGTTTTTATACTACCTGTGTTATATAATTATATTGATCACTAATTCGTCAAATAAAATAATTTTAAAAACTTTACTAAGAATACTATAGAATAATTTTAGTTTCCAGATAAATATTCAGCTATATATAAATTCATTAAAATAATTCATAAACATTTTAAACATAATCAAAAAAATATTTTTTTTTATTTGATAATTTCCATAATAAAATATATACTTATACAAAACTTATTTTGAAAGTTCAAATATCTTAAATTTTTCACCGAGATACAACCTAAAATTTACAAATATTCATGGTGTTAAACATTTATCAAAAACCGTTACACAAAAATAAATATTGAAACTAATTATCTACACATTTTGAATAAGTTAACAGATAAAAATTGCTATCATATATATACTATTGTATAAACATTACTATCCGTCTTGTATATAACATTACAACGATTCAATAATGATGTTACAATAAAGTATAATTTTTGATTAAGCAATAATTATTAAATAATTCAAGATCATTCAATTTTTTTAAAGCTATAAAATCTAAAATCTCAGATAAAATCATAGGTACTACATACAGCTCATTCAAAACCGAAACGAAAAGGGTTTTATGCACGCATATTACGCCACAAAAACAAGCTCGTGAACTAATATCGTGTGAAATAATAATGGATTATATTCATTATGAAATTCGTTTCTAAACGATTTGCAGTTTAAAACTATTACATTTGTAATTTGAAACATAAAAAAAACACGACTAATAAATAATTGTGTTCTTTCGAAAAAATTACAATTACGTAACATGATAATATTTATTGTATTCATTTTTGCCGAATTTGGTGAGCATTCGTCATAATATTTATTATACAGATACTTATATATGCTAAGAGTTAATTTCAGCACAGGTATTTGTAATATGGTACAGCGTACTTAAATTTTACGATGAATCTCATAAACTATATTAATACTATTATTATATTGCAATATAGCATAACGTACTATTATAATTTATAATAAATCCAAGAACAAATCCAATTGTATCAAGTTAAATTTCAAGTTTTCTGCAATGTCCTGACCATTTTAGATGTTCATATGATATCGAGATAAACTGACTTTCCAAGACCACTCTACATTTGGCATATACGTAGTTGTTCAAGGCTGAATGAAAATTATAACTTCAACTGTTTTGCTCAAAATTAATATAAGTGGATACCTACATTAAAACATTTTTCACTATTTATAAGCAAAAAAAAAATAGTTTAACATTATTGCTATATTTTCCTGTATCGGATAAATTACTTTTTGCTATTAGATAAAAATAAATATTTATACTTATTAATCATATATGATGGCATACAATCATCAATCTCGAGCACAACATTTTAAATTTATAAATGAAAAAAAAATTATTTGAGGTTTATTAAATTTAATTTTAAACAATCAATTATTCTTAATTTATTATTGTGATTTATATATAACATTAAAATTTTGTCAAAATAAATAATAGTAGGAAAAATCTGCAAATCATATTAAATACATTATAATTTTATAAAAAGCTTACTCATTAAAATTTTTTTTACATTTATTTTTATTTCATACCAATTATTGTCATACCAAGTAAAAATATCATTATATTTGTGTTATTAGACTTCTAATTGTATGAAATAATATTTTATTAAAATAAATGCATTCGGTTGAAGCTTATAGATATTAAATAATATTAAAAATATATATTATTTCCGAAAATTGAAATTTGATTACAAGGACACCAATGAACATATTTACTCTTGACACACATTTTTTGTATGTGACGTTCAGCCCCTTTAATTGTGGAACATCACTTCAAGGTTCTCAGGTCAAAATCTTTACAGTAAAATAATTTAAAAAATAATTGAACAATTTCTCAAAGATATATGGTTAACTGTTATAAATTATAATATCATACATTGTTGAAAAATCTGTACGAAATGCATACTCTCAAACAAAAAAATATTCAAAGCAAACATTGAACATTCAATAGAAAATATTGGTAGGAAATTTTTACTCTCAAAGATAAAGTATATAAAATATGACACTAAATTTGATATTTTAACAAACTGTGATAAAATGAACAATATTTTATTATTGTTCACTAATCTTCTAAATTATACTCTTACGTAATTAATATTAACTTACAACTTTGATTAATTTTCCTATAGTAATTTATAATTTTTACTATCAATACATAATAACCTAGAAAAATAATAATATTTTTAATGATAATTAAATAATATAATATATAAATGATGAAATTAATTATCTAATAGATAGTGGTAATATATAAGATAATGAATTATGATCATAAACTACGAAATAAATAAATACTTATAATTGCTCTGAATGCTAAAGTAAACATTTTTTTTTTCTTTTGCAGCTAAAGGTTTTGTGCAATGTAAAAAAAGCGATCCAAAACTAGGTGAATGTATAAAGAATTCTCTGTCATATGCAGTCCCACATTTAGTAAAAGGTATATTTATTTTTTTATATACCTTTATTTTTCTTATGAATTATATTTATATATATAAAATAATAAATTGCAGGTGTTCCGAGTCTTGGATTGCTCCCAATTGATCCATTAAGGATCACGGCATTGGGAATAGACCAAGGAAGTGGGCCTGTCAGCATCAAGCTCAACTTTAGGGATTTAGACATATCCAACATCGGAACTGTAATAATTAAAGAAGTCACGTAAGTAAAAATTTCACTTTTTTTTTAGGAAGTCATAAAAGTAAATGATATTTATGGTTATAGTGCTGATCTGAATAATAATCACTTCACATTTGACTTGGAATTTGAAAAGCCCATAACACTCGATGGACATTACGAT
The DNA here is from genome assembly GCF_003268045.1 of Sipha flava. NCBI lineage: Eukaryota > Metazoa > Arthropoda > Insecta > Hemiptera > Aphididae > Sipha > Sipha flava. The sequence continues at coordinate 315,688 of NW_020272797.1, read as the reverse complement.
GTCAAGGGAAAAGTTATCATTTTACCGATCACTGGAGACGGACTAAGCAAAATCATCCTTGGTATGTAAAATTATTTCAAAATCATAAAATAATCGCTAACAGTAAAATTTATTTATAGACAATCTCAAAGCCAAAATAAATCTTTACTTGAAACCTGTTGTAAGAAATGGAGTCACCTATATGGACATTAGTGAAATTGTATTGAAGTTCACCACCACCAAAATGCATTTGAAGCTGGACAACTTATTCAAAGGAGATAAAGCACTTGGTTAGTTTATATATTTCAATATAAATCTATATTTATTTGCAGTTTTACAAATTTCAAAAATTAATCTAACAAATAACACAAGTCAATACAAACTTTTTGTTACAGGAAACAACATGAATACATTTTTAAATGAAAATTGGAGTGAAATTTTAGGTGAATTGCAATCAAGTTTTGAAAATGCTTTAGCTGCTGCATTCGGTGGAATCGCACAACAATTCTTCCACAAAGTACCTTTCAATCAAGTTTTCCAAGAGTAGATATTTATTATACTATAATTTATTTAATAAACATTATTTTAATTTATTTTTATATATGTACCTGCTGTTTATTTATAAATACAATATATTATGATCTTTTTTGTAATAATATGTTTTGTTTTATTGTATTTTTACAATAAAATATAATTTAGGTTCTTGTATCACACTTAACTTATATGTTATAAAATTATAATTGACTGGTAAATGGATAAACAGTCCCAAAAAAGAATAGCTAAAGAAATATCAATTATATATTCTACAACACTATTTTTTTTTGTTTAAGTACCTACCCATAGTTGAACTTCCAGGTATATATTTGCTTCTTCTAATACATGTGACACATGAAACATAATGTATTTACGTTTCACGTAATATGAAATGTTAAATATAATGATTTTTATATATTAACCAAATTTTTTAACTTAAAATGTTTTATTAATAACACTTTGAAATTAAATAAGGGTTTAATATTTCCATTTTTTCATAAATATTTTAATATTTTAAATATTATATATCATAAATAATTTAATTTAAAAATTATGGATACTTAAGTTTTTTCCATTTTTCAAACATATCAAAATAAAAATAAAATATCGAAAAAAACATCGTGATAATCGTTTATTAATATTATAATTTTAATAATAGTCTTTTTTTCTTCTTCTTCTTCTTCTTCTTTACTAAAGGCCTTGCCTTAACGTTACAAATCTGGTTCTCCATTCTTCGTTTTAATAATAGGTTTTTAATTAAAATACAATCTCAAATAATTTTGTATTTTTACTGAGTACAAAGTATCAACTATTCATTATAAATTAATTAAAAATAAAATAATTAAATTATTTAAATGCTCTACTGCCAGTGCCGCTTACCAACCTACTTTATACTGAACATTTACAGTGGCCTAGCTAGAATCTGTTTAGCCCTTTCAAATCTATCCAAACCGTTCAGGAACAGTAAAAGTAAACCTTGCTGTCCCGTGCGCATGCCTATGATTTAATCTCATAATACTATAAAATTATTAAAATTATAAAAAACATTTTAGTGAATAAATTATTTATTCAAGTTCGTTTATTCAAATTGTCCCTTTTTTGAATAAATATAAAGTTATATGCATTATATTATAATAATAATATACTATAGTATATATTACTTCACTCACACAAAATGTTAGGTATTTTGCATATGTAGTTAACATATAAAACATATTCTACAAATAAAATGTTCGGTTAACAATTACTTACCAAAAAATGGTTTTCTTATATTTTAATTAACAAAGCCATTAATAATTTTATTTAAATTAAATTCTCGAGTTCTTGTCACATTGAATTTCTTAGATTTTTTTTAATAATTTTAAGCTTTAAAAAAGGTCCCCTCTGCTGACGCAACAATGACCGGTAATGATATTTATATAGGTATGTATATAAGATATTATATGAATATAATAATACAGACAGTTAATATGTTTAAATAGAGAAGCCATAAAATTTTCTTAAATATAATTTGCAAGACATATTCCAAATATATGGTGTTCCACATTATAGTTGACAATGAATCAATTATAACATTCTTAAAAGAAACATTTATCTTGTAAAATCTGAACTTAAAATTTAATTGACAACACTAAATAAAATTAAATCATAAGAAGCCTTTACAAGGTTATCTCCATTAAATTTTAGAATTACTTGTGGTTGTAAAAAGTTAAATTTATCAACTACTTTCTGAAAACCTTAAAAGTAATTTTTCAGCTAAACTAAACTGTATCAATTAAAGTCAAAAATAATTGTACTCCGAAGTTTTTTTTTTTTTTTTTGATAATATCTTAGGTATTGCAGCCAACTAAATCATATATTAGCGTTTAATATTTTGCGTTAACGGTTGTTTTTTGTATATAAAGGTGGTGTACTGAGAACTTTCGGGAAAAAATGTAAGCTTAATATGTATAAGTAAAAAATATATATGATTTATAAAAGTAAAAAATTATAATAGGAACTCGTTGAATATGGAGTTAACGGAAAAAATTATATGTGTGCCATTAAGAAAGAAGAATGGATTGGTATTAAAGTTTGTTGCACCTTATTTGTGCTATCGTATGTTTTATATCAGGGATTTTATTTATATATTTTATTTTATATATTGGAAACTATAGGTTTTTTCGGTTTCGATTTCGGTTTTGGTTCTTCAATTAATTATTTAAGGGTTCCGGTTTAGGTTTCGGTTTTTTAAAAGAGTAAGGGTTCTAGAACCTGTTAATTTCGGTTAATTCTGATTATTAGAGATTTATTAAAAAATAATATGAAATTATTTATTTATTCTTGTTTAAATTGTAATTGTTGTGAAAATAAAAGGTATTATGAATAGTTAAAAAAAAAATATAAATATATTAAATATATATATATATATATTATATTATATCAGCCTATTATATTTCTTTGAGTTAGGTTAAATTATTTTATTCCAACTCATAGTAAGAATTTGTAAAATATTTTGTAATAATATTGTGAAATATTATGATTTGATGAAATTTAATTTAACTTTAATTTAAAATTTAACTTTAATTAAGAATCAAAGTTAATACTGGCTACTGTTGTAGCTACATATTTGTATAAAAATTAATTATATTTAACACTTAATAGAAAAGATAGATGATATATACTCATTGTGAATTGTAATATATTAATAAACATACAAAAATAATTATAATAATAATATTACAAATTTACTTATTATATGCATTACATTATTACAGTTTACAACAAAATAAAATAAATACATAAGAAGATTTGACTTTAATTTTTCTGAACCAAAAAAATGGACAAACAAAATAGTGATTACTATAGTTTTACTAGTCTAAATAACTGACCTAAATTAACCCTTTTATAATTAAGGTTACGATTACGGTTACGGTTTTTCAATTTTGGAAATAAAGGTTTCAGTTTCAGTTACGATTCCTGAATTTTAAAGGTTAACCGGTTTCAGTACCAGTTCTTTTCGATTACGGTTCTGGTCCCTGGTTTAAATACACAATATAGTTAGGTAATAATATATAATAATATATAAATATATATAATATAGTTAATATGGTATACAAATATGAAATTATCATGGAAACAAATTCCAAAAATATCAACGTTTCCCTATAACAACTAACACCTTCAGTTGTTCTTTTAAACACAATGATATTATTATGTCAATGTAATCATTGATTTTAATATAAATAATGATTTACTTAAAACTATTTTAAGACTCAGCTGTCGAAAATCCTGTTATCTCTTATTCTTATAAAAACAGCAATTTAGATATTTGTTTGATTTCTGGTAATAAACATGAAGTACCTACCTATTTGAACATTCGTAGTCAAATTCACAATACCAATTGCTTTTCTATTCAAATTCATAAAATAACAACTCTCAATATTAATGTTGATTCATTAAGTTCAAAAAGAATTAATTCTGGAAAAACTGGTATCTAAAGCAAAATAAAAAAATGATTTGAGATTAAAAAAATGCTAATTAATCTAATATTAAAAAAAAAATAATTTATATAAACTTACAATTTCGATTTAAAAACTTTACGTCAAAATATCAGTAACTGATAGAAACATTTTTTTTCAATATGCTTAAGATTCTTCAAGATTAAAGAGTACCTATGTCTTAACTGAGTTTTCTGTCCCTATTAATGTGAATAATACAACAAAATCTAATGAAACCGTATTTAAATTATATGTCGATATAACTAATTTAAAAGTATACTTTATAATTTTATATTATTTATCAACAAGGTTGGTTATGATTTATGATATGCTCATGCTAAGTATTCTCTTAAGTATAAAATATTATAAAAAATGCAAACATGAGTCATGACTAGGGCTCGGAAGTTATTGTATTGGCATGTTTTTCTTGCACCATTGGATTTATTGCTAAGTGAACTAAAAATTCATTCCAAGACAATATGAAAAGTATATTAAAAGTTTATAGTGCATATTTTTTGCATTTTAGTGATTTTTAGATTTTACAATTTTTTAGAGCATATTTTATAATTTTTGAAGATTCAATATGAAAATTAAAAAAATAAAAAAATAATATACATTCATATTGAGAGAACTTTCTTGATATTCTTGTATCGTCTTTTTCAAATTTCCATTTGACATTAAAAACACTGTTTTCCCCTATCGGTTAAATAATATGGTATATATATATATATATATTTATAAATTATAACTACAGCTAGCTTTATCTAAAATAAAATATTATACAACTATCAAATAGGTACAGCTGCTATCGAAATACGATGATTTTCTATAAATAACTCAATGATTATTGAACATTCTTCCAGGGGATTTTTTTTTATTCAAGAAACATTTTTAAAGCTAATTTATTATTATTATTATTATTATTATTTTAAATTATGATTAAAAATTAAAAATCAGAATTATTTTTATTACTTTGCTTTTTCTATATTTATTATTTTATTAAATATTTATGCAAATGAAAATTTTGTGTACAAAATTAAATTTAAGTGCATATTTTTAGAGCATATTAGTACTTTTTTAAGCCTATAAGTGCATGCATATTTAGTACTTTTAGTGCATTTAGTTCCGAGTCCTAGTCATGACTCTAAATTGTAAGTACTTTCTTATGGAAAACTTTGATGAGAATTTAGTCAGTATAGAAAAATAACCTGTTTTTATCCGACAATTACTTGTTATACGTTATTGTTCTTATCTTTCCTAACTTATACTATCTTTCATATCTTTTTGAAATTTAAAAGTTTCTTATGATAGTTATATTTAAGTTTCAAACGACAACGACAGTGATAGCCATAACATCTACTTATCTCGTACTACATATTTGCATTATTTCATAATTATATATGTATAGTACTAAAATCTTAGTAAATGGATAAAATAGCATAATAGATTCAAATTCTAGAACATATGATATATTGACTAATAATAACACCACAAAAATGTCTAATTGTTTAATGAATTCTAATAATCATGCTAAATCACAACAAACAAATAGACGGGTGATAAATCAAACTTATACAATAGTTATCATTGCGGTTAAAAGAAGAAGGACATCATACTGATCAGATCATAGTAAATAAATTAAAAATTAAAAATATAGTTCTTAACTTCCTCGTTCCTGATTTAAAAGTAAATAAAATCATGTAATAAGATACTTGAAGCAAATATTTAATAAAAAGTATTTTTTTTTTTTTTTTAATTACTTCAAAATAAAATATAGTATCTCCGTAATTCTAATGCAATATATGGACTGTTTAAATCTTAAACGAAATCCAATGATTATACTGTAGATTTTTATATATCAACATATAATGTAGCATAACAATTGCAATTTATCCTCATTTTAAAACGTAAAACTAATTCAAAACTTTAATTATAAATCATCGTTTTATTAAATCATTATTTGATATATTATCAAAAATTAAAAAATTTTCGTTAATGACAATTTTTTATTTTACATGATCTTTAAGGCAAGGTTTATTTCATTAGTACACCTTTAACCAGTGTAATGACAAAAATTATAAAACAGATTCCTAATCATAAACATTACGTAATTAACTACCTATCCTAATTATTTAATAGAAATGTAGTAATATATGTAAACAATTATAATAATTAATAGGATATAAAATATAGAAAACAACATTAGAGGTAATAATTTGTTTCTGACATTTGAGTAAAGACTTTTATTAAATCATTGAATAGTTTGTTATGTATTATGATAGGTAATCATTAATTTTTTTCTAAAATATACAATTGTATGTATTAAATAAACCTTTAAAACCGTATAGTAAATAAAAACTGGAAATTATACAAAAAAGCCTTCATAGATTTCTTCAAATTTATTGGTAAGACCTTACGAAGAATATGTAAGACAATTTAACAATTAGGATTATTAAACTCGAAATTTTATTTTGAGTACATGCTGCAAACAATCAATAATAAAAAAGTTATTTTATATATTTATCACTTATATGAAATAGTCAAAATTAACGTGGTCATTTCAGTAAAACACTATTGCGAATTATTAAACTCGAATAATTAATTTTCTAATATATTTTTTTAACGTAAATCATAGTGTAGATATTTTTGAAAATTTGACTAAGATTGTGAACATTTACTGTTCAAAATGAAACGTTTTCAATACATTTTATCTGTATAAGTTATAATTAACACTATACATGGATAACTATATATAAATAATATATACTATAATTGGATAGTTAATATCTTAATTTTGGTCTTCCTGAATATTAATTTTATTTGTCCGATTTCAGAAATCACTCACTCAAACTGAAATAATAGTCATCATTACCAGTTTCGGATTGTTTAAAAACATGTGACAATGAAACGTAAGGTCATGAGGTCCACCAATATTTACAAACATATGGTATCGGTCCAATAGTAAACTGAAAGTATAAATTCAACTGTAATCGGGACTTGGGTATTAGTAGATCAAAATTTCTCGTCAATCCGTTTTTATGCAAGTAAAATCACATACATATCGAACAATGGTTACTTTGAGATATACTGTCATATTAGTTGCATTTTACTGTTCCTTGTGTGTTCTCAAAAATACTCGAGCCACATCCGTTGTTAAACTACGTATGTAATTTTTTTTTTTAATTAAATCTGTCTCAAAAACTTGTTTTTAATAACTGCAAATTGGTATAAAAAATATTTCAGCTAAAGGATTTGTGACTTGTGAAAGAGATGATCCTGAAATTAATACATGTATTCAACAAGCAATACAGATAGCCGTACCAAATTTAGTTAAAGGTGAGTGAACTATATACAGTACTCGTACATTAATTCAATTGTTTTTAAATATTCTCATCAGTATATATTATAAATATATGTAAGAAAATGATTCTTAAGACACATGTTCTTCTGTTTTTTTTTTTTTAATAATTACATTTATTAATATACAATTAGATTAAATAATATAAAATTAATCTTATGAGGTATCATTAATAACTGATATCATAATTGATAATATTAAAAATACTATAAAAATTAAATTAACATTTTTTATGTTCCAAACAATATCAAAATCATATAATACATATATTTTCTCATCAATAATATACCAAGTCAGATTATATTGGTTCACTACTGGTTAGGTTAGGTTCCTACTGTTCAATTAGTATTACATTTGACGTCATAAAACAATTAGTAAGTATGGAAAGCTAAATTATTAAAAACTTGAAATTAAGTATAGTTTGAAAACCAATAATTTAAATAACATACCAATATACATTAGTATGAACGTTGAAAAAAATTGTTTTTTATATTTTTATCATACAATCAATAATATAACATTTAAAATGCGATAATTTATAGTTATCTTGAATAATATCTTTTTAATCTATAGAATGATCATTTCAATTAAATGTACTGTGTTCTTTTTTCCATGTCCTTTATAATATTTACCTTGTAGTGCAGAATTCACTTAGAATTTTAATAACTCAAAAACATTTTCAATAACTTATGTCTTAAGTGAACATTAGATATTAGTCATAATAAAGCTATAGGATTGGAAGATGATCAATAAAAAATTTTAATCGTAAGTATGAATAAGGTTAAAGATAAACCGATAAGTGTTATAATAAACATAATATTCTAAATTTTAAGAATTCATATTGTAGTTTACTAAAATTATCATCAAATTTATGGATACATGTTTGTTATTATAGAAATATTTAAAATACTCAGATTCTTATCCACAGTAAGTTCTTGAGCCCTTGAACCCAGACTTCCGGCCGTAGTGATAAAAATCAGAATGACATTTTTCATAACCTTGAATACAGGAAGCCCTAAGATGAGTACGTGATGATATTAGCATGGTGTTGACGTAATGTGGATGGAATAAAATTACCACAAATTTCGATCCTTCTACTCACTCTTTTGCCGCAATCGCACCTGTAAAGTTTATAGTTTGAAATTCACACAACAATAAATTAAAAATATGTTAGTATTTGAACTTGACCATGAATAAAATTAAGCAATGTTCATGTTATAACTTCTAATATTGAGCACGGAACTCATGTAAAAACTTATATTCTTTTAAAAACAATTTTATTACTATGAAGTTAAAATAAAACAATCAATTATCTCCAAATGCGATGTACAAATTAAATGTTTAACTTTCACTAAACAAACAGTAAATAATAATATACTTCCACCACGGGTATTTATTTAGGCATTAGAATAGTTTTATTTATTTTTGAAACTTATAAAAATAAAGTTATAATGTAATATTTAACTAACTACGGTACCAAGGTAAATATTATTTAATTGCACTATTTAACTTACTTTATTATAACTAAACATTCTGAAAATTAAGTTGATATTTAATAAGTAAATGTATACAGTTATAAAAGCATTGAAGATTTTATTCGATCAGAAAATCCTCAAAAACTTAGTATTTAAATATTTAGATTATGATACAGAGCCAACTTTACAAATATTGATAAAAAAAATATACTAAAAAGATTTATAATTTATAGGTGTTCCTAGTTTAGGATTAATTCCAATTGATCCTCTAATAATACCACAGTTAGATATAAATCAAGGTTCATCAAATGGACCTCTAGATATCAAACTTAACTTCAAAGATCTGTATATACATAATATTGGATCTATTAAAATAACATCGATGAAGTAAGTAAAGAACTTACAACTCACCTTATCCTATTTTATATTAATTACATATATATTAAAATGTATTACACTTAAACATATATAAAAAATAAAAATGTGTTATGATATTTGGATAGATCAAATATAAATAACTATACATTTAACCTGAAAGCCGATTTCAATGAACCGCTAATACTTGAAGGCATGTACAGCATACAAGGGAAAGTTATCATTCTGCCGATTAAAGGTGAAGGGAGGAGCAATTTAACCCTAGGTATACTCATCACTATCTATTTATAACTAAACAATTTAATTACTACCAAATAAATGTCTTAATCAACTAACTTCAAATTTTAGCTAGCTTAAAAGTATCAATTAATATTATTGGTAAGCCGGTCACAAGAATAGGTGAAGATTATATGGAATTAGAATCTTTAGATTTAAAGTTCAGTACATCGAGACTATACATCCAGTTGGACAATCTTTTTAATGGAGATAAACTATTAGGTAAGTAATAATATATTTTATTACATGCCCCCAAAAAGTAAACTTTCGGTTAATTTTGGAATAATTTTGTTCAGGAAACAATATGAACATGTTTATGAATCAAAACTGGAGAGAAATTTTAAAAGAAGTTCAGCCGGCGTTTGAATCTGCTTTAGGAAAGGCATTTCAATCGGTCACACGACAGTTTTTCCACAAAGTACCATACAACAAAATATTTAAATGAATTTAATTATTCTAGAACTCATTTTATAGAACAATATTTTATTTATTAATTTATTTATTATTATGGTTGTTTTTATACTTGTTTAAATACTAATTATTAAATATTTTCTTATATTTATATTTTAACACGAAAATCTCAATAGTGAATAGCTAAAAAAAACTGTTAACTAAATTATTCATTGTTACTTAAAATAAATATAATGTGCAAGTTTTTGTTCGAGTAAAACATTAAATGACAATATATACTATTATTGTGCATACGATATTAAATTTCAACATATTTAACTATAATAAATACCCACATTAATAAAAATAGCATTTAGTTTTTTTATAATCATTAATTAATTAGCTATCAAAAAATTTAAGTTAAAAAAAATTGATATTGTGTTCTTAATTTTGATTAAATTTTAAAATTTAAAGTTGATATATGATCATGTAAATTGATAAATCGAAGAAAAAAGTAAGGTAAGGTCAGTAAAGTATAGAAAAAACTTATAAAAAATAATAAGTTTTAAAATAATAATTTTCATGTTTCTTAAAATATAAATGCATCAAAATATTTCTCAAAATATACTACTACGATTTTAATTTAAATGTGAAATTATTAAAAATAATAAAATATATTTTAAATTTCGATTAAATTAATATATTTATTTGTTAAAATCACTTTATTTTATTTATTGAACTCAAATTAATATTTTACAAAATAAATATTCTAAACGTAAATTTATAATATCAATTGATGTACTTCAAAAATAAAACTCATCTGTGTATATATAAATATGTGTGTATATTTTCTATATGACAAAAAGTAAATTATTTATTAACTTTTTAACTTATTTATTTTAAGATATTAAATCTACTACAACAAACACTAATTTCTTGCAATATTTTTTTTTTATTTGAAAATAATTATAATTAAAAAAGTAACATGTTTTTTTCATAAAATAACTATAGAAGAAAATAATTATACTAATAATTTAAATTATAACATATTATAATAATTTAAGTATTTGATGTTGGAAAAGTGTATTTTTAATGACGAATTATTGTTTTAGATAATAAATGAAATCAATTTATTCCTTCAATAATTTTTATTTGTATAGAACTACCGACGATAAAATCATTTTAAAGTAGAATAACATTATATTATAAATAATTATATAAATATTACAATAACTCACATGAAATGAAGCTTTATTATGAATTATCATAAGGTTTATTGAATATTAGAATTTAATGAATATTTTGAAATCATCATAATTATAATAAATTATAGAATATTCTAATGAATATTGCGAAATTTTTTATCCACTCATTTGATTCTTAATGTATTTAAAGTAAAATTCAATTTAAATGAGAATTTTAATTTTTTAAAACATGAGCCATAATCCTACTTTTGATTTCTTTATTTTGTTTGTTTATTTAGTAAGTAATTAATTGACTGTTCACATTCTCATAATTATAAAACGAAACAACAAAACATTACATTTTTGAAGGCGAAATATTTATCATTTATTAATTCGAAAAAATCAGAATTCAACATTTTATCTAAATAAAACTATTTTGAACAACATACTATTTTAAACTGAATACATAAAGAATAAATGTAATAACTGAAAAGTGATTTTTTTTTTAATTTTACAAAATATAATTAAAAATGTCAGAAGTCGTATTTCTGCAGGTATTTAACTACTTTTAAACTTTAATTTTATCTATAGTATCAAAATCATGAATTTTATATATTTACAATTTAAGTTCGATGTTTGTATAATGATATCAGATAAATCCATTAGTGCACATAGATTTATAGAAATCGTTATTGAATTATTGTTTGGGCTGGGTGCTAAAAATAGATGCCGCACTTCCGGACACCGACTTTTGCGTGCGCACACCACCGACCGACTATAATGTGTATGTGTGTATATTTGTAATGTAGCCTCGTCAGAATATCTGACGAGTTACGTAGTGAGTGGTGAGTGTAAGAGTGTGTGTATTGTGCGTTAAAACTATAGGAACATTAATGGTAATTAAATGATAATGAAAATAGTATAAAATAGTAATTATGTTGCTGTATAATAATAAATTAATAAATAAATAATAAATCAAGCAACATCAAGGTATAAAAATATATGGTAACAATATTACGGCCCTTTTGGCCCAACAGGTAAAAATAGTTATGTATGTGTGCTCGGCCCTTATGGCTAAACCGAAGAAAATATATTATAAAAATAATGCTTGCAAAAATAATGTGCGGCCCTTATGACCAAAACAAATATAAATAAAAACTAGTATACGATTCTTATGACCCAGCAGAACAATAATAACAATAATAACAATAATATGCGAGCCTTATGGCGCAGCAAAACAATAATATACGGCCCTTTTGGCCTAACAAAATAATAAATATACGGCCCTTTTGGCCTAACAACAAAATAATTATAAATTAAAAATTGAGATTGATGAGAACTCACAGGTTTGTGGAGCGCAGACTGGCCAGCTGGTTCTCTTATAGCTATACAATAAAGTTTACACAAAACATAAAAAGAAAACGAATATAATAAAGGTAATACGGTATAAAGAATGGTAATATAATTAACGATTGCGACACTAAATATATGTATACAATAATAATAAAATAATATAAATGTGGCAATTCGCACACACGTATATAAAATAGGAACGAATAAGTAATATGGCCACTAAGGCCCACGCAATAAATTATTAAGGTATAAAATATAAAGAATAGTTATAACAAAAAAGAACAGCGATTCGTGCATTTGAAATGAAATATTATTTTAACGGCCTTCTTGGACTTCACGTGACGACGTACGGAAAAAGACAAAATGTGTTAAAACTCTACGCGAACCGGCGGCGCAGATAACGCACTGATAACTCATTATCATATAATATAATTCACAATATAATTAAAACAAAAATAAATACAAAAATAACTGTTGATGTGCGCGAGTGTGTGTGTGTCGATCGGCTGTCATTTCGTGACCGATAGTATATCATATTCACTTAATTACGACGGAAACAAATATAACATTATAACAATTTTTAATATTAAATCAATGTAAAATTAAAATGTAAAGCAAGTAATAACATAAGGTAATTTTAACGTATAATTTACTTGTAATAGGTAAAGCGCCCACCATATAGGGAAACAATTTATTCTTCTAACTTTACAAAAAAATATTCTTGACTAACCTAACATAAAAATATACTGTCGTGCATTTTAATTTACATTTCAATTTCATCTATGAATTTTATTATAAAACCTTCAGTGCATCTGTCTAAGTCCTTAACATATTCTTATTATCCTACACAAAAAAATAATAATTCAATAATCATCGTGTACTACCTAGTACATGTTTTATAATATAAGCAAAGAGAACGGTATAGTGAAACATTTGACGTCTTTACAGCTATATGCAGTACATTATAATAAATAAATAATAATACTATTTAGATATTTTATATATCACTTGTATACTGATGTGATTCACATAACGCAAACTTGGTGATTGATACGTTGTAGTTATTACCTATTCCGACGAATAAATGTTATAGGTACGCGCTTATGTCATTAACCTAATTCGTGTGGTGTTGACAAAAAAAATCACTGCCCATCATTAAAATATACTAGTCTACATCCGAACAATTACTAACTTATGTAATGTTCGGGAACTAAAGATGACTCCTACGATTAATATCTCTAGTTTACACAATCACGTTAAATATACTCTACAACTTAGAAGCCAGTTATTATTGTTATTGTCGAAATTATAATTTGAAACGTTTTTACGAACTAGGTACCACTCTATTGCGTGATCTGAATTTCGAGGACGCGTATTGTATCTTATTGTTGCAACCTGTGTTAGCCTCCTATTCGTCAGCAAATTAATACGTGTATGATGTAGTATGGACCATCTATCGAATCGATTCCCAAGTTATCGCGATTGTAAAATTCATCACTAGAGACCAGCACAAAACTATTAGGTACTCGTCTTAATGATATTATAATACACTAACAATACTCGTATATCTTTTTTAAATTATATAAATATTAAAATCATTTATTTTTACGAGCTTGCCAAGGATTGGTTTTTTGGAAATGGTTTTATATTTGATAATATTTTTAACTTACAAATAATAAATAAATATAGAAAAAAACAAATACCTATTCTAAATATTCCAAACATAATTCTAGAAATCAAATACTTTTAATTAACACTTGTATATTCAGTGGCGTAGTTACGGGGGGAGGGATAAGGGTTTCCAAATTTATTTTTATATTGGTTATTGTTTTAGATAATTGGTAAATAATACAATTATAAATTAACTTGTATAATATAACAAATTACACAGAGCTTTATTTTTTCTAATAAAATAATAATTCAATTATTGTAAATGTAAAAATGTTAGTATTTATAATTTATTTTCGTTGATTTAAGTACTACCAAATAAATGTATTTACTAACTAACTTAATATTTTAGCTGGCTTAAAAGTATCAATTAATATATACTGTAATTGATATTTATTTTATACTACATATAATTTTCTATTAAAACTGACTCGTGGTTATTAGATGGAAAAAGTGATCCAACAGTATGCAAATTATACAAAACCATGCTCACTTTCAGGAAATACAGAAAATTTGAAAAAAAAGAGATACATTGTATTTAGGTAATTATATTTGTTTATATTTTCAATAGTTCACACATAAATAATATCTTCATGAACTACAATATATTACTAAACAAATTACCACTTCTCAAAAGTTGCTATGGTTAGAAGATTCATATTTCCAAAAACTTCTTAAATTTAAATGTTAAAATACAATATAAGATTAATTTGATCACATTAACTTGAAACTTCAAATTTGTTACATTAATATTAAATATTACTATAGTCTATGAAATATATCTGAAAATTCGACCAACGATAATTAATTTTTCGTAAAATAGTAAACATAACATGCATATATAATGAATAAACCGAATTTTGTTCAGAAAATATTTTCGTATAATATATCAAATTTTCTCGCCCCGGACATCCCTTTTTTGCTATAACCTGTTAGGTAATATACTTCGTTAAAATTTCGAAAAATATTCCTAACACTTTTTCTTAGTTGTTACAATAGTATAAGTCCATTCAAATGGTTTATTCCCAACGTGTGTATCAACAAATTTTTCTGGTTGTCAGCATCGGTTACGTCTATGAACTGAAAAAAAATCAGGCGCCTGCAGTACTCCGATATATAAATATGAATACCGTGAATAATAGGTACCCAGGTATCGATATCCAAAAATATCGAGCAATATATAGTCAACCGTATGAAAAAAGCGCCGAGAAGACGTTAGAGTGCTCGTTAAAATCCTGTAAAATAATACGATACGGCGCAATACACGGTTTTCCTTAATTATATACTAGATGCGGTACGCTACAGATATTATATATAGGCAGGACGTATCGTGTTCATTCATTTTGTGGAAGACAAACGTCCTTGAGCAACCCCACCGTTAGTATGTAAAAAACACGAATTCATTAAAATCGTGATCGGTTATCGTCGCAGCACACAAAATTTAGCCACAACGCTCACAACTAAAGCTTATTGTTTCTTTAAAATGATGAGGAGAAATACGATATTTTTATATTATATATCTATATAATCACATAAAAATAATGGTATAAACTAGTTTATTTGTATTTACCATAATAACCTATGAAATATTCACGTATTTACATTCTTTGGAAATAATAAGGGTTCCAAAAACTATTATATTAAATAACACTTGGGGTTTACCTCAGGGGTTACCAATTAATATTTTTGGAAAGCCCTATTCAAGGGCATATTTGAGAGGACAAAAGGGACATTCGCCTCCTCAATGGCTCGTATTTTTTTTTTTTTTTTAATATATTATAATACTCGTACATTGATTTATTTAAAAAAATGTAATAAATAAATAATTAAGAATATAAATTACTACTCTATCACTATAATATGATAATAAATTCAATAATAAGTCAATTTGATCACGGGTTTCAGTTTTTGTTTACCTTCATATATCATAACATTTTTGGTTGTGGGACGAATAATGGTATCTTCCACAGATATTGCTACGGTTATAGACATTTACACCATAACCGAGATATTTATCAGATAATATAAAGTAATTTAAAGTAACACTTTTTTTACCACATATTTACTAGTTGGTCATTTTTTGGTGCATTTATGCATATTGTATATTTTTGTATTTATTAGAGTTATATAAGTCCTTAATAATTTTACTCGTCTATTTTTTTTTTTTTACAACATAATATCTGGTAATTTTTGTTGTGCATAGGTATTTAATCATTTTTTTGTGGACAAATGCATGCATATTTGTGTATTTTATAGAGCTAGAAGTCCCTAACCCAAATAATAATCATAATAACTGACAATATTTGTTTCCATCTACTTTAACTTGCAAATATTGGTCAAAAATATATTTTTGTAGATTGGAAACATGGAACCTAACATGGATCAAGAATAAGCCAGCATAGACTAACATGTTTAGCTTTGCTGCATGTGCATAAAGATATTATTGTATCCATTGATGAAACAATCAACAAATTTGCCAAAATAAAAAAAAGAAATTTGGAATTTGTTATTTGACTACTTACCAACCTTATGTTTTTTACTTAGATATGTGTTAAATTAAGTTACTTATCTTAAATGTTTTTTAAAGCTTTTAAAAAATAATTAATAGTTACTATTACTATTATGATTATTTGTTTTTATTTTTTTTTTATACAGGATTCAGACTGAAGATACAATTTTAATATAGGAACTATTTGTGTTATTATTAATACTTATTTTATATGCAGTAGGTTTTAAATACAGTGCCGGATTACCCATTAGGCAGAGTAGGCGTCCGCCTTAGGGCCTCACTCATTTAAGGGGCTCTGTGACTAACCCATACAGGACAAAAGTCATTATGAAATTTATTAAATATTAAGTTTTAGGTGTTATGTGCAGTAATAATAACAACATTATTTTGAAAAAAAATAGAAATAATATAATAATTCATTAATTTTTCTTATAAATAAAAAAATTTAATAAACATGATTTATTTATTAATAATATTTGGTTATTATTAAAGCTATTTATTTTAATTATTGGATTGTAATGTTAAAGATGTATGTAAAAAATAATTTTGTAGGGCCCAAAATTTTAATAGCCTAGAGGCCCACAAATGTTTAATCCGGCACTGTTTAAATATATTTATTAAATAAATATTAAATTCAATTTGGTACTTGTATTTTTATTTATTCACTCGAATGAGCAATAGGAACATGAGCTGTAGGTAATGAACCAGGGGCGTACCCAGGAATTTTTTAGGGAGGAAGGTTCAACATTTTTATTTTATCTATTCTCTAATTATAATTATAGTTTAATTCAATACCAACAAATTACTGTTAATAACTATAGTAATAGTCACAATAGTTATACACACATCATACATATTCTACATAAAGGTTTACTATAATAGGTAGGTACTATAATTTGAAATCAATTTTTATTTGGTAGTAAAATGTTATAAAAAATACATTATTTAATTAACAATAATAAATAATATAAAATTAGTTTCCCTCCCTAACCTAACCCTCCCCCCTCCATGGCCTCAACTAAAATACGCCCTTAGCCCCATTGGAAATTTCAACATTTTTCGGAGATCATCATAATTCGAAACAAATATTTTTAATACATATAGGCAATAATGTATACAATTTAATAATGTAAACAATTTCAGTAAACGGTATAAGAGGCATCTCATAATAACGTTTAATATTGAAAACTTAAAAAACAGAAAATTAAGTTAACCCGGATCGGCGGTAATGGACAGACTTTCGTCGGCGTGTAATTGACACATTCCGTGTATTATTTCAAAATTAAATAAGAAAAAAAGTAACCTTATCCTACGAAAATTCCAAAATCCTTTTTTACGATTTGGCTTTTCTTCTATGCACCGAAGTATCTAATCCTTTTACAGATTTAATGTTCATCGCACCTGAAGATCAAAAAATTTACCATTTTTTTTTATTACAATTTAAAACAATGTTCTTTTCAGATACTTCTCCAAGGGGGTAATCCCCATGGAGAAAAATTTAAAAAATAGTAAAGAAATATCAAATTTTAGAAAAATATAATTTTATTAAGATTATATTTATTTTATATTTTATTCTATCGATTATTTACGATTGTAAATATTTTTAAATATTTATATAAAATATTAATTTTAGTGCAAATGATATGTCATTTTTACATCTTTTGAGTTTCTGTAATTTAGCTACCCATTCAAACTTAAAGATATAAGTGACAAAATATACTTGGTAATCAGTGCCGCAAAAAACCGGATGAGCAACGTGTGCATTGTACGCAGGTGCCAGGCCTCGTACTATATTATGAGTCCTCAAAAGGTCGAATTATCAAAAATGTACAACTATAAGGGGCTTCAAGATTTTGATCTACACACGGCCTCTGGTAGTTCAGTTACGACACTGTTAGAAACCAGTATATCTACTTCCACCGATAAAAACCAATGTATTTTATCATCGATTTAAACATTTTTGTTTGACTATGGGCCAAATAAAATTTGTCCACAGACATTTGATGACCACTAGTTTACACCTCGTTGAAAATTAAAAATTAATTTTTTTTTCATCGCACCTTACATTTTTTTTTTTTTTTTCAATACATTAAGAATATAATTTACGTATAGTTCCTGTCATTATTAATATCTTAAGACCAAGCCTTGTCGTTGAAACCAATTTTTCTTATCAGTTGCTACTCTTTTAATTTCAATCGATGATACAGTGCAGCATGTTCTAGATGTACTGAAAATATTGTTTTCGATAGTGTCCTACTTAGTTTCTTTCCATGCACTATAGTATATATATATACATAAGTCATATATAACTTCAAAAATATTTTTAATGAAGTAATTATGCCTCAAAATGTGTCCTATTCATTTTATTATTCTTGTTTAATTTAATGACTTTTATCAGAAAGAATATGTAGTTCCAATATGATTAATAAATTAAACTATTATTATACGTGTACATTCGATTTAAAACAAAAAAATCATTTTCAAAGTAAAAATCTATAATATTATTTAAAATGAAATCATATTATACCCTCCCTAAAATGTAATTATTAATTACAGTTGAGGTGGGGCATAATTATTTATCAATTACTAATTAATAAATAATTTATTTTTATTTTTACTTTAACCATTAAGCCGAAATGATTGATCTATAAAATGAATAAGGCTAGTAGTTCAATACAAAGCCTATGCAGTTTTAACCGGGGGTGCCATTTAGGATTTTAATAATAACCACGCTTGGTAACTAATATTATAAAGGTGTAGAACACGATTGGGTACATTTGTCCTTTTTGGCAACACGATTACGTATGAAATTGTAAGCAACGTTGTCATTTTTGTAATAGTAAGAATATTTAGAGATCAACAAAAAAAAAACATAAACAATAAACATGAACATAAATAAACATAATACATATTTCTATAATTCATAAAAAAATTAATAATAAATAAAATGAGGATAACTAAGTACAATAAAGTAATTAATAAATAAATAAAATAGACAGTTTTTATTTTAAAAATATTTTTGTTAATAAATTATTAGAAAATGCTTAAATTTGGATTCCCTGACATCTATAACCTACTACTTTTATTGAAACTCGGAAAATACCGTATAATATAACGGAGATAACAAAATTTCGTTGTATCTGATATATTTGATATCATTAACAATAAACATAGCTAATAAAAGCGATAAAACACAAAGTATTTATTAACTTTTTCAAGTTCACTCGTATAGGCATGTGCTACACCAATACCGGTATGAAAATTGGCATCAATGCTTAAAACTTTGTACGCAAACGTGTTTTACCCTTAAGAATGTTTTCATCATAATCCCTAACATATATATTGTAATATTATTTATATAGTCACACAGATATTTGTAATATCTATAATAAATTATAATAAATTTATAATATAGACGTCTGTGGTCATATATTATTTCCTCTCTAAACAATCTAAACATATATATTAATTAAAATTAATACAACTCAAATTAAATATAAGTAAGAAGAGATAAATATGTAAATATTATACGCACATCCTATTTTTACATTACTACAGAATGGTTTCATGGAAGCCATAGCACGTAAAATTTTTGCCATAGGACGTATCCTGGAACATTTTATTATAATAATAATTTATTCTTTGGGCCAAGTTTTTAAAATTTTTTTTCTTTCTTTGTTTACAATAATTTTGGTCTTATTCATCACTGAGGAAATCTCTTACTGGTGATGGCTAGAAAGAAGTTAGAAGAAGCTAATATGAACACTTAAATGTAATAATTATATAATTGTTAATATATGTAATTGAGTGTATTTCTAGATAATATAATTTTGATTAACAAAAATGAAGTAGGTAAAACAAAATTGAATTTAAAAATATAAATTTTCATCAATAAAGAAAAAAATGTTTTTCTTTTCCTTTCTTGATTTTTTCTGATTTGAAACCATGTACCTAACTATGCAATTCAAAACTTACTCATAGAGCTTAATGCATGTATAATAAATATTTAACTAAAATCAAGTATTAGGGCTGATCATGTTGAAAGAACAACAGTCAAATTTATCAGGATTAACATTACCTGTGTTAGGAGACATTGTATTAAAGTATAACCAGAAATTTTTATGTGCTAAATTTCAAGAAAACGGCACCACCTACACGAAGAACTGCGTCTGCTCTAGGCTTTCATTTTAATCCTCTGCATTTTTCCCTAAACTCGGTACCCTGAACAGCGAAGATTTCTTTCAACAAGTTATTATTGTAGTTCGGACGTGTGACGCGAAAACGCGGTGAGTCCGAGGGGCAGGAAAAACATAACCTGAAAACAACACGCGTTTTCTCACCGCTGGTTGGGTGGGGGCGGGAGAAGAGTGAAAACGCTAAAAGGTCATGAGCAACGCATGGCGCCCGCCTAGATGGCGGCACCGATCGCGAAGCAACGAAGGCCGTGCTGATCAGAACACGATTATATAAAACACGGTATTGCGCACCGGAATAATTGCACGCGGATGTCGGTCGGGTGATCAGCAGGCGGCGTCGTTCGCGAGGGGTTGAGCGCCGGACCGGTAGGAGGTAACCAGCGTGGTAGCTCGGTAGCGAGTGGCAACGGACACGCGTTACAAACATAACCTTTAACTCGCTAGGTTATCCGTTTGTTTACGTTTCGTTTTATTTTATTTTTTTGCACCGTTTTGCTCCTCGTTCAAGCGCACTGTCTCCCTCTCTACGAGACCCGATCACTTGCTCGCACGCAAAACCCAACTGGCTGGTGCACGCGCTCGTTGTCGCCCCTTCCCTCCTCCCCGCGCTCTCCGTCGACGGGTATCCCCTCTCCCGCTGCCGACGATGCGACGCCCCGCCGACCGGACGTGCGGACGTACGTCGAGCCGGCGCGACGCAAAACGCGATCAGTCTCGTGCGGTGGCGATGCGGCGAACCGATCATTCGTTATTGCGAAGCGCCCGCACCCGTTCCGTTCCGATCGTACCGCTGCGGCCATCACCACCGCCACCACCACCGTAACAAGGCACGACTGAGTCCCCGTTTGGGTTTCACTGCAGGTAAGTACGTTTCCGCGCGCGTGTAGTCGCTAGATTCGCCCGGCCGCCGTACCGGCGTCACGTGCGTGCCGGATGCTAGGGTCAACGGACCCATGACGCCCTCCGCGCCAACCCCCTCGTGCGTCGCTTTGATAACGTGATAAAAACCCCGTGCGCTGGACGCAGTCGTCCGTTATCGCGGCCAATTTTTTTCGTCCTCTCCCGTTCCCGCAAGAACGCGCAATGCCGCGCGGGGCGCCGTTTTTTACCGGTCCGGTGAGCGTTGCGCAACCGAACTCCTGTATTGTTGACGCGCGATCGGGCCGGAAACGCAACGGCCGAATTTCGTTCATGGTTCCCACGTGCCGCCGCCGCCACACACCACGCGGTCGACGGACCAGTTCTGCCATCATGCGCGTTTCCATTTGGGCGCTTGTAAATTGCACCCACATTAAGTAGGTAGTAAAAGTACAATAGTAAATTGCGACCGGAATATTTTTGGTTCTAAAATAGGTGTAGTAAATTGCGCCCATAGTATCTACTGTCTAAGTAACCTCATATTTATAATTTTACGGATAAAATATTAGAGTTACAATCTAAAATTTATATAAAAATTAATAGTTTAAATGAACCTTAAAGGTTCATATATCTTATTTTTTCCACATTCGAAAACACCAAATAAAAAAAAAAATTTCAAAAAATAGAAAAAATTATTCAACAATACATTGAAAACACTATTACGAGGGCTGAATATATGAAGATGATATCTTATTACTATGCAGATAACTTATTACAGTAATTTTTTTTATTAACATTTTTAACCTAACAAAAAATATTTAAAAAATTATAATTAATACCATAATATTTAAAAAAAAAAAATAATTTTCCTATTTTTATTAATTAATTTATTTGTTTGAAGTAAACCAAAAAAAAAACATTTTTGGAGGGCAGTGATAGTCGCCACCTCGTGATGTCCTCTGGGTAATACTATATGATTTTCATAAAAATAATAATTCTATTGGGCGTAATTTACTATACAAAAATTTGTGCCTGAAAAATACCGGGTGCAATTTACTACACAAAAATTTATACCTGAAAAATACCGGGCGTAATTTACAATTGTTTCCCTTCGTTGAACGCAGTTTACATTTGCCCTTCCATTTGTTCGAAAAACGGATTAGCTGTCGTTGGATTGATATAACACACTTGTGCAACATGATGCGCGGGGGCGTGCAATTGGTGCAATTTCAAACCCGTCAATATGTAACGTCAGCGCACGTTGTAGTTATACAACAAATGGGTGATATTGTACCATCGTTGTTTCATCCGACAACTGTCGACCCGTCCCTCTCGTTCGGGTCCAGCTTTACCGAAAACTTTTATTATGAAATTCTTGCTCCTACGAACATTTTCACTTTTTTTGACTGAAATTATAATAATA
This sequence comes from Sipha flava, assembly GCF_003268045.1. NCBI lineage: Eukaryota > Metazoa > Arthropoda > Insecta > Hemiptera > Aphididae > Sipha > Sipha flava. The sequence continues at coordinate 292,631 of NW_020272797.1, read as the reverse complement.
TTGTCACGGGTTATCTTTAGAAAAGTACCGACGGATGACGATTTATTTTTTTTCCTCCCCTAAACACATGAAATATATCTGTACAACAACGGTGAAGAAATGATGACATAATTCCATGGATTGAGTCACTCGCATGCCAATATCGATTTTATGAAATATATTTTCCCGATTTACATTGTATTGCTCGTGGTTACTCGTATATCATAAATCCGAATAAATAAAAATGTGTTGTGTTGTTTTTCTACCATATATTTTACTAAAACGACTTATTGGCCATTATTTTTCCTTTCTGAATTAATCCGCTAAAATATTTAATCCCATAGTTCTCTGATGGAAAATCACTTTTATTTTTCAATCTAATATTTAAATCGAGATTCTTCCAATCGTCAAATTTAAATTAGAAAAATCATATAAAAATTATTCAAATTCTACTTAGAAAAAAGTTTATATTTTCCGTTTCTTTACGTTTAAATCATATTAAAAACACCGCTGGTGTGAAATAATAAAATAAAATATAGAATCTACATACGATTTACAGAAAATAAATCGTAGAACTACGTTGCATTGTTCTGTTTAAACGATAGTGTTAGAAGGGACTGTTCGACATTTTTGTTCGTTAACACAATGAAACGTAATATTTTCACATGTGAACTATGAATGACATGCTCAATTGAAAGCAGAAGAAAATATGTGCTATTGTAAATTGATATTAATAGAGATAATGTAGTGGGAGAGTCATGAAATGTGTTTAAGGTTACTGTTTTCGGATTAAGAGAATATAACTTATTCTTATTTAATAAATTAATCGTGTTGTACGTAAAGAAGGTTCAAAAGATCATTCACTTTAATCGATTTGAGTTTAAATTTCTGTATAATTTCAACAACAAAATGTAATACACATGTTTAGTGTATTTCAAAGTATAGACATTTCTTTACAAATACATTTTTTCATATTGTTACATAAGTGGAAAGTACGTTTATGTTTTCGGTAAATATTTTGTGCATCAAAATGAAAGGTGTAATTTTAAATTGAAGCACTTTAATTTTCTACTTTATTTTTTATTCAATGCATGGACAATTGTGTGTATTGGATTCGAAGTAAAGTTGTAGGGCTTGAGTACTTTGAATAATTATAAAAAATTCAGAAAACCTGTACTGTATTAACACTATATAATGAATAACAGTCATCGGAACTGCAAATCGAAAGAAATTTAATATAAAAAAAAAAGAATTATCGTTTTTGGACAACGTTATAATAATTTATAATTATAACCGACGTTATTATCAACGTGCATGGGCTGTGATATGCCTATACGCTATATAATATTTAAACACGTATTACCACGGATAGGATTATTTTGCATAAAAATAAGACGAATAGATATATCTAAGTCAGTCTAGGATAACTAATTCAATTATTTGTCGATCCGGAAATAATTATAATTTATTTAAAAATATAACAAAAAAAAAAAATAAATAGTTAAATTAACCATTCCTCTCATTATATATTCTTTCTCTTCTCATGTTTCGTGTTTTATACTTATATATGTAAATCGATTGTTATTACAGAAGGAATATACGAATTTTATATTGACAATATATGTATGTTATGATTATTATTTAGAGTAGAATTGCATATAAATGATCTATTTAAATATTTAAAGAAAATGTATACCCTCTAGATTCCTCAAATTTTAACCTTTAATATTAATCATTACATTTTTGCACATCAAAATAAAATACTTGGAAAAATAATATTTGTGAAATTGAAATTGTAGATATTATATAAAAATAATAAGTTGTCAATGTTTAAGTGCGATTACTTTTAGTTGACCAATGAAGAACATATAAATATAATAAACAAGTACCTCATATAAGTAAAATAATTAAGGTAATATGTAGTCATAATTGTCGGAAAACAGATATTTATAACGTTAAATAGTTATACCGAGTAAAAGTCAACGAACGCATAACGAACACTGGCTTTATTTCATTAACGGCACGCGTACTGCAGTCAGAGACGAATGTAGATGCATTCTTTGCGGTATTGCAGGCTATATAAAACCGTCTCCATTCCGTCGGAACGATAGGTCTAAACACTCTAAACGATTAATAACGACAATCCCGCTCTACGTTCACCAGATATGTGACTAAACGTTTGTAAAAAAATAAAAAACTATACAAGCCTACGAAAACGACCCCCTAACAAATCAATTCAGTCGTATAACCGTTTGTGTATGTATTATTTTTACAACCTACGAAAACCTATACTTGATTAGACAGGTACAAAATTGCACGGGTCTGTGTAACCGCAGAGCCTAAACGAATTATACATGACAGCCATTCCTTGACGCTATTTTTTACTCGTATTTATTTTTGTATTTTTTCCTTCGTTTCTAGGATCTAAGATATCATCGTGTAGTTGGTATATACTTATATATTACCTATGTGAAAAAAATGATGTATATAGGTCAATAAAGCTTTTCGCACAGTACATACATTTTCTTACGCAAATGTTTTTTAATCAATGTATTTTGTTTGATTGTTTATTTAATTGGTACGATTATTCTCTTGCATTTTAATAACTTATGGAAATCATATGTTTAAAGTGCATTTTATTTCTTCTTATAGAAATAACGTGTTATTGAATTGACTATTGTATTATACCATTATTATTTATTTGATTCTTAACATACATTATATACATTATGTTTTAATATATCTTAAAATTATGTGTTACATATTATTCTTGTATGTTGTTATACCTGTGTGAACTAATGAAAAAATGCTGAATATTTCAAATTTTTTTGCTGATTGGCTTAATGACATATTATAATACGTAACAATGACTGGGACTGTACTTACCTATTAGTATATTTGATTTAGTCCGTGACAAAACAATACGCATTGACTCATTATTTATGGTATAAACACACCATACTGCAAAAACTGTTAAAAATGTATATTTTTACGAAAATTCTACTGTTAGATTTGTGTATGTTCAAAATTAATCATTGCATCGTATTTATTACTTAGTACAATATATATATATATATATATACATTAATATTTTATTGGAAATTTTATTGTTCTATGCTTATGATCATAAACATTTAACACAAGCTCTCTATAACATGAATACATAGTATGTAATAGTTATATATAGGTATATATTATGATTTAATTACCCTTGTATCTATTAACTAACTACTCCCATCCGGACGAATTATTTTGTGTTAATGTTGTGAATGATATAGTAAATACGTTAGTCTATTTGTAGTTAATATTATTTTCTAGTATATTTTTGGCTTTTATTCTAGAAAATGAATACGGCATCATCAGAAAATGTCAAAACAACTGATTCAACTCCCGAAGAAAACGGAGAAAGAGTCAGACTCAAAAAACAACTGGGTCTTCTCGAAGGTGTCGCCATTATTCTGGGCATCATTTTCGGATCCGGTGAGCTTAAAATTTTTTTTAACTAGTTATGCGTACCTTGGAGAAACGAGGTTAATTGTAATAAGGGTAAATGATTTAATGATTAAAAAAAAAATTTTTACCACTATGAATTTTATAATATATAATTAAATATACGTATTTTAATGTAACACGGAGTTATTTGTTTGTTGGTTTATGTTTTTTTTTATATATTAGCCTCATTATTATCATTATCATATTATCATTATTATCGAAACTAAAAAAAAGCTTCGATAAATAAATCGTTTGTTGTTCGATTGCATTGTAATATATAATATAACATCTCTTAAATCATACTTAAAAGTATAATATTTGAAGTTTTGTGGTAATTTTATAAAACAGCCGATAAAAAGCGGTGACAATTTAAACATATTTAAAATGTTAAGTCTACAATTGAGATCGACATTCTCATTTTTTCGATTTTTTTCCCTATATATATTTTTCATAGAAAATTAAAAAAAATGATGAATTAGCGTTTTTTATTTTTATGGTAGCTTAGCCTAGAAAAGCATTTATGGAATAGTTTTTCTCTAATGAGACAATTTGGAAAATAAATAAGCATTTTCTGCAGGTGATTTAGGGGGATTAGGAAGTAAGATTAAGTTAGTTTTATGAGAGTAAAATATTGAAATTACAAATTAAACTGTTTAACTTCTATTTCATATTGTGATACCACAAAAAAAAGTATTATACAATCAACTATCGAGAAATCGTAGTAGCAAGGTTATTGATGTTTTAGAGTTGAACGGAACTTTACAAACCGTTCCATATTGTCATGTTATTATTATTAATTATAACTCGAATAATATTCATATTTCTTATCAATCAGCCGTTTCGCGTGTTCAAGATAAAACATTTTTTCTTACGTAGAATTTGTAAAAATTTCAGAAAAATGTCTGTGGGGGGGGGGTTATAACCCCCTCACCCCTTGTTGCGCCACTGTTTCTTAGTTACAAACGAGATCGTTATAATAATATTTTATTGATTTTTAATCGATCTCATATTTTAAGTAATATTCAAAAGTATATATCATTTATCGTATGTTATATGTATTAAAATCCATACATCGATATTTTATAATAATATATGTACATTTTATGTGTCATATTAACATTTTTTAACTTTAATTTTATACACTTTTTATTAAACTCACTACACTAAAGAAAATCTTAAATCATGAGTTTAAAATCCGAAAATATATCAGAATGATTTTTGTTGTAAAAAATATCTAAAACCCTATTTTGTTGACATTTGTATGCAAACAAAATATAATTTACTACCATTTCGACGTATTGATAATTTCTATACTTGAATTCTATGTAAATTATAATATCATCTCTTCTTTGAATTAATATTTTTTTCAAGCTTAAATTTTAGCTACTTTGTATGCTACAAAAACTTCCAATTGTATTTTTCGTTTGGGCAAATTGTCAAATCAAAGTTCATTAATACATTATACTAATATTGTAACATAAAAAATGATATTTACGGATATCCAAATACAGATCAAACATTTTATTTCGAAATAAAAATTATTCTTACAATCCAATTTTTTCTCTCTAGTTTTATTTTTCATTTTCTTAGTGTTTGCTTAGCCCTAGATTATTATTAAAGAGATTTTAAAAATGTTTTGATAATGATGTGCTATTTTCATGTCACAAAAATTGCGATTGCAATTAATAAATTTATCTGAAAATAAAATCAGATAGGTATTCTGAAACTATATGAAATAGGAATGTTATTCTTATTAATCAATCGATGAAACTACAAACAATTGTATAGTGTATTATATTTGTGTTATGACATTATGTAAAAATGTCTAAATATCAATATATTTAATTTATTTTCAATAAAAATAAAAATAAAATAAATAAAAGTCCACTCACATAAAAATGTTATTAACAAACGTTAACTTTTTTTTCGAGCAAATTCTTGCGATGACATCAACAAGACATTGCTTTTTTTCAGGTATATTCATCTCGCCTTCGGGAGTGATGAACGAAGCTGGATCAGTCGGCCTCAGTCTGACTATGTGGTTCATGTGTGGCATGCTTTCCATGATCGGCGCGTTATGTTATGCCGAACTTGGTACATCTATACCGCGGTCGGGCGGAGACTATACATATCTGTTCGAAGGATTCGGGCCCCTGCCGGCTTTCCTTTATCTGTGGGACGCCATGCTCGTGTTTGTGTACGTATATATATAACCACATTCTCTTGATATGTACCCCGTGTAGGCCGGCTTCTCAGAAATTACTTGAAGATTATATTAATTTTCATAATTTACATTTTATTATTTTAAAATGCGACATCGAGTCTTTTGAGTGTTACCAAATGTTTACGACGCAACACGTGTGATTACAATTATTATTACGGTTTTTGTTTTCAAAAGTGAGACTGCAATAATGTTGACAGTATTATGATTGTAAACTTTCACTGCGGTGCCATTGATACATTTGATTTGTTACGTTCAATGTTTGAAGACTTGCTATCACTTAGTATCGGTGTAAGCCGTTAGGCCGAAGGCTTGTTAAAACAACTTTCAGTGTCAGAGTTTTAACTAAATAGATGATCTGTATGATGTATGGGGGACATTTTTATATCTTTATATATCTTGTATGTCTTTCGTCTTGGATGTAAATCAACCTTAAGGTGGCCTTACGACCTTAGAAACGAAAGAGAAGATTAATGTCTAATGCGGCGCTTAGATAGTATTTTCTAGATCCGCGACATGTCTAAATAGGTGGATAGTGGCGCCGTGAAAGTAGAAAAACAGGTGGGGCTAGGTAAATTGGGTCCGCGATATTTTGTATACATTTTGAAGGCGGTAAATTGAATCCCGGAAAAAAAATATTAGGGAAGTTGGGTCCCGGGGAAAAAAATATAGTAAGTAAATTGAGTCCCAACTACTGACTATACTACCTCGCCGTAGTCGTTTTACAAATGACAATTCACACTGTTTCTATCGGTTATCGATTCCATTGTGATCAAATAACTTCGTAACGTCGTAACTTTAATTATGTCTAATTAAGATATGTATATAGGTATATACGTACATTAGTTTGTCGTATATCGTGTGTCAGTTACCAGTTAACACCAATATTGATGATAGTTCTTATGATTACACACAGACATGAATGTACGAAATCTGAGCATTTTCACTATATTTTTCGTAGCGTGCATTGCGTATCTACTGTACGTCGATTTGAGTTTGTTAAATTCGTATCTTTTAAGTTTTTACCGAAAATGTAATAAAAAACACAATAATATTAAAATTGACTTCTAATAAAAATTATTAGATATTTAAAAAAAAATTGTTAACCTACTACCTTTTTTCCCCGGGACCCAGCTTACCTAAAACCTTTTTTTCCCGGGACCCAACTTATCTACAACCTTTCTTTTCCCAGGACGCTTCTTACCTACTGCCTTAATTTTCCCGGGACCCAATTTACCGAGAAAAGGTTATTTATGACCCAATTTACCAACTCCCAAACAGGCCAGAGGTTAATTTAATATTACATCTAAAAAATTTTCAACACCATTTTCGATTTTTTTTTATTATTATTTTACATCTGTTAAATTTTATAATTGATTAAAAATTTGTAGGGAAGTACGAAGTTTTAAAAAAAAATTTCAATTTATTTAAAATGTAACATTTACAATCTGTACATTAAAACAAAAACGAAGTACAATAAACAAATGGGCGAACAAAGTAATGAAATATAACTTGGAGACAATGAGTTGAGAATCTACTCAGTGATACGACCCTTTTGACATTTTTCAGCTAGAAATCAAAACAGTAGCGTCGTTTCAATCTAGAATATCATGACACCAATGTCTTTTAAAACGGCGAGAGGGTTTATTAGGTATGTGTCAGAGAGTTGTCTGGCTGTGTGCTGGTTTGCGAATAGTGGATTTGGATGTTGAAATAATTTTGTATAGAACTTTTGATAGTGAGTTTTGACTACATTTTTAACTGATTTAATATTTAAATCTGGGAAGGATGTTATTAGAAACATACTAACGAGCTGAAGTGCTTTTACATGAAAGGAAGTCGATTGGAAAGCTTCAATTGATTTAGATGCAATGGTATAGCATAGCTCCATATTTGGGTTTCAAATGATCATCATATTGGTCTTGATATTAAATTTAATTATTTTACAATGAAGAGTTTCAATTTTAGTTCTAGCGTATGGAACTTAAGTAGTAAATCATGTCGACTAGCTTGTGTACTTGTTGCATAGAGGAATGTTTGCATGAAACCCAAATTGTGTATTGTTAATTACTTTATGCGCGTTCATAATTGGTCTTAACCTTTTCAAAACGATTTTTATAACTATACTAAATACATGTTACGAACTTCGACCCGAATGCCTGTCGGGCTTCCGTCAACATCAGCACTCTCTCATTCTCTCGCGGTGGACTTCAACATGAAGTTAACTTTTGCTTATTTTATAACATACAGACCGACCACCAACGCAATCATGGGACTGACGTTCGCCAACTACGTAATCAAACCGTTCTTCCCGGACTGCGACAACCCGGATCAGGCAGTCAGGCTCCTGGCAGCCGGCGTGATTTGTATAATAATATATGATGCACTGTGCTCGACGTCCGGTCGTTGATAATAATTATTTGTCCGTCATTGGTCGTTTGTAGGTTTCATAACTTTTATCAACTGCTGGAACGTCAAGGCCACCACTAAAGTCCAAAACGTATTTATGTTCACCAAGATATCTGCGCTGGTGATGATCATCGTGTGCGGTGGCTATTACCTGTACTTGCGTCAGTATATACATATATAACAATATCTTATAATTATGTAAATTAAAAATATAAATAACAGTGTTTCGTACGCACGTCGTTCGTATGGGATTGCCCTATACTGCGCACTGCGTGCATACGCCTAAAACTTGTCATAATCGTTTACTTATCTTTCTCCCCGTCTCATCTCATGATTTTTAGACGGATTTTCAAAGTTCTCGAACCCTTGGCAAGGATCGGTCACAGACCCCGGCCGGCTGGCAGTTTCCGTTTATTCCGGAATATACTCGTACTCGGGATGGTAAGATTATTGCACATGCGATATAATATAACACATGCGTAACTAGGTTGAGTGAAGCCCGTCCGACGTTTTCGAACCATTTAAGCGACTTTTTCTTCGGTATGGTGTAAATAGCGATTACTATCTGAAAAATGTAGTCATTTTTTTCTAGTGCGGTGAATTGCCTACAACTCGTGATTAATAATCATACTGAAATAATTGTAAAGCATGTTGTAGTCAGAGAGGTGGGGGAATTCTCCCTAAAAATGTACACCTAGTTACGCGCAACCACTACCTATAAATATGCCTTCAATATTATATTCGTATATTCTTCTTAGGAACTACTTGAACTTCATGACCGAAGAGTTGAGAAACCCATACGTGTAAGTCTGATGTATATTAATAACGAGTGGCTATCATAATAATACCGCATTAATTGTTGACCGATCCCGATTACAATAATTGAAACTATATCGTTCGCAGGAACTTACCGAGAGCCATTTACATTTCCATGCCGCTTGTGACCATCATCTACGTGTTGGCCAACGTGGCGTACTTGGCCGTTTTGACACCGTACGACATGATGACGACCAAAGCGATTGCCGTTGTAAGTATACATTCGCTTGCATGTTTCAAACGCGTTAGGATCGACTCAACAGGTGTAATCATAATTTTTCTCTCCCCCCTCCTCCTCCGCTGCAGTGCATACAAAAACAATAAGGGGTAAATAAAAAATATTTTTACCTTTAAAAACCTGTTTCATTTTTATATTACTCGTAATCTTTACTCATATAAAGCGTACATAATTGTATTTACCGGATCAAAATGATTTCTTTATAATATATTGAAGTTAATAAAGAGCAATAATTATTTGCATAATTTTAATAATGATTTTTTTTCTCCTGAGTACATAGGAATTTTTAAATTTGTTAAAATGAAAAAACTTTGTTTTTTTACTTAGACTTTCGGACACTTGGCCATGGGCTCATTTGAATGGATCATGCCCCTAATGGTTGCCCTGTCAGCATTTGGTGGTCTGTGTGTTCACATTATGACTTCATCCAGGTATTTATTGCCACATTTGTGTACTTCATTTATAATTTTATTGACCTAATATGTAATATTTTTTTACTTTTAGAATGTGCTTTGTCGGAGCACGATACGGTCATTTTCCAACATTTTTGTCCTTCATAAATATAGATAGATATACACCAACTCCATCACTAGTGTTTTTGGTAAGTATCTTCTTTTTACAATGAGTTAAACATTGAAGATTGTTTATTCTATATGAATGTAAAAATATTTATTGCATAGTCACAAAAGCAAGTTTCTATAATGATCCCTTCCAGATTTGTATTAATCTAATTTTTTGAACAATTTTGATGGTTAATGTTGTTTAAAGAATGTTGGTTTTCACACTTAGTTAATTAGTTGTTTCTTGTTGTTTGTTTTGTTTCAGAACATTCTTTCTCTGTTAATGCTCTTCACTAGTAATGTTGACATGCTGATAACATACTCAAGTTTTGTTGAAGCATTCTTCACAATGTTATCGGTGTCATCTGTGTTATGGAATCGTTGGAAGCGTCCCAACATTAACAGACCAATTAAGGTACAATCATAATGATATATTAGTTGTGTGCCCATGTTACTATTATAATTAAATCATTCTTATGCAAACAATCTAGGTATCCCTTTGGATCCCAATCACATATGTGGTAGTATCATTGTTTTTAATTGTATTGCCATGCTATGTGAGACCTAAAGAAGTTGGTATGGGTGTCGGTATTACCTTATTAGGAATTCCAGTCTACTATTTGTGTGTTGTTTGGCAAAACAAGCCTGTGTGGTTCCAAAATTCATTAAGTAAGTTTCACAAACTTTGTATTTATAATAATTTATAATTTTTTTTTTATTATTTTTTTTCTAGAGCACACCACTTATACTATTCAAAAATTGTTTATTAGCGCTAAAGAAGAAAAAGCAGAAGATATTTGGGAATAATTATGTATTAATTGCATACCTTTGTGCTTGGATATCTTAATTTGATTGATCTGCTTGTCAATTATTTATTTTTACCTCAAACACTTCCTTTAAAAACATTAAGTTTTTGTTTGTTTTGTTCATAATTAATGCATTTCCTTGCACTTTTTTTTTTTTTAGTTATTTTTACATGACATTTTTATGTTATTTGCCATCAAATGGTCTAATTTTCTTATGATTATTTAATGTTCAGAAATGTTAATGCCTCTTATGAAAATATTTTGTTTAATCATTCATGTAAATAATTTAGAACTACATTATATAATTTCAATAAATATACTAATAATATGAATAAAAATGAAATGCTTAGAATATTTGAGCCAATTTGTTTTTAGTATATTTATTTCTTCTAAATACATTTTTTAACTAAATTCATACCTCTACCTTGAATGGATAACATTATTTTAAATATAACACCTAAACTCATATTTCACAAAATATAATAATTACAAGCATAAAAACATAAAATTTCAATCTAGAAGATTCCAATAAAAGCACTGAACCATGCAAACAAATTCAATGAACATTGCACCTATTGCTGTATACATTAAGAATTTTTTTTATTTACTTTTATTTTTATTATTCATCAGTATTACAAAATGTATACAAGTTTACATTAAACGTTGTATTTTATAAATGTATATATATATATATATTATAAATTATATAATATTTACTTACATCCAATAAAATTTTATACTTAATACATTTGATTTTTATTAATTATTTAAGGAAACCAAATCGTTGTTTACACACATTACTGGACATATCTTTAGTAATTGTTTCTTCGAGTGCTTTGTTCAACAAAACTCCAATTTGTGAACCAGACTGAAAATTATTAACATATATATTTACCAATAACAATTATACATAATTGAATAAAATACTCTTACCATAATGATCTCGTTCAATGTATCTGGCATAAAACTGCCTGCTCCTTTTTTCAAAACAGCTGACACTTTACCTTTGGGTGTGACTGATATCACAATACATCCAGCACCACATATTTCTTCCTCTATAGTTGGGTCCGCTACATAGTTGTTGCCAATCTTGCACAAAGACACCAAAACAGGTAAATCTCTTGCATCTAAAGGTTTTGTATCAAAAGGATCATCAGATATCTGAAGATCAATATTTTTACCATCCTCATAAGTTCCTACTATGTTTGGTAGACTAGTATTACACAATGCAGCTTTAGCAGCCAATGACACAGCATCAAACAAATTTCCTTAAAAAAAAAAAAAAATAATAAAGAACTTTAGTTATGATAAATATACAATAACAATTTAAACAAATTATGGTTTGAAAATAATTTTTATTACAATCACATGGGTTGCACTTTTATAAATTCTAACTTTGAAAAAGAAAATTAAAGTTTATGCATCAAAGTAATAAAATATGAATGTTAATCTTTCACACATATTGATAATTAAAGCCGTTGTGATATTTTAATTTTTAAGACCAAGGGCTAATTTATATTAAAGTCTGCACCTTAATCAGTACTTAAATTTTCCTAATACATATTATAACTATGGTCATATTTAAAAGTAAAAAAATAATTAATTATAAATCATATAAAAGTTACACAGTTATAACAAAAGTAAATAAATGTACAAATGGTGAAATGATTAATTTTTTAATTATTAGTAACAAAAATAATAAGAAGTAAAATTCATGATGATTAAATAATCAAAGATTAACTTTTAAATTTTTTTTTTGAGATATAATAAAATAAAAGTACTCTTATTTTTTTATTTAAAAATAATCTTACCACCACATTCTAAGATTAAGACATCCACAAATAATTTCCAACATGATTGTCCAGATACGATACACAACTTGCTCAAATTGAACACTGGACAATGGGCTAACGAAAGAAAACGACTGAGCTCAGCAGCCAATTGTTCACCACCACGTCCCTCAAATGTAGGAGTAGCATTGGCTGAACTATAAAAAAAAAAATATATATATATATTAACAGTAAACAAGCAATTGTACACTTACCAATCAACAAAGTACTCAATTTTTCCATCATTGGGTGTCTCTGGAAGAGGAGTATCAATCTCAACTTTAACGCAAACTAAAATATCAGAATTGGCCAATCGCAAGCGAGCCGACCCATTAGCATTACTCACAATGTCCATTTCCAATTCTAATGGCCTGTAGTCTTGTCGACTACGACCATCACATCGGAAGTTTTCCTAGGACAGTTAGTTGTACAGATAATTATATTGTTGTCTACTGACGAATCCGTTATAAAAATATTGAACTCACCTCTACTCCATGAATTATGTACACCTTTTCCCCTTCGTTCAAGGATACCAAACTCATGCTCGGACTAATCAGTATTCAAATGATTGCAATGATTATTTTTTAACTAATTCAAATCTTTCACAAACGAATACTATAGCAAAAATACAGTCCATAACAATTTGAAAAGTTATTTGCAAATATAATTATAGCGCTAAAGCACATGTTCGTGATAAATGATAAGAAATAAATGATAAATGATAAAGCTACTATCATTGATTATAAAAATAAACATCCTAATTATAAAGAACAAGTTAGAACGGCGTAGAACATAATTATTAAATATAAAAAAATTAATTTATATTTATATATTAACTATTATGTCTTATGCCGTTGTAATATGATTAGTGCACCAAGGGCCGTACTTAGGGGGAAGCTACTGGGTGCTGTTGCCCCGGGCGGCTGAATATGAGAGGACGGCTAATTTTTTATATTTTCAATATTTAATGATCTAATATTTTTGAATTGAAACTTCTTTACAAAATAAAAAGTGTATTTCAAAAAAATATATATATTACCAATCACGGCAACACGACACACACATACTCGGTACGGTCGAGTACTGTCAATAGATCCAAAGATTTACAAACAATCTATCCTTATGTTGACATTGCACTTAGAATGTTTTTGTGTACACCAGCAATGAATAGTTCTTCAGAAAGATCTTTTTCAACTTGCAGAAAATTGTATTCGGTATAATTAGGGTTGCCATACGTCCTGGTTTTACCAGGATACTACTGGTTTTTAATCAAGTGTCCCGGTGTCCCGGGAGTGTTTCGGGACAGCGATTTGTTCTGGTTTCAAAATTTTACTCGATAAAATATCAAGAAAATTAAAAACAAAATAAAGGATAGGTTTCTCATGGTAGAAATTGAAAATCTTGTAACAAAACTTGAGGACGAGGAATTACCTATCAATAGAACTAATTTTGAAAGTTAATGTGATGAATTTTATTTACTTTTTTACAAATATTTAAAAAAAATGAAACAATTCAAATCAACATGTAATTAATATAAAATCAATTTTATGGATAAGATTAGCCCCAAAGACAATAGTAAATTGGGAAAATTTCAAAAAATCAGTAATCTTTATAAAAGCTTTAATGTCAAAAAATCTTAATTTTGATAAATAAATGTTTATCGAACAATTCAAAATGTTTGAAAAAATTAATCAACAAAATGACGAGTGGCATTGTCAAAAAATAGAAAATAAATGGATATGTATTTTTAAAATATTCACTGATAACAATCATGCATTTTCTGAGCTATTAAAAGTTGTTGAATTTATTTTTGTTTTGTCGGGTTCAAATGCACTGATGAACAGCGCATGGACAAATTCAAGATAATAACTAGTTATAAAAACGGTATATTATAAAAACCTGCTTCAATAATACACCTTATGAAGTATTTTACGACCAAAGTTTGGGAAACAAGTCATTATTAAAACAAGTTTATGGATCAGTCAAATATGTAGTAAAATCAACAGAAGAAACTCTGGACCCCAAAAGATTCGAAGACTAAGAATATGAATTATTATAATTATTATTATTATTATTATTATATTGCTTCTATACATAATTCATTCAAAATATATATATATATTTTTTTCTTTCATATGGCGATATATATATATTTATAATATTTATCCATTCAAAAAGTCCTGGGTTCGGAAAAATATAATCTGGTAACCCTAGGTATAATGAAGCATTTTTTATTGTTGCTCCCTGATGTTAAATTCCTAAATACGGCCCTGAGTGCACCATTGTCCGGTCACAAATCGTTACGATCAGTGGCGCCCACAGGTCAGGGGCGTATTTACTTTCTTTTAGGGGGGGGGGAGGCGACTCAAATTTTTTCTTTAATTCAGGCTCAAAATTTACAAGTAAAATTTTTGGTAATATTTATATCAGGTGAATCCTTAATATTTGTGTTTTTTTTTTTTTTTTTAATCTGTTATCGGATTCACTTACAATGGTCTTTTGTGTAGTTCTTTTTTAACACCTATCTGTGTTTTGAAAGTTTCGCTTGAGTAATATTATTATCTTATTATTAGGGAACGGATTTATATATAATACAAATACAGAAATATGTACATATGTATGTAAGTATAATTTATAAAATATGTGCTAAAAACATTCAAATATGTAAGAAAAAAATTGAATTGAAAAAAAAAAAAATTATAATTATTAAATTATCAAAATGATTTGTTGCATTGAATTATTATAATATCTTTTAAATTATTAAATATTATATGCCGCCTATTAGATCTGAATATATTTTTAAGACGGCTAAATGATCGTTCCACATCAACCTACATCGGTTTATTGAAGCATATTTGAAGCGCATAATATCAGAAGGCGATAATTCTAAATTTTTAGAATGGTGTCTACCACTGATTATGTCATTGATTAATTTAAAATCAATATCGCCTAGAATTTTTTTTTTGTAACAGCATAAATTTTCTTTTTTACAAAATCTCCTGTTGGTCCGTTTAAGAGTTTTCATTTTTCAATCGTTGATTAGACAATTTGCATACTATCATTTAAGGACATATTTTTTTCTAATTTTGTAAATGTATGTGCAATAAAACTAAAATTCACTGAAATGAAAATTAAATTATTTTTCAATGTTTCATTTTGCATAATATTTTGAGCTTTTCTTATAGCGATAGAAGTTACTAGATCTAAATTAGAAACAATTTCTTCTATTTTCATACGAAGAAGATGTGAAATGATAAAATATGTTTAAAAATATTTACAAATTAGTGAAATATGTAAAAATATGTAATTATACCAAAATATGTAAAAATATGTAAAATAAAAGTAGCATCATATTAATAGGAATGATTTAAATCATGAACATTTCTTATCGAATCTTAAATATCTCGTTTTAATAAAAATATGCATTTACATGTAAATCTGTTCCCTACTTATTATTAAATAATTATAATTATTAAGAAACATACTTGCTCAAAGTGTATATAAACATACATAAAGTATTATAAACTAATTACTAAAAATAATATAATAATTTCTAAAATCTAAATACTTAAGTCTAATTAACATATTAATATTTATTTTATTGATCTGGGTATTGTTGAAGTGCACGTGGCTTAAAAATAAATTCTAACATGATCGACTTTGAAATCGTCCGTGATCGACCGTTTGGCTGCCCCTGATGTACCGTGTAGTTCGCACGTTTTTAGTTCGTACACCGATGAACGACATACACTATCCGTTTTGTATTATTGTACAGTGTTCGAACAACACGGACCGTTTTATTCGTTTATCCACACACTACGCAATATTGTCTTGTTATCTACCAGCGTCCACGTTTTTTTTAAATACGCTAAACTTTTGAGTGCTTATTTTTTTAATATGTTTTCCTTTCAATATGGGATCTGTATAAAACTCTACTATATAGTAGAAGTGAGTGGCAAAGTATGTAAAAATAATAGAATTTTAAAAATAATCAATAAAATATTAATAATTTGAACATAATTTTTTAATTTATTATTATTATTTAATTTAAAAAGTTTTTAGAACTGTACGGTTTTAGTTCAAACGCTGAATATGGACTCACACCTTCGGTTTTCTTCATTTCAAACACCAAACACGGACAAAAAATCAAACTCATCAGTTTTTACTCCATGTCCGTGTACGGTGTTTTTCGTCCACACACTATCGGTGTACGTTGTTCGAACTATACCGTACATGATACACGGACAAATAAAGCCTGTAGTGTGTGGCCACCTTAACTCGCTGGATATCGATAAAAATAATAGTCGTTATAGAATAATAGATTATTTGTTTAGTGTTAATTTCAGTCGATTATTATCCGTCGTTTTTGCGTCTCGCAACCATTCAACGTTGAATCATACGTAATACGTTGTACAAGTATATTTTGTAACATAAGCTGGGTCCACACGATGATAGCAACTCTCAACTATCATGCATGTATGATAGTGAGAGAGTAGCTTTCTTCGTAGTCCGATAGTCACTATCGACCAGTTCACACGATGCACTTACATGATAGCAACTATCGCGTTTTACTATCATCGTGTGGACCCAGCTATAGTGTAATTCCGAAAGTACAACAAACAACGAGTAGCCGACTACAAAGTTTTGTTTCGGAGTTTAAAGATACATTTACATCCGATGGATACGTTTTATTTTGTGTACTATGTGGTCATTTTCATTTTAATGCATTTAAATGCATATTATAATGATTTTAGAAGCATATTTATGTATTTTTTAGAGCTATAAGTCCCTAAGCCTAATCATGAATTTTGTGGTTCACTGAATCACCAAACTTTTTGGGTGGGTGTCATTTTAATAGGTGGGTACTTGGTCTTGGCATCTGACAGTGGTATAAAATATAATATAAAATTGGTAATTTAATAAAAATTAATTGAGTTTTTGTACCTAACATGATTTTTTGGTAGGTGGGTGGGTGGTATTAACTATGCTTGAACCACTAACTGAAAAATATCAAACCGCCTATGGTATAAACGCTAACTGAAAACACTCAATACCTTTGCGTAGAGATCTACAGTTTGTTTTGTTTTTTTAGTTGAATTTTATTACATAAAAATACTAATTTTTATGATCTTCCGAATTTTTTTAACTTAATTAGACTGGTACCATTTTTTTTTAGCAAACACCTATTTTAACCACTAATTATTTTTCGCTAAATTTTTAATGAATTTCGGTAGCTTAACCAACTTTCTAAGTCCAAAATTGATCAAGTTATAGCAATTAAGAAAACCATGGTAAAATGAGCGGTTTTCAGTATTTTTACTGTAACTCTATAAATATTTGTTCTATGGTTATTTAAACTTGACATTTTTACTCCTATTTATTGAGGTAAGATTTATATGTTAGGTATTATAATTTGTACTACTGATCATTTTCATTAAAAAACCAAAATATTCATTTTTAATATTTGTATTTAAACTCGTCATTGCATAGAATGCATTTCTAGCTTGTTTGGTCTACTATCAATTTAAGGAATACAGAAAAAAATATGAAACTCTTACAATTTCAGAGCCATTTTTATAATCATTATACAAATATATATTATTATAGTAATAATGAAGTTCGTGTAAAATGTTTTCATACTTCTCTTACACCAGAATGTTAATAAAAATGAAAACCAAATAATAAAATACAAGAAACCAATATTATAAGAACCTTACATAGAGTACTTAGCCATGCAACATATGTTTCCATGTGATTCTGTGCCAGCCAAAGTAAATTGTATAAAGTAAAAAATGTTTAAGCTTAAGTCAAATATTTCAGTTATTGTCACATTAGAAGTATGAAAAATTGATAATTTTGATAGTATATCGATGGTTTATTTTTGGGATACATGTGACCATACTCCATAAGTTAAATGAGGATAAGTTAAATATTGTTTAAACACCCATGCTTATTTTTAACCAAATAAATTATAAGATTATAAAATATATTATATGGCATAATTAGAGACTAGTATATATTCTATGATATTATGTAAAATATATCAAGAAACAAGTATTGGTTACAATTTTTTTTTTTTTTTTTGTATGAAAAAATAAATAGTTACATAACACAAAATTTATGACATTATTAGAAACTAATAAAGATTTTTAAATATTAAAAAAAAAAAGATTTCAATCTTGATTTATTTTCACTTTTTACGATAAATATATTTAAAATACCAAAAAAATTGAAGATATAAAAAAAAAAAAAATCTGTTTCATATAAATAATTACTAATATAATATTTAATAAATTATAATCTTATTAGTATTATATTAACTAAAATTAATGGACTTTTATTATGTATTTATTTTACACACAATATCATTAAAAACTTGTTTAAATTGATCAGCAATCTCTTCGTTTTTGAAGCGTATAGCCAATAACTCTTTTTGTGGGTCTGGATTATCTTCAGTTGTGTTCATACATCCCCAGCAGAATGCCTTATTAGAGAGTTTCATTGGCATAAGCGATATATTTGGTGTTATTAAATGGTTACAAACAACTTTAAAAACCTAAAAGATTAACCAAAACAAATTATAATATACATTAATATCATTAAAGTAATATTTTTAGTATTTACTTTTTCTCTTCTAAATAAAAGACGATAGGTATTTCTTTCAGGATGATACAATATTTTCATTTCACCAATTCCTCTTTCTTTATACTCATTACCATCTTTACGAAAAAGTTTGGAACGTTCACAAAATACTATACATAAACAAAACAAAAATTTTGATTAAACAATAATAACAGTAAATTATTAATATAATACTTACAAATAGTTTCATTTTCTTCTCCTGTAGAAACTTCAATAGCATCTGGAAGTGGTATGATAGGTTCAAAATGAGGATCATGACTATTATCCACTTCTTCAACAATTTCTTCTTTTTCACAATTTTTCTCTTCATCAGTAGATTTATTAAGATTGGCATTTTTGCTTGCCCACGGATTAACTATGAGTAACATAATAATTATTAACATACCCCATAACAAATAAATATTTTTTTATAAATACCATTAATAGCATTTTCAATAACAGGCTTATCTTTAATACCAAATAAACGTTGTCCAAATACTGATGTAGGATCTTTAGACACAACCCCAAATTTAAACGGACTGTCTGTCTTAGGACTGAAGGAAAATAAACTTTCACTTTTAGATTTAGTATCATCAGTCTTGGAAATTAATGAACTTTGAGTAGTATTCTGAGATTCTGATAAACTAAATATTGATGAATTAGGAGCTGCAGTTGAAGAAAAACTAAATAAACCAGTTGATTTTGTATCATCAGTTTTAATAGAATCAGTAGAAATGTTTCCGAAAACAGGTTTAGCTCCAAAGAGAGGTGTATTAGATGTTGATTTTTCAAATATACTAGTTGAAGACTTATCACCAAACAGAAATGAAGAAGGATTAAAAGACTGCGAAACATGATTATTTGGTGTAACCAATGAATGATTTGATGCAGAAATATTCACTGGTATTTTTTTTTCTTTAACTCTTTCGATTTCCTGAAATAAAAAGAGTCATTAAACTAAATTATATTAATATTAAAAACTAACTAAATAAATTAACTAACTAAATTATATTAATATTAAAAACATTTAATTATGATATCATTTTAAAATAAAATCGTCATAATGATTTTTTTAAGTACCACAATTATAATTTAATTATCTCATAAATATATAATAGAGAGATTGGTGGGAATAACATAACAGCAATTTGTAAATTCTACAATAAAGAATGTAATTAAAAATGCATTATAATTTTTTATAAATATTATTTAGTATACATATTCTTAAAAACTTAACAATATTAAATCATATTTATACTCATGAAATTTTCAAATAGTCTTTTTAAACTATTTTCACATTATTCCGGAAAAAATGAAATCCTTTTTACTAAGTATGTTATTCCCACGTACCTTTCAATTATATATTTAAGATATATATAATAAAATTTAACACGAATATATTGAAAAAGAGGAACTGTTATATATATATTGTTATTTATTAGAATATAATAATATGTAAGATTTTTTTTTTACAATAAACATGTTTGTTGATATATTTATTTTTTGATGACATGAGTGATTTGATTAAAATAAGTCATCCAGTAGTAACACTTTTGGCTTAAGAGTGTTATAAATGACTTATTAATTTCATAAAATAAAATGTGTATTTTACCTTTTAATTCTTGATTTATAATAAAAACATATATATATATAAGTATTTTAAAAATAAATAGTAATATAATGTGTACAGTAATAATATGTACAGTGAATCAATAATAAGCCTTATAATTCTATGGCTTGGTACAAGAATGGTTAATATCAAATAATAACAAATTAAAATATTAAAATTGGTTAAAATAACAACACCAATGTTAATTCATAATGATTCATAATTCATAATAAATAATTCAAAATGACCAATATTAACACCAAGTTGATCACACTAGTTCAGTACATTGGCTGTTATTTCAATAAAAAAATAATTTAATTAATCAGTCAAAGAATTTCAATTTCATCAAAATTGGATCTTGCACCAAGCCACAGAAATATAATATTACAAAAGAACTTGTTTTAAAATTACCTTTTCATTATCTGTCTTCAATGAAGTAACTTCTTTTTCATCTATTTCTTTCTACAAAAATAAATGACCTCATCAATATAATATCACTATATATGTTAATTTAATATTTACCTCCTCAGAATCTTGTTCACATCCAACACATCCCTTACATTTTGGCTTGGACTTATAAAGGAAAAATGACAATGGTAGTTTCAAGTCTTCAGCAAGTACTTGATCATCTCGAGATATGACATCTTTTAACAGCTGAACATTGAGAAATTTTACATTTTCTAGAAAACAAATTATTATAAGTATTAATTAGTGATATTTAATGTAATGATTAACAAATAGAATTCAAGATATTATTTTATAACTAACAATAAATAAATAAATGCAAACGAGTGTTTGACATTAAAAAAACATGCAATTAATATTTTATTTTTTACTCGAAACAATTCAAAATTTCATAATTAAGTTGGCCTTATCATAAAATACATATCTTATAATAGTATCTCTTTAAGTCCAATGTAAATCATTACAAATAACATCCAAATGCAAAAGAAGTCCAGAACTCTATTAATGTTACATGAGACATAGTGATGAGTCTTATTTTAAATGCTAATTTACAATATTATTATATGATGAAAAACCATTGTCAAATTATGAAATAGAAATTAATATACAAAAAATTATAACACTCAATATTAAAAACATCTAAGTATTCAATAGCAGGGTTACTTTAACCATTAATTTTTGGTTCAGTTTCATAATTAGTTTTTAAACTTTATTTGTGATAAACGTTATATCAAGCTAGTTCAACAAACAATTTTAGATTGTAATGTTATAAACTAAATAGTGAACCAAACATTTTACTAGAAAAACATTCAAATTGTTTATATTTTTTGAAATGTTGGCAAAAAAAAAAAAATTTAAAAAAATTTAAAGTTCTTGTATGATAGACCTAATAAACGTTGTTAAGTTATTCATTCTTGTAAATTTAATTAGAAGAACGTTTTGAAATAATACATTCTTGAACATTTAATCAGAAGAACGTTTTACAAGCATATTTTCTCGAATGCCTTAAAGTTATAAGTTCTTGAATAACGTTTCTATTTCTTGAACGTTCTGAAAATGAACACAATTTTGAAGATGACCAAGTTCACATAGACGAAGAAAACAGTAACAATGTTTCTGAATGATCTGATGAAAATAATAATATAATAAATTACTAAAAAAATGAAAATAATCAAGAAACATTGCCTTCAATCTTCAACGATTTGGGTGCAGTAGTCAATACATCGAAGGTATTGAGAGTATGTGATGTGCTGCTCATACTTTACAACTATTGACTCAAGATGTATTTAAAATAGAAAGTATATCAACTATATATAAACAAATCATGGAGATTGGTGAAGCTGTTGAGATTACCAAAATATTTGGAAGCTCTCAAGAATATGGATATATTACTATATTATTACTCATAATAACTAATTACCTATATTATCATAATATTATATCATCTTATATTGTCAAAAATAAATGATCGACTATTGGATTTATTTTGGCTGAAGCTTCTTTAGTTCTTTCAAAGTCACATTGTGCTATTGGGGTATATTTTTAATCCTTATCTTAGTTATTAATAAAGATAAGAATAGATGTAATTCAAGTTTTAGATTTTGATATTAAAGTACTAATTATTCTTAAATAATTTTAAATTCAAAATAGTCAAAAGATAATTTTGATTCACAACATTATTTTCAAAGTTCGAAGAACATGTTAGCTTATTACGTTCTTTGCGTAATTTAAATTTAAGTTTAAAGTTATAATGTTTCTCTAGTAATTGTTAAAAGAACTTGATAGGTTATGGCGCTTCTCAAATCAATTTTTTAAAGAACTTTTAAGATTATAACGTTTTTCATGAAAAAGGTCAGTAAACTTAATAGTTTATATTGTTATTTCATATGAAGGACCAATAAACTAAATTAAATAATTGATTTCGTTCCATTATATTTTGATTTATGAACAACAATGTTTTTCAACCGTTTTTTTTTTACAATCCGTTCGGAAACCCTGTTCAATAGTTTTTTAAATTAAGTAATTTGAAAAGTTTGAACCTTAGATCATATATTGATTTAGAATTATAACTTACCTACATCACTTTCAGATTTAGTACTTGATGTTGTTATTTTTGATACATCAGAAGCTACTAAAAAATTAATGATTCAAATTAAATAATAATAATAAAATACATCATTCAACCAGAATAATTAAATTACAAAAAACATACATTGATTTTCAGATGACTTTGAAGTTGCTGCAAAAATCCTTGAAGGATTATCAATTGAAAATGAAGGTTTTTCTATTTTAACTACAAAAAAATGAAAACAAAGGTTAAAAATATATTTAATATATATATATATATAAATAAACTCACAGTTAGAAAAACCAATCTGAATATTTTCATTCTCAACAATAGACTTATGTCCATCATATTCATCACTATCATTATCAGTTTCATCAGATCCTTCATCACTTTTATCAGAATCATACTTCACTAGGCCAGCACTTTCTTCTCGCCATGTCAATGGTTTTTTTTGCAAAGAATTCTTGTTTGTAATATCAAATGTATTTGTATTGGAACCTGAGTTCAGTGAACCAAAAGATACTTCTGAAGTAGTCCCAAATGCAGGCATTACAAATGGAATTGCTGGCTGTGAATTAAGAGCACTATCTCCAAATTTAAACATGGATGAAAAAGATGTTTGTCCAAATGTAAAGCCAGAGGCAGATTTATTTTCGTTGGTTTCTTCAACTGATCCTGGTTTTATTGTACAGCATGCAATACATTTTACAGTACTTACATCATTTGACAGATAACATGCATCACAAGTCCATGAGCCAGGTTTAGGTTTAAATTGTGCTAAGTCATTTAATTTCGGTAAAGTCTCAACATTGGTATCTAGTTCAGTATTCAATTTTTTTTCAATTACTTTATCTTTAAAAGTGGAAATATTATTAATTTGATGAACTTTGTCTTTAACTTCATTAAATTTATCTCTGAATGCAGTAAGTTGCGGGGCCGATTTAAACCTAATAGCAAACAATTCTTTTTTGGATTCTCCATCAGAAAAATCTTGGCCAATCCATGACATTGCTTTATCTGAAGACGATACAGGTTTAAGTTCTAAATCAGCAGTTAACCTTTGATTACAGCAAATTTTATGTATTAATTCTCTTCTCATCAACAACTGATAATATCCATCATTTAGGTTGTGTAAAATTTTCATTTGGCCAATTCCTTTTTCTTTCCATTCTTTTGTGTTTGGATCATATCTAAGAAGCTTTGCTCGATCTTCAAATACAACCTCAAGACCTTCTTCACCAGTAACCACATCCACTTTCTCGGGCAAAGGAATAACTGGAACAAATTCTGCAGTAGGAACAAAATCTTCAGATTCATCATTTGGATGATTTGAAGAATCATTGGCATCTTTTATAGGAGATTTAATAATAGCATGAGGTGAAGGATTAGTTTTAACATTAAATATTGTACTACCTGCACCAGGAAAACCTTTAAAATCAGGCGAGTTTGTAAAGCCAATATTGGGTGAACTTTTAGCAAGTGTACTGAAGTAAGATGTTGCAGATGTTCCTGATGTTAAATCTAATTTAGGAGTAAACATTGCCGATTTATCTTTAGTTTCATTGAGTGAAAATAATGATTTTTCTGAAGACTTAGGAGTATTCTCAACAGAAAATAATCCTGGTTTTGACATATTAAAAGAAAAAGATTTGAAATCATTTGAATCAGTTTTAGTATCAACAGTTTTAGGTGTCAATAAAGATTTAAGGTTAGGTGTATTTGATTCCTCAACAGGTGTTGAAAAGTTTAAACTAGAAAACAATCCCTTAGATTTTTCTGGGGTTTTATCTTGTTCTTTAGGTGTAACAATCTCATTTATAATAGGAGGTACACTAAAAGTAAAACCACCCAATTCATGTTTAAGTGATTTTTCATTTTCCAAAGATAATTTTAAACAGGTACTGTTATTTGTTTCAATAACTGATTCATTATAAATGTCAGTAGTACTAGAATTATCTGCTAATGAATTATTGGTAGAACATGGTTGTTTATTTTCATTGAAAACTCGTGTAAACTCTTCACAATCTTCAACAGTCTTAAATCTTGCACATAAATTTTCTACTTGTACTTTAACAGCATCAGAAAAGTCATTAGCAGACCAAACAACAGCTTTATCACCTTTTGATTTTAGTTCCATATTACTATATAAGAAATGATTAGCACAAACTTTATGTACCTGTTCTCGTCTCATTACCAACCTCACTTTATCTGTATCATTATTTTTTAATATTTTTAACTGACCAATGCCTTTTTCCTTCCATTCTTTTTCAACATATTTATATAATTTTGCTCTTCTTTCAAATAATATTGTATCATTTTCTTCTCCAGTTACTTCTTCAATTTTATTAGGTAATGGTATTATAGGCTGAAATTCTGGTATAGGATCATGTTCTTCAGTATAACTATCATCTGTAGCTGAATTTCTAGATTTATTTAATGAAGCTTCAAAACTCTCTTTAAATTTTGATGAGGGGTTTAAAGAAAATACTTCATTGCTTATTGGTAAGCCAATAGATGATGTAGACTGAACAGTAGGTACACTATGTGCTATAACTGACTGAGATTGGATATTAGTCAGTTGACTATTGAATTTGAAAGGACATGACGGTTGAGCTTCAGATGTTGTGTTACTACTAAGAATATGATGTGTCGGTATAATAACACTAAGCGGTGGCTGTGATACTGGAGGACCAGTTGGTAAAGTATCAGATGATGTGATGTTAACATTTGGATTAGGAGCCATTGCATTAGATTGACTAACCTGATTATATAATCCAAACTGCTGAAAAGGTAAATTGGAAGAATATTGCAGTTGAGGAGCTGTAAAAGTTATGGTAGACATTTGAGTTGGGTCATTAAATGAATTTTGATTACAAGATACTGGATCGAAGGTTATTTTATCAAATTCTTCTTCATTTTCTGGATAAACATCATATAAATCATCATGTCTGACTTTAATGATTTCATTCATAGCATTAATTCTTTCTGTCAAATTATCTTCTAACTTATCAATTCGTTTAATAAGTACTAAATCAGTCACAGGCTTATGAACAGCAGTAGATGTAGAATTAGAATTAGAAACCTGACAAGATAACTCATTAATTTTATCGAAAATTGAATCCTTTGTGTTGTTGAAATGATCTAATAGTTTATCAACTTTTTCAGACATTGATCGTAATGTCTCTATCATATTATAATATTGTAATCCCAAAGTTTGACACTGAACATTCTGTGATTGTACGGCTACTTTTAATTCATTTAATACTTTGACATCAGTTTCATCATCTAAAATTTTCCGGCTCTAAAATTAAAAAGTAATAGGTTAAAAATCAACATATACTTACATAAAACCTGAACTTATACACTTACTGAATTAAGCGATGATTTTAAAGGAGTACTAGTAATATTATTCAATGAACGATCACCAAATTTACTATAAATTTTCCTCCTAGATATGTTGGTTGTGTCATTATCATCAACAGATATGTTTAAATGTTCTTCTAAATACATATGAAAAAATAAAAATGCATTCAAATAATTTATTTAAATATATACTTACGATTATTAATTGTCCCATTTATATCAACATCCAATTGTAAACCCAACATTTCTTCCTTAAGTTGCAAGTGTAATGGGTGTTGAGGATTTTTGTTTAAGCGTTCTTTTGTAATATTCAATAATTCCTTCACTTTAGTTAATATCATATTATTTGCCTCTGATAATGCATCTCCCAAAGAATTTTCATCTTCTGCTTTTACCATTTTCTTATAAATCTATAAAACACATTTTAATTAATAAGCAATATTTTAATAAAAACAAATTTTAACTGACCATTGCTTGATAAAAAGATGCATATGGTGATTTCAATTTTTTAAATGCCTCAATTGCTTCTTCATTTTGGTCACTGTTCATTAATTGACAAGCTAAATAGAATCTACCTTCCTCTAAATATTCATTTACTTCTTCACCGGTTAATTTTTTTTTAAAAATGAAAATATAAAAATAATTATCAAATCTACATTACTGAATATTAATAATATTAGAATTGTGGTAAAACCTACCTGTAAAATTCAAATAAAGTATTTTTCGGCCGATTATCAATTCCATTTTGGTTAATGCGTTCAAGTAACTGAATAGCCATTTTCCAATAAAGTACAGCTCTTTTTTCTAGTCCTCCTTTTAAAAGGAAGTTATCCATTATTTTATTGGCCTTAAAAAAATTGATATTTGTTAGATTATATAGTTTTAATGGATAAAAAAAACTCATGAATATTGTGAATAATTGATATCTTCACTCTAGATTTTTGATTAATTTTTTATTATTTTATTTGGATTATCTAATTTAAAATTGTATACAAACTATGAGCAAGTATTATTTATTAAACATCAGTTGTTCTTGATCTTTTTTAGAACACAGACCCCGATTAATTTTTTTTAGAGATTGCAGACCCTTTATCAATTTTTTATTGAATACCATTTTTTTTACAAAACATATGATGTTATTATAACCAAAATTATAATATATTATTTTATATTAACAATTACAGAAGTACACATAACAAAATATACACATTTATAATTATTTTTATTAAACTTAATTTTTAATAAAATTGTAATATAAATTTCAGTACTTGTATAATATGCTACTTAACGTAAAATGACACCTACAGAGATTATTTTGATCCACAACTGTGTTAAGAGATTTTGTTGGACATTTTTTGGTCATCGAAACCATTAATATTATACATTTAAAACTATTTGCACTTTATAAGCTGGAGTTAAGATTTACTCCAAAAATAATTTAAAATAATCACGATCATAGTAAAAAGTTAAATATTAAATTTATTACCTGACTAGCAAAGTTTTTGGCCAAATGCACCATTAATTTTACATCCATTCCATGATTTCCTATCAACCTAATTGACTCTAAACCTTGAATAGCTGCTTTTCTTAACTGTGATACATGTTTAACATCAACATTTTTTGTATAAATTTTATACATTGATTTCCACCTAAAAATACAATTTTTATTAAAAAAATTTGAACAAAAATAAAATTATTTATTCCAATTGATTATGATATTCAGTTTTGTAATATATTAGTAAAAATCAGTAGTCAATATAAATATTGTCAATAATGTAACTTAATAATTTACTTTCAGAACCTTTTAAATACAAGATTATGTTCGTTCCATACAAAAATGCTTACCAGTTCTCCTGTTCTGATGTTGTCAACTGATCTGTAATATTAGATGGCAATGTTTGTGGTGCTTTTGGATCATTTTTTTGATATTGGTTATCAAGAAATGAAGCCACACTAAAAACTAAAAAAAATATTACAGATTACAGTATAATATAAAAAAAAAATAGTTAATATCTTAACACAATTTTAATCAAATAATTTACCACAATAACTACAAATAATATTTAAAATAACTTGAAAACATTTAATATTTTATTCACTCATAACAGGAATATTCAAGTAATTAGTTATTAATTATTGATTAATTTTAATTAATTATTTACACTAATTTTTACTTATCTTAAAGAAAAAAAGAAGAAAACTTTAGATTAGATAAGAATCCACAATCGGAATTGATCTATGGATGCATGAATAGTATTGCTGATTGGCCCTTAAAACTTGTAACCAATGTACCATTGCTCTCAAAAATACGATTCTGAGTGAAAATTTTTTTTTTCAGTTTATAATTTTAAAGATAATTATAGTAGTAGAATTAAATGAAAGGTAATTTGAACTTTTAATGTTTAGCTTTTACAAAAAAAAAAAAAAAAAAATATATAAAATAAAATAATTTTACATTTTTTAAGAAAATTCAAGTGCTCATTAACAGCACAAACTTCATTAAAATAACCAATTTTGTCAACATTAAATTTGGTACACTTATCAATAATTTTTACAACTTTTCAATATTTTTTTGTTTGTTTTAACTCCAATGAGCCTATTATTATTATATTATGAATTCAACGAAAACAAAAAATTGATTTTGTTATAAACCAATATGTGTCATGAATTTTGTAGTGTTTCTATAATAATTCATCAATTAGGCACAATTTAGAAACTATTTAGAAATTTGTAAAATTATTTGCCTGGTAATACTAAAATTTCCTATCAGAAATCTCTTAATTTTTATAATTAAAATGTCTGTAAAAAAATTCATGGTACCAATATTTTTATACCAGGCACTACAGCTGTTAAGATGAAAAATTTATGTAATTTTAAATCTTCTTAATCTAATGAATTATTATAACCTAATAACTTACCTGTAGCATACAAAAATGTGTTCATATCTATTTGACATATTGATTCAATGCTGGCAGATGCAAACGAATTAGTAGTCAATGGTAATTCTTTATAACTTTTACATCCAAATCCAACAGGAAATACTGTATCTTTAGTTAATCTTATGTCACATCCTTTATTATCACTTTCTAATAGTTGTATTCCGTACCAAACTAAATGATGCAACGAACCCGGTTGACTCATTTCAAATGCCAACACTTAAAATTAAAATATTATGTTACATAATTTTCTTGAGTTATATAATAGTAAAATTAATAAGTTACTTACTATGTTTTGGTACCGCATATTGTATTAATTCTGGAATATTATAAACTAATTTGTCAGGAGAATAATGAACAAATAATGAAGTTGGCATTCCTTCAGCATATTCTGGACTGTTAAATATTTTCTATGACAGCAAAAAAAATTTAAATTAATAAATTATAAACATTATCTTCTTTAATTAAAAAATTAAAATAAATTAAAATATATAAATATAATTTTATAATCAGAATAATGTAGAAATATTCTATAAATATGCATAAATAGAAGAAAACCATAATAAAGAAATTAGGTATTAGTTGCTATTGAATTTCGTACCTTACTTAAAACAAAATAAACTGTTAAGTCATCATTTTTTTGAATTCAAAATATTGTTTACATATTTATCTTTCTAAGATAACTTTAATAACTAAGACATTAAGGTAGCTACTAATTTATTTATAAATAATTTAATATAGATAATTTTCTATTTTTTCTGATATATTATTTTAATTTTATTACTGAGATGAAACAGTTAGGCAAGATGAATCACTAATAGATACTTGTAGTTTCTAGAAATGAAAGAGCAACTAGATACATCACAGACATCTCTACTACTATATAAAAATGTAAGGGATTTTTTACGACCACACGAACCAAGAAAACTACAGAACCGATTTGGCTGAAACTTTTTACTATAATACCTGACAGTCTTAGTACCACTTTTGTTAACAAAAAATAAGTATAAAGGCCCACCCCAAACGTATAAATTGTATACTTATAATATAGGCGGTATTGGCTTCATATCCATTGCAACTGTAAATTGTAAATATCACATATTCTTATTGTAATAATAATATTGTTTGTACCTAAATTAAGTTAAAAATGAGGCGCAAAGAAGTCAATTTGAGCTCTCGAACAAATGCAGCAATAAACATCAGAAATATAAAAAGGGTACAATCTTTGAACGCAATAAACAACAATTGAAACAAAGACAAGTACATCAGTTTATATGAAATTATACTGGCACTGAGTAATCACACATTCATCACAACTGCTCATAAAATATAATTGGAGAACTTTTGGATCATCAACAGGCACTGGCTTCAATTGCTCATTTAAGCCCTATCCGATCAATTGATGCTTTCCTTTCTTTTTTTCGTAACAAAAGGTAGCTTATGTTTTTCTCCAAAGTCTATTCTATCTCCATACCCAATTTCATTAAAATCAGTTAAGTAGTTTTGTCAAACACATATCACAAACCAGGTTGTATATTATATTAACTGTAACAAATATTTAATTTATTTGGTCCCTTTTAAAAATTATCTTTCCTAGTTGAAACAATTATAAATACAACAAAAAAATCAGTCAATTGTGTGTCAAACTAAACTCAAGTTATTCACTTACATACATAGGACGATTCATTATATATACAGTTGACTCTCGATAATTTGGAGTTGATAGGACAGTTGAAAAATTTTGAATTACTGAGTTTGAATTGTTGAGTAGTTCGAAAAAATCAGAGCAAAAAAAAAAAAAATTTGAATTACTGACTTAAGAGAAAAATTTTGTTTTTTATTATTGTACATAATTATTAAATACTTCAGAAAATTAGGTGGTATTAATTATTTATTGGTTTTAAAATTTAAATTTGAACTACATAATAATTAAATTATTATTAAAAAAAAAAATGATTTTTTTGAAGAAATCTGTAATGATTTTCTGCTTCATTAAATTGAGTTTCATTTTTTCAATAGTATTTTTTGAATTTGACATACTCACTACAAGAACTTTACAACTGACCAAATGAAACTAAAATGAAACTATATTCGGCTGAAGGCTATCAAAGAGATAAATTACAATTAGTGACGATTAAGAAATAAAACGATAAAGTTCTTACAATATTAATTCTATAGTTATCGAAAATAATATGCTGAATTTCTACATGATTATATAGTAAATTATTAACAAAAAGATTATAAGAATACAGATAAAATAAATTTGGTGAATATACTTTAAATTGCCAAGTGTTGAACAAATGATACTTCAAATTGTCACGTGTAAGTTGCAAATTTTCCCAAAATTTAATTTTGAATTACCAAGTGTACTTAAATGCATTGTTTTTATTTGAATTACTGCGCAATTTTTAAGGGACCAAGCATTTACTTTTAATTATCGAGAGTCGACTGTATATAGTTTTATTAAATATTATATTATTATATCCTACATTGAAAAAATTTGCTGATAAATCCGTTAAATGCAAGAAATTACTATGTTGCAAGACTCAATTTTCTATGCACCATTAAAACAAGATTAAATTTGATACACACTGGTAAGGTTTAATATTTATAAACGACTGAGCTATGTACATATTATATACTATAGTACAAGGGCAGCAAACCTTTTTTGGTTCAAATGCCAAATTTTTCCAATTAAGACTTTGAAAATCTGTCATGTGCCCAAAGAAAATTATAATTTCTAAGAATAAAAGTAAAATTACAAATTTATTACATTATTTTTATTAAATTTTAGTCATTCTTATTAAAACACAAGCAGAAATTGTTTCATCAGTCAAAACATTTCTTCTATTTAATTAAATTTGTTATTACAAATAAGATTTCCCAAACAAAAGTTACGAAAAATATAAAAGCATAAGAATATTGTTATTTTTAAATAAATATAATTTGTTTCTTTGAATTTCATATAAACAACATTTTATAAATAGTATATACATTTTTTTTTTGTGTATAATTTTTATTAATTTCAATTTTTTGCGCATGACATTAAAATTTGGTCAACACATGTCATAGGTTTGGCCCCCTTCTACAGTATGTGGTCGTTGAAAACGAGGATCTTATACTTCAAAAACCATTTCAATGTATTTGAAAATTATTAAAATAAGAAAAATAAAAATAATTATCATTAATCACTAATTATAATTAATTTAATTTAATATTTTAATTAATAATCTAATACATTTAATATATTAGGCTTAGGGACTTCTAGCATTTGCATACTTTTTTTAATTATAGTTAAATATAGCAGAGTGCGAAATAAATTCGTTTCTCGGTGCCATGATATCAGATCTAAAATTTGAATGTGCATATTTTTGCATATTTGATAGATTTTGTAGAAGAGTGCTTATTTTAACATTATTATACTTAATTTGCATATTTTGACAAATTTCTCAAATTTTATTATTTAAAATTAAAAACTATATATACATATTTCAGCAGATTGAAAAAAAAATGTACTAAGAAGACTTTTAGTAATATGCCATCTGCAAACTACCTCTCATATCTCGTAAAAATTTTTGTGTAAGTATAAATAATACTATAAAGCCATATCGACCGTATAATCCACTGGATATTGACCGGATGTCGATAAAGATAATTGTCGATATACAATAATAGATTTTTTGTCTAATGTTCAGTTCAGTCACAGACTTCTATACTACAGTAGTATAGAAGTCTGTGAGTTCAGTTGATTATTATCCGTCATTGTTTTTGCGTCCATACATGCAACATTGAATCATATGTAAAACGTCGTACACGATAATTTGTAATATAGTGTTATGCCAAAATTACAACAATCTACGAGTAGCCGACTACAACATTTTGTTTCAGAGTTTAAAAATATATTTAAATCCGATGGATACGTTTTATTTTGTGTACTCTCTGGTAATTTTTTTTTTTTTTTAATGCATATAAATGCATATTTTAATAATTTTAGAAGCATATTTATGTATTTTTTAGAGCTATAAGTCCCTAAGCCTAATTATGTACTTATATTGTATTTTTATACAATACATATATTTTGATAAAATTAAATACATACATATATATGTGCATATTTTTTCATTTTAAATACATATAAATCCACGTCCCAATAAGTTAATACACTCCAATATATTATGAAACAATTTTCCAGATAAAAAAAAAAAATTATACCTAAATGTTATTACAATGAATAAAAATACCTTGTAATTTGTAGTTTTCCAGTCATTAACACACAATAATTTTATATTGTCAATAAAATTATCATCTTCTTTAATCATCATTGCTCGTAAAATAAAGCCACTTTCAATTATCCTCCTAGTACCATGTAATTCCCATAATACAACATTTGATTTTTGTTCCCTACTGAATTCTTTATTAGATATACTCTCAAATGCTTGTTTATCTATTGGTGGAGCTAAGGACATTAAAAATAACGGTGCAGCTAATTGGTTACTCTTTTTCCAAGATATTGAATTTTCCTAAAAATGCGAAAAAAATAAAACACTATAATTTTTACTTAATATTTGTAAAGATATAGTATTATCTAGAATTAAAAAAAATCAAGTTAATTACTTTTTTAGCTGATTTCATTATTACACTAGCTAAATGAAAATAAAATTGATTTGATATATGCTGTATAAGGCTTCTGTAAAATTCTGTTTGAGGTGATGATAATTGAATAGCTTTATATAAAGCCTGATCAAGTCTAAATAAAAATAAAATTATTATTTTAAGTTAAAACTAATAAAAAATAGAGTAAGTATATACCTAAAAAGAGATTTATAGCAATCAGATACACTTTTTTGTTTGCTTGTTTTTGTTTCCATGATTAGTAAAGAAACATTATGTTCAAAAATAGGTAATACTCGTGAATAGAATTCCCAATTTATAGAATTTGAAGTTCCATAGGCCTATTAATTTAATTTGAAATATAAAATAATAATAATTATTTAACATAATAATCATCAATAATACTTACTTCACATATCTGAGAAATAGCTTCATACCATTCAACATTATCTTTTTGAAACTTACAAGTTTTTTCAATATTTATTGCATATGAAAAAGCTTCAAACAAACGCCCTGAATTTTCATATAATTTTAACTGTTTTATTCTAAGATTCATGTCATCTGGTCTAACAGATATTTCAGCTAGAAATAAATGAAATAGCAATTTTTTTGAAGTTAAAATTCTTAACTGAGGGTTAAACAAAAATATTTAGTCACATGACCGACTGATCAGAATGAAACAACTTAACGACACGCTAATAAGGTGCATGCGTGTTGCATATCTACTACGCAACGGTCAGTATACTATCCCACCATTTTTTTATTTTCTAAGCCCAATTTAGCAGGTATTGGAATTAGAGACCCCGGACCCATGGGGATCTGAGTTTTTATGGCCGCAAAGTAATTTCCCCATTCAGGAACCAAAGCCCCCATCCACATAATTTTAAGTTGGCTATAACTCAGTGGGGTTTCAATCTAATGACTCCAGACCAACTGGGAACCGTTCTGGAGGTGCAGGACTACAGGTTTCCGCTTTAGGGAACAGGGCACCCCCCCTTTTTACTGTTTTTCTATATTTCTTTAAATATTATTTTAAACCACTTACACATTTTTTCCGAAATAAACTTAATTTAATAATGATCCAATGACACCAACAACAAGATCAGGAACTACGATTGATGTGATTTTTATACGGTACCTACTTAATGTACAATCAAGAACTTACATATCTTATTTCAGCTATCATACACCAATAATATATACTTTTCCAAAAGAAATATCTACAGACGAATCCTCCGATGAATACATGGAAATTGATGTATTAGAATAAGTTCATTCTATTTCTTTGTTTTTTTTATATTTTTTTAGATAAAAAACTATATAGTCTTGAAGATAAAATAAATAAATCCTCCAACGAATACATGGAAATTGATGAATTAGAATAAGTTTATTCTAATTCTTTGTTTTTTTTTTATATTTTTCTAGATAAAAAACTATATAGTCTTGAAGATGTACACCACACCTATCACTATTAAATATTTCAGATTGTCATATTTATTTTCTAAAAATAGACAAACATTCTTATAAATGTATGGTATGCTAGATATAGGACCTCCATGTAGTGCATCCCCGGTAATGCAAACAATATATCGAAAAAATTCTACGAGCAATAAGCCTCGATTTAAACATGTTAGCTGTAATGGACCCGAACTATTATTCCAACCTGTCGGTCATGTCACTAATTTTTTTCTTGTACCCTTAAATAAAGTAGTTTCATTCAAACACGCGTACTTGGAACACACACTTTTTTTTTAATACAACAAATATATGAGTATAAATGTATAGACGTACCATTGAGTAAACTCTCTACTTTAGAAGGATCACAATTTTCATTAGATAACAATAATCGTTCCTTTAGTTTATAAACTATTGGATGATAAGGGTATAAATCTTCTGTTTGCTTACATATTCTTTCAGCTTGAACTTCATTTAATTTAACAGATGGATCAATCATTAACTCACAACCTAAATAAATTATTTTACAATGTAAAAATATAAATAATAATATAATATAAAAATTTAGATTTTTTAATAAACTTACAAGATAATAGTAATTCCGGTTGATTTGGTGATGAAGCCAAAGATTTTTGATACTCAATAACAGCTTTTTCTTTATTTCCAAGTTTATCATAACAATGACCAAGCAAACGTCGTCCTTCAGGTGAGTTTTCATTTGCACTCAAAAAAGTAATAACATATTGTTTTGCCAATTCAAATTCAGAAACTTTGAAATACATACGAGCAATAGCTAATCCTTTAAGCTTTTTCTGTAATTTTAAAGTAAATATTCAATAGATTACTACGTATATGAATTTGTTAATACATCAAATTCAATATTACCTAAACAAAATTGTAATTTTTATTTAATTAATAATCTAATGCTGAAATCTATGATATTAATAATATGAAAATAGTAAAATAAATAAAAAAAATGTGAGTTTTCGATTCCAGTTTGAGATGATGTCTAATGATAAATGTGTCTATAAAAGTAGGTAGTATATAAAAGCTAGATTTTGTTTAAAAAATAAAAAAAATTTTTGAAACTCAATTTTTAAATTTGAGTGAAATGAGGAATGTATTAGTAATAGTAATAGGCCTTTCATTGCAGTATAAATATGATTGACTTGTTACGCATAAATAAATAACTATTAGTCTACTAACCTCATGTTCGTTGTTGTTTAGCTTGTTAAACAACTCTTGCACATATCGATCAATGTCTTTTTTAGACCGGTACAACACGGCGTTCCCAACGCCTTTCATTTTTCCTTTGGATTAGAAACAATACAAACAATACCGCATACAATAACAAAAACACAGTTTCAACAATTAAGAATTATCAAACAAACCACCAAAAATTAATACGACAGAAATTTTCAATGGAAGTTAATGAATATTCGGATTGTTTCGTAAATAAAAGTGTAAGAATACACAAAAATCACAACGTGAGATTAATCAGCACATGATAGATGGCATACGCTTAGCCGCTAAAATGTTAAACACCTACTCATATAAACTATGTTCCTTCAACAACGGTTTTCAACCAATGGTTGTCAAATTGTGAAACCAGTGTGATCAGATAACACGACTCAGAATCAGTGTAGCCAGCTCTGTTTTGATAATAGGTCTATGCTAGAGATGAGATTCAGTGTTGCCTTTTTAGCTGTTTTATAGCTAGTTCTAGAATTTTTCAAGTGTCTTCTAGTTTCCAATAATTTGCATTAATATTTGCAATAATTTGTCATATTGCAGGAGGATACAAACAGCATTATTTATTGAACAATTTTGCTTATTCAGCTATTTTTGTTGCTGTCCCATTACAATTTAAATAATTATATTTTTTAGATCTACATATAGTTATATAGAATAGTTATTTTATAAGTTTTATCTATTTTTGTTATTTTTATTTATTATATAGTCAAGGAAGACTGATTTAGATGGACCTAACTTATAAAAATCATTATTATATTTATTCAGGTGTTATCTATATTTGTTTTATTATTTTATTATTAACTGTTATTAACAAGAAAAACAATTATTTTATAATTTATAATATGGTTACTAATTACTATACTAGTGTTATAACATTTTTATTTAAAATCTGTTTAATAATATTTGAAATTGTCAAGTTATTTTAATAAAATTTGATAAATTAAAATAAACAAATTATTATTATTCTCCTTGTTTGTTATTAAAAATACTTTAACACGACTGTATTTATTAAGTAATAAGCGATATAAAATTATAAATTGAACAATATATTTATAAAGCAAGTCGAAATAGTAATAGAAAAAGTAACAACAAATGATTATCATAGGCGTGTTTACGGTTATAGACTTGCAAAATCCTGCTCAGTTTTAAATTTATGCTTAAATCATTAAAAATAATTACTAAAAAGTAAAAAGAATGATTGAATAAAACAAAACTAAATAATAAATATTTTCACATAAAATATTATATATGTATAATATGTCTGTGACAAAAACTAACCAATAA
The DNA here is from genome assembly GCF_003268045.1 of Sipha flava. NCBI lineage: Eukaryota > Metazoa > Arthropoda > Insecta > Hemiptera > Aphididae > Sipha > Sipha flava. The sequence goes on along the minus strand of NW_020272797.1, from coordinate 254,615 downwards.
TATTTATTCTCTAATATCCATAGTTATAAGTACCCGTGTAGTTCTAGTTGTATTTGATGTTATATACCTTTTATTTTTTTAAAGAGATTAATTATTATTTACTAGCTATAGTTAATGTAGTAGCAACAATTACTACATACGTTCTCAAAGTATATTGTGTATAAGTCTCTTTGTCTTCGTATCCTAAATGAAAATTTCAATTTTCCTAATGAAAAATGTTATTGGCCATACCTGCACGAAATTTTCAGATGCGCCTATGATTCTTATATGTAATACATATGTATATATTACAAAATTGGTATCACCCCCCCCCCTGAATCCGTATTTAAGGAATCGATCATATATGAGAGGGCACCAAAACGTTTTTATAACGTTAAACTATTCAAAAAGGGATTGAAGTCCATAACAGATAACGAAACAGAAACGAAAAACAATTAAAATTAATATCCAATAACATAACAGAAAACGATAAATGATTGAAATATAAAAGAAGTTGTCATCGAAAAATATTTAAAACCATCAGTAAAATAGATTTGGAACATGGTTATTTTTGTAAAATTGACTTAAATTACTAGGTAATCTAAATAACATATATATAAAAAGGATGTTTAAAACAGCAATCTATTCATCAACTAATAATATATAAATTAACATTACCAATTATAATTTATAAATATGTTTTCTGAAAATATGTCGGATATTGTCAGCGCGGAAACCGTATGGCCTGCCTCATCAAAAATAATTTCAGTTAACACCGATAAAACATTAGTAGTAATAACAGTGCTCCAAAAAGCGAGTGTGTAGAGTGTGTCGCGCACAGGGCCCCAAGGTTTACAAAAATTTGGGGGCCCCCTAGTCCCAGCCTGAAATAAACTACACTTTACTAACACGCAATTATTTAATAATAAAAATAATTTGTTTTTTAATTCAGGTAAGGTTGTTATAATATTTTAGAATAATATAATATTTATTTAACAATGAATCCATTGAGTATTTGAGTAGGCATACAAACATACCTACCTAAACTACTTAAATTTACTACATAAATATGTAATGAAGTATAATATACAACAGTTATAGGTATTTAGTTTGATATATCATACACTTACTGATATGAATCGTGTTTTAAAACCTAAAAAAAATTGATACTTAAATTGAACAAAAATAAATCCTAAGAAAGGGCCCAATATAATTATCGCACATGGGCCTCCTATTTTGTAGTTGCGACACTAGTAATACACCATACATAAGTTATAAATTAACAATAAATACATATTTTACATCGTATGTGAATTTTATTGTTGTTATACAACAAATATGATTACTTTATTTATAAGTTATGAGTTATGAGAATTACAAAAAGAAAATATCGTTAAAGGAATAGATGTATTGGTATGCGGGTATATGGCGTATACACTCAGCAGATTTTCGATTTTCAGGGAATACCTAATGTAAAATATTATTTTATGGGTATACGCTTCTAAAATAATTCGAAAACAAAAACACAAATAATAATTTAATAGTTCATTGGAAAAAATTGTTATGGACCATGAAATTGATTGAAATATTTAGCTGTTGAAGATTACAGTGTACCTACGCTATGTTTAATGTATTTTGTTAACTGTATTGAATAACATTAAATAAAATAGTATGGAGTGTGAATATTCAGCCCATAGTTTTTAAATCTGCATCATGCAATTTATAACGCGCTGCAAATGTATATTTTATGGTGTTATATTTTATAGTCTTAATAGAAGTTATAAAGGATTAATTAAATTTTTTCGAACGTTTCGAGAGAAAATAATAATTGTTTGTCCAAATTGACAATTATTGTCGAGCAAAGCAAGAAAATTTATTTTAGGATTAATATCCATATTTTTTTAGTGTAAACCCACAAATACACCACTGGTTAAAGGTAATATGTATAATATATTATTTAAAATATGTTATGTTATTTTACATAGTATTCATTGCTAAATACTACATTTGAAAACGTTTCAAATTTTACACTAATTTAAATAATGCAAAACGCTAAATTTTTCATAGCGTTTAAACTGTCAATAATGGTAAATGGAAAATTTTTTTAACGTTTAAACACTTAAATTGTTTATAGCGTTAAACGCTCAATTGCTTATAATGATTAAATGTCCTATAACGGTAAACAATATATATTATTTTGATTTAAGCCAGGGTCCATACTTAATGAAAATCAAATAAGCAAGCGAAACTTTCAAAAAGCAGATGTGTGTTAAAAAAGAACTACACAAAAGTCCATTTTAAGTGAATTCGGCATTAGATTAAAAAAAAAAAAAAAACCACAAATATTAGGGATTCACCTGATTTAAATATTATCAAAAATTTTACTTGTAAATTTTGAGTCTGAATTAAAGAAAAAATTTGAGTCCCCCCCTAGAAGTAAGTAAAAAGACATCCCTGGTATTGACCATTTATAGGGGTCCGATAATAGATATTTTATTAAATAATTTTGATTACTTGATCAGCGTTCATTATAAAATAAATTCTAATAAAATAAATGTTTTATCTTACCACATATTTGTTATACTTAATTTATTTTGGGCATATCTTTGTGCATATACGGTTATTTTTAGGTACATATTTAAGTATTTTTTCAAGCTACAAATCCCTTAGCCTAGTCATAACACAATATTATCGTTAAGGATTGAGAAATTGTATTTATTTAAATTTTAAAAATGATACAGTTAATATAATTGTTTTATAATTTAAAAAAAAATATATTTGTTTTTATTATATGAATGATTACATATTTGATTCCTCCAATATTGGGTGATAACGAGTAGGTAAATTAAAGTATGAAACATTTTAAATGTTTCTTCCTTCAAAGCCCAAGCCTAATCATTATTTACTTGGCCTACCCTATGACAAATGTCTGCGCATGCCTATGTTATAAATAGTTAAACATTTAGTACTGCATTGTATAGGAATTTGGTTAACAGTTATTATTGATCTCAAGTCCAGTTAACCTATATTTATTTTAGTTTATAATTTTAATAACATATAAAATCCTAAAAACATAATTTGATCTATTTTTAATGTACCAATGAGATGGTTGGCTAACTTTTCTATATTAATTATTAAGATATCAATAGGTATCATATTTTATTAAAAATGCTAACAATATTTTTAAAAATTAGTAATAAAATAATATTATTTCTAAGTATTTTTATTTTTTTTATATTTATTTAAAATAATGAATTAATGGTTATAAGGTGTGACTAGGAGTTTCAATTATGTAATTTATTTTAATTTAACTAAAGCCTAAGAGTGAATAATTGTAATATCACTAACTATTAGGTAAACTCATAATTTATTGATAACATTTGGTATTAGTATTCACTGAAAGGTTAGGGAGTGGTAAAGTGATTTGTAGATACTTTAAATAGTGAGAACATATTATTATTTATAAGGAAAACAGCCTAATTTAAATAAATACAATACACACACACACACACACACACACACACACATTTATATATAAATATATATATATATATATATACACACATTAATAAATTAAAAAGTATTTAGCATAACTTTTTTAAGAATATTAACACAATTAAAATTAGGATTGAAAGACGAGTGTTTTTATTTCGAAAAAACAATACTTCGAGTCTAGTCTAAAATTATTCACAATATCTTAATTATGTAATCGAATGACGTAGATATTGTTAAACAGGTAAACACACAACAAGCGAATCACACGAATAAAATAAATTCGGAAAAATAAACATGGAAAGGCTTGTGTTTGATTGTTTTCCGTTTGCAACAGAGGAAAAACAAATAATAATAAAAGAAAAGAATACACTGAGAAAAGAGACTAAAAATTCTTATTTATAATTACAAGGAACAGAAACTTGGTCGATCACGTTCAACAACACCGAATAAACTTCAAGAGGTATAATAATAATAATGATAATAATAATTGTTATTTAAAAAATAATAATATCAATAACAACAGAAAATAAATAAATTATAATTATTATATCCTTATGTTGTTTGATAAATGTAATATCGACTCAATAAAAACGTTTATTAATTTACGAACTGAGGTATATATTTAAAGAAAATTTCTTCAGTCTCTTTTCTCAGTTGGTCTTACAAATTATTAAGTATTTACATCTAAATTATGTTATTTTTATGAACACACAAAAGAAAAAAAAAGAAAAAGTTAGAAATTAAAAACCGAGTATAACAGAAAGTGTAAACTGTCCATATAGTTTACATTACAACAATAAGTATCCATTTTAATCGGTTTTAATGAAAAATTTCATAACGAGACCTATTTTATATAGTTAACATCAAAGTTCGTTTTTTTTAATGCTAAATATTATGTAATATTGTTTATTATAAATCTAATGGCTGAGTTGCATAAAATAGATTCAAAACAATTTAGGAACCCCTTTAATAAATGGAAAACGAGTATTTAAATAATTCAATGGACCATCAAAATTGTGTGCTCTTATAGATTTATGCAAACCAACCTATATATTATTAACAATAATAATGGAACTAACTAAAATAATAGTACTTGTATTATAATGAATGTTTAATATAATGTAACATATTAAAAAAAATTATACAAGGTTAGGCTGCAAATATCACTCATATCACATATGCCGTTCCAACGGCTATTGCCGTAAGCCATATTTTTTTTTTTTTTACAATACATTGTGAGAATACAAACATATCCAAACGCTTTATCAGCAAACAAGCTACTTGCATTTTAGGAATTTTCTTATTTTTAGATATAACATATTTATGTACAAAAAAAAAAAAAAATTAAAAAATATGATTTCACGAATAAAAAAAAAAAAATTATATAAATTTACAAAATGTGCGCCCTGGAAGAGTTGATGGGTGGGGGTGGTGGGCTGGTGAGATCGTAAGTCTGCATCACCGCGGTGGACGGTCCGTTTCAGCTTTGTTTGACACGTTTCCGAGGCGGACCAATTGGCGGTATTTGCTGTGTAGCTAGCGCGCGAAACGCTTCTGCTATTAGGTGTGGGTGCGACTGTATCATGGTTTTCCAACCAGTGGTATCCATCACATCGGTCGCATGACTAAATACAAACAAAAAATACATGTGATATTTATTATAAAATGAAATTTTTCTATATGTTGTTGCAGTGGCGGATTAGGGGGCAGACTAAAAGGCTTATAGTCTAGGGTGGCTTTTTTTTTATAGAATTAAGTGTTATTATTGATTTATTAGGCATATTTATTTTAATAAATTTTTTTTATATTTTTCATATAAACATGAATAAAAATAATTTTAAAAAGTTATAATAATATATTAATATGTACATTGTATGATGCCGTACCTATAGGCTGTAGTAAGAATATTACAATTATTATTACAATTTGAAAATATTTCATTTGTAATAAAATAATTACAGTTAGTTACTTTTTTATAGTTATTATTAATAACTTATTAGTACCTATGTACTATTGGGAACATCCGACTATCCGAGTATAGGTATTTTCATATTTGATTATTAATATTTCCGTTATGTGACTGTATAAGCATTGTTTATTTGTACTGGTAATAATGGTATCTGAAGTAAAATAATAGACATGAAATATTTTATTTTTAGAAGTTTTCTATTTTAAAGATTTTATATTTTATATTTTTTTTTTTTTTTTTTGATAAAAAAACTGAATAAAATTTGAAAAGAAGGGTTTAGATCAAATATTGTTGGTTCCTTAGTAGAGCGATAGGGGGGGGGGGCAGAGTGATTAAGCCTAGGGGCGCTAAAATACTAAATCCGCCACTGTGTTGTTGTGTTGAACAGTATTATTACAACTATAATTCATAAAAGTATTATACCAGCACACTGCGGTACTAAAATAACAATTAACTCACGTGTTAATAAACTCGATGGTTTGTACTTTGAGTTGGTCCGCACTGTGTAGGTCAGCTAGTATTAATATATCAGCTGCGTTGTCGATCGACAGATTATTACATAGTGCTTCTTCGCACATGACTTTCAGCCTCTCTAAAGCGTACTATAATAGAAGAACAAAAAATAACAATGAAAATACGTCACTACATATTTGTTAGGAAAAAAACGCTTTTGATTGTTCCAACCTTGTCTGCGGCCGCTAACAAATCGTCCGCCATTCTTTCCAAGTTTGCTGCTCGACCGGTGTAGATAAACCGAAGCATTTCTCTAAGAACTTCGTGATCTACATCAGTAATGGCGACTCGATTTTGTTTACGTTCTTCCATCTCGTGTTCAAACATTGCAGCGAACACGGGACTTCTCGCTATAATAAACAAAAATTATTGTTATATTATATATTTCATAAAATATGAAACAAAATAAAAATTAACTATATATTTAAAATAATATGATTCATGAAATAAATATTAATAATGTATATAATTACCAGCAAGTATAGCTTTATGTGCTTGAAATTCTCGCCCACTAACCGAAAGTGTTACATCACTAAATTTTTGTATTTCGAATAAATTGCCCAAGTCGTCCGGTAAACGACATTCAGGCACTTTAAACTGAACCGAATTGGACTGGCCGGATATGTTTACACTATCAGCTACAACGCTTACCTGCAAACGAGCCATCTGTCAAGTCATTATTCGTGCCACTTTTTATTAAACTACAATTTTTACAGTTATTTTTCCCATTGTATTTAATATAATATTGGCAAAAATATTTTATCGAGCAATATTAGTAGGTAAGAATAGTTAAAACATCATTTTATTTAAAAACTAATTGTTATTATTAAATTTAACAATTAAAACTACGAGTAATTAAAACTAGTGGTAACAGTTAAATATTTTCAAAAAAATAAATTACCTCGCAAAATATGGTAAGTTTGTCGTCGGGTAAAAGGCCATTAGCCTCATCTAATAAAAAATCGCGTCTAATAAATTTTTTGAACCCCCAATCTTTTCCTTGAACGAACCTATAAGCTCTCTGACTCTCTAAAATCAAAAAATTTAAATAAGCAAAGGATCGTACGCAAAGCATTTAATTAATTACCCATAGCCTTGGTTTCTTCTCGTTTAGCGTTTAATATTGAAAATTTGAATTTTGCTCTAACCTCAGTCTTGTTGCATGAGACTAGTAATAAATACAAAGACAGGTAGTCTTTGCTCTCTTCGTCTAAGCCTTTAGGATTTACTCGCAAACACCTAAAACATGACATAACTCAGGCATTAGTTATTGTTTTAAAAAAGTAAGAAAAACTTCAACGAATACAAAATACAAGCGTGTTTACCATTTGAGTTTATCATTTACTCCAGCAGAGAATGTAGACGATTTTAAAACTTCACCCATTTCTTCCCGACAAAAGCTGAAGTTATTAATGGTCCACATGTAACTAAACTTTACGACCTTCACCTGAAAAGAAAAAATATTAAAATGTATACTAAAAATACATTAGCCACATAATTATTGATAACAAAATTATTTTGCTTATGACCAATACAAATGGTTCAGATTAGTTGATTTTTTTTAACAGCGACGGCAAAACAACAATCGTTGCTTATCTATTAGGCTACATTAATTTCATAACAATATCAATAAAACATTTGAATTTAACGCCTTGACCCAAATTTAATTATGCTGTTATAAACATTAAGTCAATTTGTAGAATAACATTTACAATATAATTTTATTAAGATTTTTTTTATTTTGAACAATTTCAAACTAATAGTTTGGATACAAATTATCATGCAGTCAAACGTTGTCAAAATATTATTAGTAATTCGAAACGACTAGAAATATGAATTCAATGAATATTCCGAAGTTAAAATTAGTATACAAATTGTTTAATATACATTATTGCACCAAATAGTGTGAGACATATACATTAATATATTATGATCCAAAATTATTATAACCAACAACCAGTATGTGTATAAGTAATACAAAAAAAAGTGTTATGGTTTCCTAAACATTTTCTAAAATAATTACACGTTGATAAAAAATATAACATTTATAGCCCACGATATTAAAGGAGCACCTCTATCGATAACACTCGAGTACTACACAATAACTTATGAAAAGAAACATAGACCTATTATCTCATGGACGGCGCATAGAGAAACTTAATTTAACACTGAGTGAGAGAGATGGACGAATACTCGGGACTCAATGAAAGAAAAACTTGCATTGTTTTCATAGACCTATTATAGATAATAGGTTATATGTCTACGACTCTAATTATGAGAAATTTCAAGTACATGGAGTAATACAGGTTTATTGTTTTTTAACCCATTATATTTCCGACTATATCTCTCACTCAATATCTTATTTGTTAAAAGAACAAGAGGTGGGGAAAGTGCCGTCGATGAGATAATAGGTCTATGAAAATAAATATATTTATACATCAAATGTATAATAATAAATTGTGTTTTGCTCGAGAGATAAATGAAAGAGGTATAACGGTCAGTCAAAAAACATTTAATTAACATTCATCATAACAAATATAATAATTTGTATACGATTAATTAATTAATGTCAAATAATCAGTCAGCATTTAGTCGTGGTTGAGTACAATGATAAAACGCGTTTGATTGGAAATGCCGTCGGTTTTTTTAAAACTTTTCCAGTGAATTTGTGTACTTATATTTTATACATGATATTATAGACCGATTGTAGCGTTAAATCAATTTGAACAAAGATGGCAATGCGCGCGGGTTTGGGTGGGTGGTGGTGGGTACACCACACAAAAAGGGCCCGAAAAACGTCGGAGCGACCTTGACAGCTCCGAGCGGTTATAGTTGGGGTCATCCTCTGCCACCGAACACACCAACCGGAGCGACAGCGGTATAGAGGGAATGACGAGTGAAGAGGTAGGTAATACAGCGCGCGCGCCGCTGCATGTACGGTGAAGAAAAGAACGCCGGTCATCGGCCCCACCCCCTCATCATAGCGCTTTTTCTTTCGGGCCACATACATACACACACACACACACACACACGTGCACGCATAAGTACACACACATTCAACTGCACGCGCGCACACAATCGGGTCCAACGTTCCAAGGCCAACGTACTCAAAATGCACACGACGATGATGACGACAACGCGACACTACCGTTGACCTTGCTGGGCGGTACTATCCGGTCGGATAGTAGGGATACCGGAAAGGCATATTATTGTATTCGTAGTGTATCGGATATGTATCTACTACTAACACCACTACTACTTTTACTACTACTACGAATAATACTACCACTAGACACCACAAGCGTTTTAACAGACAGCCACCTACGTGTTGTTCGCGCAAAATCCCACGCCGACAGGAAATGTCGAGAAATAATAGGTATCCGTTGAAGGGATGACCAATCTTCCGATTCGAATACACGTGGGAGATGAGTTAGAATCGTGAATTGTGTATATTTTAGGGAGAGAGGAGGTCGATGACCGACAGGTCGAACAGGGGTTCGTAAACGTGTTGCAGTTGGTGCTATACGCTCCGAGTACGTTTAAATATAGTTTAGACACAAAAGCAAGATGAAGGGTGTGTATTGTATTTCTGTTTGACACTCATTCATCACACATACGTGCACCAGCGTACACATTATGATCCGCTTGCTAAATTAGAACACGGTATTATATGATATAATAACGTAGTATTACAAATGGGTGTAATTATTTTATTTTTCTCATGACCTATTGAAAATGGAAGGAGACGAACTTTTGAACTCGAACTTTTGGCCTTTGGGCCCCCCCCCCTTTCGTGAAAATTGCTACGGCGGATGGTGGGGCGCGGTTATTGATTCAGCTGGGGTAAAGGGGAAGGTGGGATCCGCAGAGTGCAAAAACAGCTTCGTCCGCACTACCCTCTCCTTCCCAATTCCACTTTCTGTACGCAGGGCACGACGTGAGGTTCCGAGCTCTATCCTGAAGGGTCAGACCCATAGTGCGCGCGAGATCGATCCACGGTCGTCGCCGCCGCCACCGCCGTTGCTATCGTCTCTACACGCGTACACTTTAGGCGTTCACGTACATAACCTCCAAAACGTACGTCCTTGAGGGACACGTGATACCATTTTTAACTCACTATTTTATACTATTTTTAAATTAAATAATAAATATGTGTACATTTCAAAATAGGAAAATCGACAATAATATAACAATTTATAGAATTTTGTTTTGTTCCTTTTTCAATATTTTTTTGTACAAAACATGTAATTCTATTTAAATGTATACTTTGGGACTATGGTTAAAATATAATGATAATATAGGCGTGGCCGTCGCCATCAAACGGAGGCCAACGGCTTCGGAGGTCCGATGGGCCAACGAACTTCGCTGCCCGGGAAGCTGTTTCGCACACGCACACGCACGAATACATACACATACAGAATATCCAAGGGTAAGGACGTTCACCTGGCTAGCAGTCGTTGTCGTTGTTGAAGCGTACGTCCCAGGCGTTTATAACGGGAGATGCATTTTCTCGGAGACGCAGCAATAATAATGACCGGTAACGACACAATAATGAAAATAATAATAGAGGTAATAAGGAATAACATTACATTTTCGCGATAATAATCGCCATTGTGTGCGAAAAAAAACCAGTTTGGTTAGCGAGTACCGTTTTTTTAAGCTCCTATATGTGCCAAAATATTGCTGCGCTCGTCATTAACGTCGGCATATCTTAAAATAATATCATAAAGAGTTTGGCGAGTCGTGTATCAGTAATACACGACTCGCAAATATTCTTTAAAATACACTGTATCACATTAGTAGCTAGTAAAAGGACATCCACAATACATTGCTATATTTAATTCAAAGGGTTGGTTTTATTGTCGTACCTGTGTATAGCACCAGTTTTCCGCCACGGGTGTATTCGCCTCAGAAGAAGGAGGCGGGCTGGGCACCCGGGATACGGACATGGTACTACTGCTAGGTGCACCGGCCACGACGGCAGCTGCCGCGGCAGCCGATGCTGCTGCACTCACCGATCCCGACGAACCCGCCGCCACCGACACTCTGGCTGTCTGCTGCGGCGAGCACTCACTCACCACTGGCAGCCTGAAACAACAAAATAACGAATATTGTTAGTTTATTTAAATCAGATCATATATTGTGTATACGTATAAACATAGTATATTATCTTATAATAATTCATGTGGCTTATTTGTTTATTTAATAGTTTACGGGCGAAGTACTTATTTAAAATAGCAATACATTAGTAGATCGTTTCAGATTGTAAGATCTTATGTAATAGAGTTGTTTATGTATTCAGACGTTTACAGATAGCATTACGAACGATGATCAAAAATTAAAACTAATTTACTACCAAAAATTTAATTAGTAACATACAATTATAATAAACACTTTATACACTTTCTCGAAAAATTATTATCGTCACAATATAAAACATAAAACCAGTATTATTTTACGTTTACACAACTGAATAAAAAACACATGACAGAAGATCAAACCATTATATTACATTTAAATTAATTAAATAATCCAAAGATTTGCGTAATTCCGAGTGGCCCGGAGGACAAAATGACTGATTGTACAGGAGACGAGCGCAATCGTGCCTATAGATCAAAATTGATTATTCAGTGGATCCCATGTGTGATCAGACTCGTTCTCACGGACACAGACATTTTAATGTATAATGTTTAATACTTATTCTTACATTGCAAATAACTAATAACTAGCATAGGTATGAAATAACACTGGTGCTTAGTACGTCATTTTTAATGTAAAAAAATATGACACATAATATTTATAATGCGTTCTCTGATTGTATAGGAGACGAGCGCAGTCGGCACTATGGATCAAAATTGATTATTCAGTGGATCCCACGTGTGACCAGTCCGTTCTCACTGACACAGACATTTTAATGTATAATGTTTAATACTAATCCTTACATTGCAAATAACTAATAACTAGCATAGATACAAAATAACACTGGTGCTAAGAACGTCATTTTTAATGTAAAAAAATATGATACATAATATTTAGAATGCATTCTCTAACAAAATAACTCAAATATGTGTTTGTATAAATACATTTCATGCAATCAATTTAAAATATAACTCAATTGTATGCTTGAATATTAAGTTCTTAAAAATATGATTAATTATATTGGCTATTGAGCAATACAAAAGTAGTATTTGCTATTTTATTTAACCTATACCCATATAATAATGCTTAATGTTAAACAATTCATTTACTAAGGTAAATTAAACTATTATACCAAAGGACAAGGAATAAGTAAGATTTGAGATACAGAGACGTTTGTTTTCCTAAATGAATACTCACTTAAGTAATAATAGTAAATTAAAATATTTAATCATTTAAATCTTAACTATTATAATATTATAAAATTGCATGAATCTAGGGTATATTTTCATAAGGATAAAATATATTAATATGTAGAAATAAAGAATAAAAACAGACTCATATTATACATATTTCTTAAAAAAAATCAAAACCCAAGAGCATTTAAAAAACAAGTTAAAAACATAACAAAACGTGTATGTATGACTGTGTTTGTATGCATGTGTTTTGGGCATTAATTGATTAATTTGGATATTATTATTATTATACTAAAGTTAAACATTGGTTTTAACTTTAAGTCACTTAATATTATTGAATTTAGATTAAAAAAATTTGATACTATAAATTGTAACATTTAATTTTTTATATTAAAAATAAATAATAAAATATTTTTTTAAATAATAAAATAATACTATGGAGAATTGTTAAAGTTCCAGGGGGAAATTTTTACGCAAACTAGAACATAAATTAAAATAGACTAGAGAAATGTATATAAACCCTTGTTTTAATTGAATACTACTTAATTATGAATTAATTTATGGCTGTTATAATATAACCTACTATAGTATTGTTATAATTTTTAAATTATTAAACTATTAAACTTAAATCCTTCTTAAGAAACTATTAAAAACTTACACTTTGGCAAGCGGTGTATAAAATAAATCAAGTTATTTTATAATCTGAAGAAATTTGTAGAATTTTTTTTTTGCAAAAACTTTATTAGACGCTCGAAATAGAAATGGGCGACGAAAGAAAAGTGCATAATTTTGCTAGTTCCTTTAGTCCTAATTTTATTTACACATTTAGTTTTCTGTTCACAAGCCAAGTTCTACAAGCATTCTTCATACTTAGACACTAATATACATAAGACGACGCCAACGGCGCGTGCACGCGATGGTGGCCCCTGTGGGAGAATATAATATTGGTCTTGGTCCAGAAGTCATTCACCTTTTAACTATAAGCCAGCGAACTGTGAACGGAGTCGGAGTGAAGAGGATGACATCCCGATGAACCGGTCGGTCTTTGTCCGCTATCGCTGCCACGCGCCCGGTCAAAGACATCCGGGCAGTTCACGTAAAGATTCTTTGGGTTCAAGAACGTACAACGCCATCAAGATGGACCAATACTTAATGCTGGGGCTTCAGTTCGGCAACATCGGTGTGTTATAGTTAACGTTTAATTCATGTCATATTGTTTTATATATAAATGTAGCAACATCCATCATAAGAAAATTTTTGAATCATACCTTCTTATGATTTCCAATAATAACAATACTATTAAATAATTTAATATTTAATGATATAGTACAATCTATTATACATGATTGTAAGTAAATAAATTTACAACAAAAGAGTAAATTACTTATTTGCATAGGATCATCATTTAAAAGTATATTACAAATTAAATTATAACTGATTACATAAAACCGTGCGCGATTGGAGTGGTTTAGAAAATCGAGAAATCGTGGAAACTCTGTTGCTGGACAGGAAGACTGGCGCCTAGGCAACATCAGGTGAAATCAGTTGTCTAATTATTGTGTTATAAACGCTGGAGAAACGATTAGAAAGCAACGGATCACGAATGCAAAACCTATATCGAAAATGGCTGCAAATTGTTTTATGTGTAGAAATTAGACAAACAATATAACATGTAGATTAGATATTAATCATAATGTTAACAGTAATCATTTATTAGTTCAATTTATTTTTTTATTAATATTATCATGAACAATAAACATTCAAAACAAAATAAGTATAAGACCTCGTATAAGGATAAGTTGATAATAATATTAAAGTTGTAATTATTATTAATAATATTTTGTTAGACCTTGAAATTAAAGAAAAATTTTGATATGCTGTAAAGAACTTTTAAAGTAACATACATTAAGCTTGTAAATGGAAACTGTCAACTTTATACTACTGATTAAAACCTGTTGCGTTTCCGTTAACTACATGCGGATATTAAAACTACATGCCGTTATTTGTGCCGGCGGCATGACTGCGGTTAGCTGTTTTTTAGTCGTGACGGTACTTTAGGTAGTTGTACATATGTTTTATGCATAATGCGAGATATATAAATACCGCCACACAAGGAAACCAGATTAACGGTGCAGGCCTGCTTAAGAGATAGAACGATAATAATTGCTCCCTCTGTCCTCGATATTATGGTATTATATGGTTAACGTCAATAACAGTGTCACACTATTATTTTTAAGCCTTTACTGGAATCAATTAACATTACTGTTAGTTCATAATAATTATTATCACGTACAATATACAATAGATATCTGATATTATTTTTATTTAAATTCAAACATTTAAGAACGATAAATGATAATATTTATTTAAGGTAATAATAGTAAGATAGAGGAATAATACTATTTCAAAACAATTTTATTATCTTAGATTAAAATTAATAACAAAAAGTAATAATAACTAAGTAAACTCAAAACATAATTTTACTTCTAGAATTAAATGACTCTACTTAGTAGGTACTATTTTAAAGTTCTGAATGACATACATATTGATGTGGTTCAAATTAATAAAATAAATATTTTTGATTTGATAACAATAGTATTATCGTCAATAAAAATCAAACAAAAAAAAAAACACAGAAATTATTGTTAAAAATTGTAATTAAAAATTATTTAGTCTAGTTATTACAAAATGAACGCGGACGTTTATCACTCATGTATTGTTTTGTAAATTAAGAGTAATAACAAAATATGAAAATCATAGACGTTCCTTATAAAATACATAGGAATATAAGCAATTGAAATACCGCATTGACAGTTTAAAAAATAGCCTACATATACACATACGACCTGCAAAAACTGTTAAATTGGAACAATGCAACATGAACCGGTTGACGTGACTACCTCTTTAGCGGGTCAAGGAGCTGACAACGGACTAGGGCGAAAAACGTTTGTACATTTTACACATTAAATAGCACATGGCCTCGTCGCATTTGAACCTCCTACAATTTATATATATATATGTATGGTATATATAGACACATATATACATGACCCATTACTTCCTTCCTTTCCAACACATTACGTACAGTTATCACCTCGGTGGCCCCATGAAATAATCGATAACACCCTAACCTCAATCCTTAGTATAGATATTTGTGATACTGATGCTCATAAGTATACTAAAAATGTACCAAAGAAAAATTAATTTTCATCAATTTTAATGAAATATTGTTAAATATGAAACTTTTTAATTATGATTGAAATTATTGTTCTTGTTCAAGAGATTAATTAATTAAAATAAAAGAAAATGCAAGCTGATATTAATTAATAGCTATTTAAAATTATTTTGTTTGTCCTTTAAGCAATAATATAATACATACAACACAATTTTAATTTACTAAGTTTAAGCCATGATATTTCAAATATTACACTACACAATCATTTAAAATATAAAAAGTAACTAAATATATAGTTTTTAATCGATATCGAATTATAAAAATCAATAAGATCATTTTTATAAACCGATGGGAAATCCTAGGTTAGCTTTAATACCTAAAAAGTATACAGATTATAGTTATTAAACAAATATTAAAGACTGGAGTAAAAATGGCTCCATTAAGAATGGTATAAATGTAAGTAACGAGCATTTTAGAGAGATGAAGTAATCTTGATGATTATTTAGACTTATATACTTATAGATAAGTAACACCAAATAAATAGTTCAAGGCATATAGGAAGTAAAAAGTTATATTTAATTAAAAGCCAGTATAATTTAATAAAACTCTTTGTAAAACAAATGAGTAACCATGCTTAAGGAAGGGAATATGTGAGAGAGAAAGAGAAACCAATGTTAGTTAATTGGAGCCGGTCGTTTGATTTTTCATAATACGGTCGCGTCCTCTCTTTTAAGTTGGTTAACAGGTCAAGGAATAAGACTGTAAGAGCGAACGGAACATTCAATATTTCGGGTTTCTTGAGGTATAATAAGGTGTAATCGTACAAATATGATAAAAGATCAGGTAATATTATCAAGATCTACAGTATACAATTAAAATCAATTCAAATTATGGTGTATAATTATTTCTCGGAATAAAATAACACCGTAATGAAAGTTCACTAAATTATAAAAATATTGAAAATTTTGAAATATTTACAAATACAATATTGAGTCCATAATTTATCCATTTATCCTATTCATAAAAATAAAAACAAGAATTTTATTGATAATTTTTAAATATTTTGTACTTAAAAGCAAATACAATTTTTTGTTATAAAAATTGTAAACAAACATTTATTTAAGTACTCATATTAATACAATTATTTATTTTATTGTTTTAATGTAGCCCGGCGACCCTCGTAACTGATGGCCCCGCAAATTATACAAATAAAAAATGAGGTTATGGCCTTGTTACACTTTAAATCGTCAACTTACTGTATATTTTACAATTATAATATTTCGGAGATGGACCTACACGGTACAGGCTTACAAAGATGCACTTGTATTAGTATTGTTTTTTTACATATCGTGTCAAGGGTAATTTACTAATGTCTATAAGGACTCCCGTGAACTAGTTTACGGAAATATTCATAATTCATAAGGATTTAAAAAAAAACTGTATAAGTAAATTAAATCCTACTAAACAGCAAAAAAAAAAAAAAAATCCAGGGGTTTATATTAATTTATACTAATGGAATTTTATTAGAATATTTTACCACATAATATTACAAAAATAATAAATATACTAATTGTATTGTATTTAATATCAATGTATTGTAACGTCTGTTTCTTTATTTAGGGTAAAATGTAACATATATCATAATGAATTTATTAAAAAGGAATAATTACTATAAATTCGTTTAAATATAAAATACATACTAGTAAAAATAAATCAAATAACATTAATTTTTAAGTAAATCTTAATGTTTGATATATTTCAATAATTTGTGGCATCATTAAATGTATTTTTTTTCTTTGTATCTTTAAAATTGACTTTAGTGCCAGAAATATTTTAATAGATTAATGCATTCATATGGGTGTCAAACGGAAGAAAGGCCCGACCTTCCGGAAATAGAGCTATGCTAGACATAAAAACCCTGAAACACCTGTTTTTAATCGGTATAATTCACACAAAGATCAAAATATAATTTAAAACAATTTTAAATGCATATTATAAGAAATTAAGTGAAACCATAAAATATTTCAATAAATAAAGAATTCTGTTAAATAAAAAGTTGTATTTATAACTATGATAAAATAATAATATTTTTAGTACATTGTTAAATATATACATAAAAATTATTATTTCAATAAAATTTATTTAATAATAAGTTATTTAATAACTAATGATTTTAACTTGTTTTATTATACTAAATAAACAGAATGTTATTTTGATTTGCAAAGTATTAAATTAGTAGATACTATTTTATTAAATTCATGAAAACAACATTTAATACAATAAAAATACATTTCATTCATTTATTCAGTTATTTACCTGAGAAGAAAAAAGGAATCATTCAAAATCTAGGTAATATTATATGAGCCGTGCAGTTTCATATTTTATATATAAATAAAAAAAAAATACAAAATCACACACATCATCTTAGTAAAACTGCAGTATACACTCACAACTATTTAAAATCAAAACAACTTAGATACTAAACAAATGTGTAAGAATGCACGTAAGGTAACCAACTAACTACCTGCTGTGGTTCACCTGAACCCCAATAGTGAATTCTTAGGTTTATATTATTTTTGTACAAAAGGTGGATTTATGCATTAAACTCTGAACACAGTAGAATTGAAGCTGTGAAAGAAAAAATTATAAAAGAAAAATGCCCCTTCTTATTTGATTTTTTTTCAAAAGAAAAAGGGACTATGTTCAAACATATTATGAACTATAATAGTGGTATCATAACGTGTGGGTGTTATGAGCAGGTGATAAACCTGTGATCTAGAAGTAGGATGAACCCTTGTACCACATGTACGGTAAGGTGACAAATAACAAATTATTTATTTTTTATTTGCAAATATTTTTAAAAAAATATTACACATATAGAAGATTATATTATCAATAATAAAATTAAAAAACATTAAAAATAATTATACCGTCAGTCGGAGAGGAAAGATTCGTTATTTACTTCTAAACTCTAAATTAACTTTAACATTTGTAGATGTGAACGTTATATTTATTTTCACTGCATATAAAAATTATTATTATAGTGATTTCAACTCCAAAAGGATTGAGTATTCCCTTCATATTTTAGCCCTTGTCAATCAACACACCAAAGAATTAGAATATGAATTTATGTGGCATGTAATTTTCTAACACGAATTTTAATTTTTAATTCTTGATTTTATAATATAAATAGAAAGGCTAATTTGTTTATCTTATTATGCCTTGTAAAATAATCAAGTACTAAAACTAGAAATAATGTAATCAGAAATACATTTAAAAGTGGTCTAGTTAGTCCATTTGAAAAAGATATTACATACGTTAACAATATAAATAACTTTGTACCTATATACATTTTAAGATATTCTGAATATATTTGTTAAATCAAATACTATTCTTTAAATTTTAGATTGTGTACTTCAAAATATTCAGAATAATTATTAAGGACAAAAATGATTAAATCGAAAACTAAGATAGAACACCTTGTTAAAAAAGCATAGATTTTTCATTTGTTAGCAACAGGCCGGCCTTGTAGTCAGATGACATTGCTTAGGACGCACCAGTTGTCCTTGCTTAGGTGCAATTCTTCCTGTAATAACCCAACCTCTGCTCAATCAATTTAAAAAAATCAAAAATGTATATTATATTCATACAGCCCCTAGAGTAAAATGTTAAAATAATAAAAATAATATTTAAATTAAACCTACGAGTATACGATACTAATGAACAAAAATGAAAAACTAATCGGTAGGAAAAAATATCTGTAACATGAGAAAGTACCTACCTACTTTTGTGGCCTCCAGACATTATTTAAATTTGATAATTTCATAACTAATCGTACGTTGTATAATCAATAAAAATCCATCATTAAATAATATTAAACCAATATGTATAATTTTAAACTATAATATTACAAATATTCATTTGTTGGTAAATAATAAATTTAAAAATAATTGAATTGTTATTAAATGTATACTATATAATTAATAAATTCCGTAACAAAATAATTAAAAACAATTTAAATGTATTTAACAGATAAGCTCTATGTTTAAAAATAAAATATATATGTGGGTATAATATTTAGCAATTCTATAACAGGTGTATTTATGATAACTGGAGAAAGTGTAAGAAAACTTTTTATGGGTTTTCAATTTTAGAACTAGGTACCTACATATATAATCTATATATAATTATATGTATAATAAATACTACATAGTGAGAAGTTTATTCGACGTTTCCAAAGCAATTTCAAAGTAAATTATATAATGACAAATAATTAAACAAATAATATAGTCATTAATCGAACATATACCATTAGTAAAATGAAATAAATACCAATATTGAACACCTGCATCTTGATAATGTAAACAATTAGCACAAATTAACCTCATCATATAGCCATAAAATTATATAAAGGGTGTTTTACATCCCATGACCTTGTTTTCACCTGTCATAACTCATATTTTTCTATCTACCCTATTAAAATAAATCATTTTGAATAATATTATAGTCTTATAATTCGTATTCATAATCTTTAATTATTTGCTTAAGCCTGAAATTATACTCAAAAATAAAGTTCATAATAGCTTTATTCAATGAAAATTAATTTCCATATTATAGGTCAAATGATGAAATTTAAAATGAATTATAATATAAGAATAACTATCAATTATTTTAATCATCTTTATATTTAGGATAAGTCATATATATCCTTAAATAAGAATTTAATTTTAAAATGCTCAACCTTAGGCAATATTAGCGAATTTAAACGTTTCCTACTTATAGTTAGTGTGAGAAGGGAACGCATGATATGACGTAAATTAGAGGCCAATACATAACCTTGATAATGATTACGATTCAAACCCAAGTTTATCACAGTTGTAAATGAAAGATTTTTCAATGTTAATATTATTGTAATCTCAGAATTTTCAAAAAAATAATAAAAAAATATATTTCAAATATTAAATAAAACTGCATTGCTTATAAATAAAGTACATGTGTATAAATAATTTGTTTAACAATAATACGCTGAATATATAAAAAAATAATTTAAGGAAACTCGTAATTTAATAGCACACTGGAAACATAATGATAATACACTTCCAAATATAACCTCATGATTATAAACTTCATTGTGATATAATAATCACTTCATAAATGAGACAAGAGGTTACATGCTATATATATACCATCCAATATATATATTATGAGTACCAAAAACTCAATTTTACTTTTTCTATTAAAACGCAATTACTAAAATATTAAGTTATGATAAAACAAAACAACTGTATTAATGTACTTTTTTTATCAAAAAATACTTATCGATACTTAATATTAAATATTAAATAAAAATTAAATTAAAAATATATTCTTTTGTAATACATGTACTTTTAAACATCGTGTTCAATCACATTGTTTCAAAAAACACCAAACGTGTAGAAACTACTTTAATAAAAGCTGATCGTTGTATAGATATTGGAGGCAACCCAAGGGCAACCTTGGCTATGACATTGTATCATTACAACTCATGATTGTGTCTGTGTTGTATTCTCGTAGTCAATTGTATATATTAAAATAAATACATTTAATATTTTAATTACAAAGGTCGGAATAAGAGGGCAGTAAAAAATGTGTACTTGCAAGTTTAGAGAATATTGATTACAAACTATAATAAATAATAATAAAATTAGTTAAGCCTTCAAAATAATGAACTCACCTGGCTAAAGCCATCCTAAAACATGTATCAATGTTTATGTTTAATTTTACTTTCGAGTAATCCACTTTTGGCGCAGCCACTTTACTTAAATTTTTAAAAATTGATAATATTGCACAACCTTTATAATTATTTCACTTTATTTTAAATTATAAGTTTAACATTTGGCACTGTTACGAATATTATTATTAAAAACGACAAATTTATTGAATAAAATATTTCTATTATTGTTCTAATGTAAATTAAGATGACCTTTGACCCGGTGATTCTTTTATGACACGTTTTTAGATAAAATCGCACTACAACAGCGAACACCACACCGGGCTGGAACGGAATGAAACAATCGCAGTAGATACCATCATGAGGCACGAGGTTAGACTTTTTAGAGGGGAATACGAATACAGTGTGAACGAGTACGATAATATTTTATAACCCGTACAATATTTTTTAGTTACGAAATTGATAGTGAATTATATATTTAAAAAAGTTAACGGATTTAAAATTGACAAAAAAATTGTTTTTAAAACAAAATATTAATGTCTATTGATATCCATTAACACGAAATATGTGATACTGAAATTAGCTTATAGGTTACAGGGTAATAAGAAGTATGTAACCATACAAATTACATAGTGCAGTGTACATACATATGAAGGGTACAGGGAAAAACGGTAGTAGTCCATTTCTATAAATTTTTCAAGGGGCATAATGTTAAATGTGCGTACACGATTTAACGAAATAAAGATTAAGATTCTTTTACTACCATAATAATAATACTGAGGTACAATATTGAATGTACTAATAACTTTATTACAATATCGTCATTTTTTTTTTGTCATTTTCGTGTCCCGTTATGTTGTTGCAATTTTGGATACGATTTATATGAAGTCAAATTTTTATAACAAACTACAAATTTTTTTTAAAAATTTTTTCACTAATACTAGTTTTTTATCTGATGAACAGTATAATGAGTTGATAAAAATTCAATCTACAAGAATTGGTCAAGGATTTTAAAAATGTGTTTGTAAGTCCAAATATAAAAATAAAAAGTGTATTTGCCTTAAAAATAAAATTGTATACACTTCAAAATGTCACTTTTTTACAACATGTTATAATAATTAAATAGTAGTTAAAGTAAAATATTTATATAATAATTATAATATAATAATAGATAGATATTAAATTTTGTCTGTAATATGAGTAATAATATATAATAATTATAAGCAGTGGCATACATTCAGTCTTGCTCTGTGGGGGGGGGGTTAATAAAAATAATCGTTATCTTTTTTTTTCGTTGCACAGATAAATAAGATTAATAACTGCTATAAATAGATATTATTTTATACAACTTTTTTACCAATTTACAGTTTACTTTTACATAACAGTAAATTAATAGCTATTGGAATATAAAAACAGCATCACTTTAAACAGCAAAACTTTTCAAACACCTATCAATAAAATTATTTAATTATCATATTTGTATAGTTGTATATTTTAAGTTCAAAGCGTAATAATGAAACTACGAATATATTACACGTCATCAATAATAAAACAATTTTTTTTTTTTGGCCCTGGGAGGTTTGAACTCGGCCCCCCCCCCCCGTATGTACGTTACTGATTATAAGAACCTTAATATAATATAATATGTAATAAAATGTTTTGCACTTTACTAAAAAAAAATTGACATTTTGCATAATGCCTAGGTATTTTGCAAAATACCAGAATTATCCATATTGCCAGTGACATATATATTAGATACATTTAAATTTTAACAATTTAGAACATTACAAATGATAAATTAAAACGTATTTAATATACTATTTTAATTTATTCAATTTATCCAAAATAGAATATACAAATACTTAATACTTATTATTTTATTTGATATATATATATATATATATATATTATATTTTTGGTAACTGTACTGTTCAATATCCAAAAGGTATTATAAATAAGTATACATTTTGTTCTTAAATTGTATAACGAGTATCATAAATATCATCAAAAATTAAGTTAACGAGATAATTATTTAAATATTTTGATAATAATACGATTTAACATAGAGAGCACTATAAGTATGGTATGGTAATATTTATTGGCTCTTATATACTATACTGTCAATACATTTTAATCTAACAAGTAAATATTACTTTTTCAGTGTTTAAAAACACTTTGATTCATTCACTATAAAACATAAATTCCATATAGATCGAAAACATTTGAAACTTAAGTATAAAATTTAAATATTAATCGATTAAAATAATTATGTAACCAATACAACATGGATAAGACCATTTAAAACAGTGGTGATGTAATATAGACATTCCGAAATCAATGGTACTTTAGAAATATGTATTACTTTTGTAAAATAAAAATTTCAGATAGGTTTAAGAATTTTTTTATAAAAACAACGAAGATTTTTATATTTAATCACAATTATTTACTTCATTGTTGCTTACTTTTTTTAGTTTAGTTAAACCTAATACATATGTAATATTTTCTAAAATTATTATCAATAGTTAAGTAGCTACAGCTATTATTTAAGGGACAACATTTAGGCAATTTCTAATCTCGTTGTAGCCGCCCAGGATTTTTTTGTTAGTTGTAAATGATTTTTGGTGTGCGTATAATTCAATACGAGTACCACGCTCCCTTCTAAACCATCAGAGCTGGTAGACGTAATCATGCTATTATTATAATCGCTGTTATACGAATGGTTCGTAGAATTATTTTTGAGTTCATTAGTTAGTTGTTTTATTACAATCATAATAATTATCAGATATTTTGTCAAACAGAGGTGTAGTATTATTATTATAGGTATACATATAAATTATATAGAGTATAGCCTATTCAAATTTACTTACATGGGTTATATAAAGTTCATCCCGTCAACGGCCACCGAACCACTGATGCGTCGTGTATAACCAGTGCCGTCCCGAGGGCAGGGCAAAACGGGGCACTTGCCCAGCGCCTCGCATTTTAAAATACATTTGCATGATATTCTATATTATGTATACATACTTGTATAAATTATATTACAAGAAAAATAAAAACCATTTAATAGAATTTTGGCTGAAAATAATAATAATAATTGAATAATTTTAATTTATGTTAAGTAAATATGAAAATATATTATTGTATACAATATGATTGTTAGAAAATTAAAACCACCTAGGGCCGGTTTCACCATTAAAGAGTTAAAGTTGAGATTGATTAACTCTGAGTTTATCAGTAACCCCAAGTTATCATTATTTCAGTTTCACCACCAGTTTATAAGTGGAAGTTAGTAAATCTCAGGTTAGCTAATTAATTGCTGGTATTAACCAGGATTCCCTCTCATTTTCCACTGATAGCATTGATAATACCGCTCATTGAATTGATAACGCTGAAAACGTTAACCTTTTCAGACCCAAATTAATTTCTTATAGAGATAAAAAAAATTTTATTGCTTATTTATTTTACTATGGACTATAATAAGAGTAATATGTTTTAAAAAAAATTTATTTTTAGATTTTGACGAATTTAGGAGTATGTCCTCTATAGGGGACATTGAGTCTGAATGGTTACAAAAAAATTAAAATTAAAATTATCATATTAAATTTTAAAATGTTTCAATAAGTATAATAGCAATATAATGTAATGAAAAATTATTATTTTTATTATTTAAATTATTATTCGCGGTCTTCGTTGCATCGCAATTATGATGTCGTCGTTATCGCTCTCACTCTCGTCTTCAAATAATATTCTACGATACATTATAATAGTATCTTCACAGGCAGAAAAATTGTATGCAAAAACGAAATATTCAAATACGACACACAATAATCATTCTTGAAAGCAAAAAATATGTTAACAGTGATAATACGTTTTAATATTGTTGTTTGAACTAAGAGTTATCTCTTAACACTCAAAAATATTAGGAGTTAAAATCTGGGAGTTAAGATTTTCGATAACTTGATGTTACCCCTTAACTCTAAGTCGTGAAATTATTTTTTTGAGTTAACCTTGAGTTATTGGTAACTTGCACTTTAACTCTTGTTGGTGAAACCGGCCCCTGAAGTACTTGATAACGAATTAATATTAATATTTACTTTAAAATCGGTATGAAATAAATTCTCAACATGGCATCTATGCATAGTATATATTTAAGTATATATTTCTAAATACCTACTTATTTTTCGAATTCAATTAAATATAATAACAATCGATATTTTATTATGTGGTTCAAATATTATAGTATATTGTTAACATTTAATTTTTTAACAATCATATTGTATTAGTAAGTATGATTGCATGAATAAATAAATAAATGATAATGAAGAATATTCAAAAATTGTATTACTAATATTTTCCAGAGCTTTGCAAAACCTTGGGACGACACTGTGTATACAAGGACGCCCATATGGGGGGAGGCAAGGGAGGGACATGTCCCCCTGGAAAATGTCAAAAATCTTGGAAAATTGTTTACTATGATCAGAATGTATTTATTTAAATAGAATTTAAAAATTTAATTTAATATATGAAAATCTATAATTTGTTCATGAAAAATCTATTTCTTTAGTTTGGAAAATTAGATTATCAGCTATAAATAACTATACACTTTTTCGGGATAGTTAAATTGCACTTATTACCTATAAATAAATGGTTGAATTGCACTTGGGTTGAAAAAAGGTAATGGTCGAACTGCACTCGTTCAAAAAAAGTTATATTGGAAAACCCTCTAAAAATATTATGAATCTTTCTGTTGAAGAATGCTACAGCGTACTTATTTAATAACATTATATATTAGTTCGTACCATTTAGATAACACAGATAATATTATATAATAATAACATACATACTCAGAAGCGTATTACCAGGGTAAAATGTTTGAATACAGTTAGTCATAACTACAAAAAATGATCAAAATGACAAAAAAAAATTATAATGACAATATATAAATTTGACGATTAAAAAAAAATGTACACCTAATAATAATAATAGGTATAATATAATATAATATAATGTACAATCTAACGATTATAATATAAATATATATAATTAACATATTGTAATGTGATGTATAAAACAATGATTTTTAAACACACTAATGATTACTAAATGGTAATAAATCTAACTAAATAAAATAAATCTAACCCTTTCAAATGCATGATAATTTTATTGAAATACTTTTTTGAGCCCAAGTGCAGTTCAACAACTACCTGCTTTTTACCCGAGTGCAGTTCGACCATTAATTTTTTTAAGCCCAAGTGCAATTTGACCATACCCCGCTAGTTCTTTTCTATTCTATGGATAATTATCAATTCTTAAAATATTGTGTATTTCCAGAATTACGGTATGTATATGTGTGTGTGTACACCACCATAATATTTGTATAATATTTGTAAATTAATATTTTAATAAATATAACTAATATTTTAAGGGTCTAATTTATATTAATAATTGAATAAAAATTTGAATAAATTACTTTTATGGTAAATTGGTTAAATAATTATTATTTTATAGTCTTCCAGTTTGATATATATATAATGTAAAAGTATAATGTTAAATGAAAGCTCCTTCCTATATTGTGGGTCATTCCTATTTATGAATAGATTGATAAATAATGTTGTCCCCCCTTGAAAATTTTCCTATGGTCGCCTTTGTGTGTATAACCTCTTACCTTTAACGATCAAAATGTGTAAAATCAATTTTAAAGGTTAAGTAGGTACCAATTTGCTATACGTCAAAATTATTTTCTTTTTTTGAATTTGCATAGGTTTATGCTTAGTAGAATTTGTTTAAACATACAGGGTGTCCAGTGTTTCTAAAATTAATGCTACCAATAGTATAATCTCGGCATAACCGTCAATCAGTGCAGTACAAAATGTTACGAAATTAATTTATACTATAATATTAAATAAAAATATACTCACGTATTGTTTTACTTGCTTACTCTTATGAAATAAAAATACTTAATACCAAAGAGAAATAATACACTTATGTATATTAACTGAGTAGATAATATAAATAAATAATATATAAATCAGGAAGATTTTTAGATTATTATTATTATTATTTGTTTGGCAGATAATATAGATAGGTATATTGACATATTATATATATTTTCATAAATAGTTCGTATTATTGCATTAGTATTAAAATAATAAAATATAGTTTAGGACTATTCTCTATTATAATGTAGTTACTAGTATTATTAGTAATAGAAATAGTATACATAATAAATACCTAAATTTAAATATTTTATCAAGATTTTTTTTAATGAAGTAAACTAGTAATTTATAATTTATGAACAATAATATTGGTAGATAATAATACTAATAATACTAGTACTAATACTGCATTTTATTTCTTTTGAGCTTAAATTATATAGTCTGGATTTCCGATAGGACTTCCATGGTGTCTCGGATCTACAATTTCGGGCAATAAACAATCGAAAAATAAATTATTTAATTTTGGCAACATATATTGTTGCCAAAATAATTCTTTATACATAATTTTCAGTTTTGAATCCTTTTTTGCTCCATACGCAAAGTATGCAATACTTTATTTTGTAACATATAATTGCCCTTGCACTTGAAAATTATAATTATGTTTTTTTTTATAATCTCCATTTATCCCATTATTTTGAAGTTGCCAAAAAGTATTTTTTTTTTGTTAAAATGCCTTCTTCAGTCGTAGAAAATGGGTATTTCATTTCCACGATTAAGTCGTTATCGATTAGTCCATCTGAAATAGCGCCTAAGAAGAAATCTTTAGAATCAATAAATAATCCACAAGGTTTAAATTTTTTCCCTAAATATTTTTCCAATTTTCTAAAGACTACTGGTTTATTCTCACGACCATATTCAATTTGTGAAGCAGTGAATTGTGTTGTATAAAATAAACTTTTAACTACATTTTCGCAACCAGTAAATATTACATTTTTGTTCATCATCTCATAAAATTCATAATCCTGGGATATTATTTTCTTAATATCATTCGTATCAATTAATTTTTTTTTATCACAAAAATAGTCAGCATATGCGACATAATTACTAAAAGACATGATTAATAGTATTCATAAAATCACTTCTTAAATCACTGACTGAATGCCCGTTCGATTTTCTATAATTCATTGCACAGTAAATACCTTTTTTGATACGTAATATTTTATTAATTAGTAATTTTCTGTGTTTTAATTTACCAGCTGATCTTTTTGTTGAAATATCCTTTAATTTATTATATAAATTCCGAAGCAAGTAGTTTCTGGACTAAACTTTTTCCACCGTTATATTTTTATAAGATCTTGACTCTAAGATTTTTTCATTAAGCACCATTCCCTCACGCTTGTCATGTCTAGTAATATTGTCATCATATTTACTTATTGTTTTCTTATGTATACAGATTGTAAATGTCTTTTTGAAAAAAATTTAAAAAAATATTTTTTGATATACTCTACTGTCACCGTCTGCTATTAGTTTATGGTACCGTAACCCGTACATTTCTTCGCTTTTTAAATCCTTCAACTATTATGGAGATTTCCATTTTCGATGAGCTACTAGTCACTGGCCATTTACTTGAGAATTTATGAGGAGAAGGTTCAATACTACTTGTATAAGTTGAATAGTATTTATTTACAATCCCAAGATATAATAAATTTTTAGTTCTATAATCTATTATGACAGCCTAAATAAAATGTTTTGTATATTGTATTATTTTGTAAAAAATTACTATTTTTAACTAAAGTTACTATTATATATAATATTATTACGATTATATGAAATCGGGGGAATGATAGGATATTGATTTATACCTACTAGTAAACATATTAATTTATTAATTTATTTTGATATTAATTGAAAAAATAAAAATTAAATTTTTTTTCTATATTATAATAGTAATTACTAGGGTCCGGAACTTGATGCATTTGCATCTTTTTATTTAATGCTTATATTCAAGGCTCATTTTTATAGAAATTTGACTTGTGCCACATAGAATGCAATGATATAAATTTTATTTTGCATATTTTGCATTTTTAAATAGTTTTCGATTGTAACAACAATTTTTAACAATTTTAGTGCATTTAATACATTTTTTACTTTTGTAGGTATATTTGAATTTTTAAAATTAAAGTTAGTTAATTTTGTCTACTTTTGATAGTATATATATTTGAATTCAGCATAAAAATACCTGTATATCGTACGGAACACTTTTTGTTTTTAATTTTAATTTTAATTATGATTTGAAATAACTCGTATTTTCAAGTTTTTAATTACAGTTTACAATAATATAAGAATTAATTCTTTCAAAGTGTTTCGTACGATTTATTGATAATTTTCTGTTGAATTAAATTTATTTTTTCAGAATGAAAATCGGACAATGTTGTCGAAACTTAAGGTCGTTTGAGCTAAAATTGACGGCTGTAGCGAGGACCCATAATAATTGTATGAATTTAAAGATTTATGGCAGTAGTTCCCAAATTGTTTGGGTCACGCATCCCCAAAATAAAAATAAATTAATCACGTCTTCCAATAAGATAAGAATTTTTTTATTTAAATATAATTAAATAATTATTGATCGAAAAATAAACAAATGATAGTGCAATATACAATATAAATATTTTCTTTACGGCTCCCCTAATAAGTGCTTGAGCCTCCTAAGGGAGGCGCGCCTTACAGTTTAAGAATCGCTGGTTAATGGTACTTAAATTTATTTTATAGTTTACATAGCAAAATTATTAATGAATTCGATTAATATAACCAACTAATTAAACTATATATTTTAATACAGCAAACCGTTTTCTTTTTTTATTATATTATATGATTAATTTATACTTCTGATATATTTTTTACGAATATTAAGAATTTTTAGATCTGAAATAATTTTCAAAAATAAGCCAATAAAATTGTATTGACATACATGAAGTAAAAGTTTTTAATTTTAAATTATATCGTTTAAAAGGTTATATCTATTTATGGGGGCAAGTTTTTAAATAAAATATGTTATTTGTCACTTCTGACTTCTTTACGAAAAACGTCTAAGTCGGACATCTTTTCATCATGGTAACCCGGCTACTATTAAACGAGGACGTTTTGCACAAATCATCGTATATTTAAACAATGATATATAGAATTCTAGGTTAGAACGGGCAGTGGCACAGATCACCATCGGTTGATTCCGGACCTGCTAATTTTAACGCAGCTGCCAGCCATAACGTTAACCTCCTGCAATAATTTATCATCGACCTATCACGTCTTGAATAGAGAAAAATTTATAATTTTTAAATAATTTAATTCTGAGTGTATTAATATAAAAAAGTAATCATCAAAAATACTTTTAAAACAGGAAACATATTTGTTATACCTTTAACAAATACAGTAATATGTCCAAATTCATCATTAATAAATAATAATAATATTATAGGGACAGATAAAACTTAAAGAGAAGTTTATGATCATAAACTAATAACGATTATCATAACCAAATAAATGGCATACAACATTTCTACAAGGCATATGTTTTGGGGAAGTTATTTTTGTAAATGACACGCTGAAATTATTTTAAAATAAAAGTTAAATATTATAAGCCCATGAAAATAAATATAGCCTTAGCCTTCGCTTGATAAAAAATTTTATTTTTAATAGGTACTTTTATCCAAAATATCGGTTTTAAATTATTAATTCAACTTTAATATACACCGGCCTAGGCAGCATATCGACAAGTCCTTTGCTTCACATTTTTTGCCCATAATACAGCAATCATTATTCACAAGAATATATATTACAATAATATACGTCAATATAATGGATTATGTCCAAACATAGAACAATTTTTCACATAAAACTCCCAACTATATGATATTAAACTTTGTTATGGTAATACCAAGTTATATCGTTTTTTTTATGTATTTTATCAATCTGGCCCTGATATGATGTCAGAAACGTCAACTCTTCTACCGATATGTGGAGTCCTTGGCACGTCTGTATAACAGGCTCTTTATCATTTTTATTTTTAATGATTCATAGTTAATTTTTATGACTTATAATAATAGCAAAGATGCATAGAGTGAAGGATAATATTTTTGAAAATATGTTATCTGTAACATTAAATAATTCATTGCGTAGTATGTAGTTGGTTAATCAATTAGCCTCAATGATTAATTTAGATTATTATACAATTTATTTTATACCAAGTTTTAATTAATTTATAAATAATTATTTAAACGCTCATAAATGATTTTAATATTATCAAGCCCGAAAAATTAACTATTATTTGAGCACCCTGTGAAAGTACACAAGAACTAAAAAAATGCAAAGAAAAACTTCAGACCTCTTTCACCTGTCTCTTTCACCAAAAGAGATCGACACAATTTCACGAGTACTTACGTAACAACGGTTACGCGTGCTAATGTTAAATCAACTATATTACTACCCAAACCAGAAACATAGCATTGTTTAGCAACAAAAAATTAGGTTAAAAAATAAAGACAATTTAACTAGTAATTTTCATAATGTTGGTAAATTTTTAAATTTAAGTTAATGTATTAGTTTGTTTATATACATGAGCACAAATATCTTAAAAATTCAAGTGTTCTGGAGTGCATTATAAAATGTTTTATTAAATTTATTATTAAAATGTATGTTAAATAAAATTTAATAAAACGACTTACGACATGACGGGAAGATAAATGTCAAATCAAAATCTAGTAGTATTCTGTAAAAAATAAAACACTAACATTAATCAATAAGTTGAAACTTATATTTGATATATATTATAAATACATACATACATATTATTCATAAAAAGTTTAAAAATCTTTAATTTTTTAGTTTACCATTAAAAAAAATGGAACACATGTGGTCCAAATTAAAATTTAGTAACTAGGTCAAGGTTTCCTACAAACGTAATATTTTATAGCTGCAAATGTAACATATGCGATAATTCAGCATGTTTGTTAAATTTTAAGTATAACATATTTGATATACGTTCAAAATCGATAAAACAGATTTTTCTAGTATAAAAAATACACAAAATAGTTATTTAAGTTGGAATATATCTTTTCATTTAAATACTGAACATTTTTATAAGAAATTGTACATTTCAATTTATGTTAATGTTTAAGATGTATTTATATTATTTTGGATACTTAGAAAGTGACCTAGAGAGATTTATCATGCTTTAATAAACACAGAAAACCAAAGAGACCTCCAAACTGAGGAAGAGTTGAAAATATGAAGGTTGAAGGTGTTTCCTTCCTGCAACTACGGGGCCAACCTAACACTTTCCATTGATATATGTACACTATACTAATATCACAATACTTTACATAAATTTATTTTCAGATTGGTTTTCTCAGGGCTATAAATACGAAGGTGACCAATATCCCGAGTGTAAATCAAGATGACTTTGGTACAATAAGTATAGATATTCTAAATGTAGTTTCACAACGAAATTATTTTAAAACCGTTAATTGTTAAACTACAACAAATGAATTGTAACGATGTAAATATATATGATGGTTTAAAAATATTATTTTATGTATCCTACAAACATACAATATTTAATTGATTAATGTGTATCATACTTTTAAGTGCGTAGGGTATACTATATTTTTAAGAAGTCAAAATATTAAATTATTTCTTCTTCAAAGATTCTAAAAGATCTAAATAAAATAACATATTACTCAAGAAATATATAGTTGTTATTTAAACGGAGTTAGTCATTAATAAATACATTAATATTTATTTCATATTATAAATGAAAGTGAGTTAAAATCAATTTTTTTTTTTTTATAAAGTTTTTTATAATATAGATGATTACTGAATTCGAAGTTTTTAACGCATAATACAGTAATATATCCTAAAAATATAATAAAAATTATACATAAATACATCTGAAGAATAAAAAATAAGTACCTATATAACAATATATTTATTTTTCGTAATTTAATTTAAGTTTATCGTAAATATGAAATAGTCAACATTAATAATAAATAAAATATACTAGATACAATTAAATTTATTATTTAGTTCAATTTTTAGCGATTTTAATTTTGTAAATTGTTATTGCCTGTGTACACAATTGATTATAAACATTTTTCAAGGACTATTGGTTCAAATCCATTAAAAATTGCGAGATTATTAAAAGTTTTAATGTTACAAAGATTAAAAAAATACCCTCAAATCAAGTGATCACAATTACTACTGAACCAATTCTAATACACACATTTTTGATTACTTATAAATTACCTCAATATAATATAATATTCATAAAGCTTCGTAAAATAATTGAATAACTAAAATTAAATAAAATAAATAGTCAATATCTTATCAGAAAGCCAATATATGATTTTGGATCAATGCTTTCTAATGGAAGAATATATATATATATATATGTTGTACAACAATGATAGTTGGTGAGAGTTTCATACATATATTTTACAGAGAAATGTACCATAGTGTTACGATAATGACGCTAGAAATGAAGCTGCCTGTAGAAATCGGACGTTTTCTCGACTTTCCCATTCACCCAAACGCTTTCAGATTACTTAAAATATGGTGGGCGTTTTGAAGAACTTGTTAATACATAAGTTTCTGTTCATATAAGTTTGTTAAATATTATCTATTTTATTAACAAGTTAAAATGTGAGTCAATATCGAAAACAAAAAATACAATATACCGTTATTAAAACTAATATAAATATATGTTTATCTATATTTATATTATTTTATTTTATTTATTTTTTTATTTTATTTTATTTAACATATGTTAATCTACATTTCTACAGACCCATAATAATTATCACAATGAAATGTATTAACATACATAGTTTATTAAAAAAAAATCTTGAAAATCTTTATCTTACTTACTTATGATCAAATGTAAAATCATAAAGATATCAATATTTTAGTTATAATATTACATAACAAATGACCCATATTTAACGAAATACATATAGCGACCAACTAAATATTTAGTAGAAATATGAGAACTAATTAATAAATAAAAATAATTGTATTTCATCAAGTTTGAATTTAAAGTAATTTAATACTAAAAATTTGGTCGATAGAAGTTATAACTATTAATTTAGCCCAAACATGCCAATCAAATTAATATATCATTATTCAAAATGATTCATTATTTGATAAATGTTTCAGTGTTTTACCAGGAAATACAAACTGCAAATTATATAATTTGTAACTACATTAATTTTAAAAAAAATCTATTTAATACGAAAAACTGAATGGCATTTAAATTTATAGATGTACAAAAATGATAAAAAGTTTGAAAGAAGTAGGTGTAAGTATAGTTTACTAAATATAAGCATAAAAATGAGTACGACAAAACAATGTGAAAATCATGTTCTGCTCAAATAATGCACGAACCGCTATTATTTATTTTCGTCTATTGTTGCGATTTAGTTCGGCAGAGTTGGAGGCGGAAGTTTAACCGCATTATTCTAACCTAGATGCTGGGTAACGTGTACATTAGAACTCTCTCTGGTGAATACATCGGGCGTCGGTGGTGGTGACGGTTTGGTGTACTGCCGGGTATTTCGTAACATCTGCCCTGGCTACCTTTCTTTAAATTTCGAAAGTTCCCGTTAACAGACTCAGCTTTCACAAAATTTAAGACAAAAACATAAAGCCTTTCCCTCCCCAAAACTTAATAAAAATGAAATATTTATATAGATAACAAAATATTACATCAAAATTAAAATATTTAAGTTTTCTAGACAACCGTATCACCTATATCAATAATTTACATAGTATATAAAATATTGCTTATGATATACGTATAATATATGTCATGGGTAAAAATAATATCGACTTGATTTATCAATGATATTATAGTAATTCTTAAATTTAAATTCTAAAATTATTCTACCTGTCGGTACATATATTAGTAACGAATTTGGAACTTCGATTTCCTTTTCAATTATTTTTATTTGATATACAAGTAATTTTTAAGGGCAAAGGAGCTAATTCATAATGTAATCCCAGCGGCAAGAGGCCAAGAGTAAGGTCCCGTCAGCGATGGCTTGATAGAGAAAATAAAAATCTGGAAAGCTTGGGAACAACAAAAATTGAGGATGCGGATGATCGGGAACTGTGGTGAAACGTGGTAAAAGCGGCAAAAGGCCTTCAGGCTTGTAAAACGCTAAAAATAAAAAAAAATAAAAAAAAATACAAGTAATTTTAGTAATTACTCAAAAAAAAAAAAATTCAAATTTACAATACATATTATATTGTACATTTATACTGGTTTCAATTTATAACGAAAATACGAATAAAAACGCAAGGATTTTATGTGGATTGAAAATGTTCCAAAAAAAAAAAACCTAAATGGAATTATTATAAATTATTTGTATTATTCTATTTTTGATATACATCTTAAAAGTTAAATTAATTCAAAACTATAAATATTATAAATATATAATTGTTTTTTTAAATTAAATACAACTATTATTACTATAATATAACCTATTATTGATTAACCATAAATAAATTAATATTAAATGTGTTTTATAATAAACATTT
The DNA here is from genome assembly GCF_003268045.1 of Sipha flava. Lineage (NCBI taxonomy): Eukaryota > Metazoa > Arthropoda > Insecta > Hemiptera > Aphididae > Sipha > Sipha flava. The sequence goes on along the minus strand of NW_020272797.1, from coordinate 218,917 downwards.
AATATACTATAAAATTAATATAAAACCTTAATCTCAATTTTAATAATAAATTTAATGCATAAACAACTAAATAAATAAAATATTGAATTTATTGTCACTTCAATTTTAATAATTGTTGTTACAAACCAAATAAAAATGCAAAAATTTTTGCATACATAATTGTATTTAAAATATAATTAATCATGATAAACAGTCCTTGCAATTAAATTTCATTGGCCAACTTTCGTAACAACTCTGTTAGAGCATAAGTAGGTAAACGTACACTATGACCTAGTGGATAATTTCTAATTCTAAAATATTGTATTTTGATCAATATTTTTCAAATTTTTGGAATCTATAAACTTAGATATACGTAAGTACTATTATTATTTTATATTTCCAAACTCTTTCATCAATATTTTTTACTTGTAATTTTAATAATAATTAAAAATCGTCTAAATAAATACTCAACTTATAATAAAATGAATAGATATTTTTATTGTATCGGTATATTTTATCGTAAGTAAAACTATTAAATACCAAAATGCATACGATCATAAATCATTACTTAATTTGAAATTCCAAAATTAATATATAATGTTAGAGAGAATAAAAAAAACATAGCTAATACTAAAAAAATATACTCGTAAAATCTTTTAAATTTACAAAAATATAGATTCTATTCTATTGAATTGTAACTATTCAATGAAGTTAACGCCACGTGTTCCTTTCTCGCCACGTGTTGTTCACGGGATTAAGTCCTTGTAAAGTTCGATCGTCTTCGTTGTTAGCCTTGTATTTAGCGTTTATAAGTTATTCTCATTGTACATTAGACCAAACCAGTAATTTAAACGCGATAGTCGAAGGGGAAAAATAACAGATTCACTTTAACTCTCATGCGTCTATCGATCCATCTCTTTCCCTCTCTTTTTCTAGTGCATCCACATGTACGAAGATCCTCAAGCCACTTATTTTTGATCTGGTTAAAGATACTATGGCCTCTATGAGTTAGCATTCCTTACAATAAACGCGAAGTTCTAGTATATAGATACTACCTCCGGCACCAGTTTACAATCACACATATTTTTCATATATTTTTAAATAATTAAAAATACAATTCATAATATAAAAATAGCAAAATGGTATTTAACTATTCTATATTATATACTTACTCAGTCATATATTAAATCTAGCTGGAAAGAAGATGATTATTGATTATATTATAATTTTAAAATTGTAAAAATTGTTTACATTAGTCTTACATTTTTAAATTGGTTATATCCGAAATGAGTATTTCAAAATAATATAACTGTATAATGAAAAACTACTAATATTATACATAATACTATATTCTATATAAAATGTGTAAAAACCCATAGCCTAGTAATTTTGATATATATTTTATTAAATTATTTCAGTAAATAAACAAATAGTTTATATTTAATAATAAATAAATACTTAGCTTGGAGTATTAATATATCTGTGAATATAAATATAAAAAAATATATATTTACAAATATGATAATACTCCAGGCTAAGCATTTATTTATTTATACACTAATTTACGAGTATAAATCATTCATTTATTATTTATTTTTATTTCATTGTTTTATTAACAATTATGTAAATTATAATTAATCGATTTAAAATACTTTAGATAAAATGTTTATATTTGTATGATAAAATCAACTAAAAAATTAGCAAAGTTAATTTTTAAACATTAGATTTATTTATTATGGACATAAATCCAAATACATAATACAAATGCAGTACTTAAATTTATAAAACTTATAATTTTAGTAACAATAAATTGAACAGAAAATAAATTTAAGTTATAACATAGGTATTAAAATAGTGATAAATATAACAATTACACATTTAACGTTGACTTAATATTACTTATATTACAAGAAAACAAATCTAATTTTACTAAATTGGTATTGGATATTACCTAATTTTCAGGAGGGAAAAATGAATAAACATCATGTATATTTTTTATTATAATTATGTATGATTGCAAAATATTATTTTATAAATTATGTTATGAAAAAAAGAAGTTTGAATAATTGTATACGATATATTAAGTAAATAACCCTTTTCTCAAAGGTTATTATAGTACCTCTTTAAAAAATGGATGATTTAGATCGTCTGAAACCTTCTTTATAGCAGCTGCTCAGACCCGTACGACCTCGGCACATTATTAGGGTCCAGTCATACACAACGGCCGTCTGCTCTTTGTTGTCTTAAGGACAACGAAGTAAAAAAACATGTATGGATAGTTTTATTACTTATAGCAGTTGTTAATACGTCTGCAGATATAACGGTTATGTTTAAAGACAGATGTATGTAAAAAAAAATTAACCATGCGTTTCTCCAATTATTTTTTGAAAGTCTATGAAAAACTAATCATCCAATATACAAACAGGAAATTTATTATTTACATAATAATTTAGTTAACAATCGAATTGTCATTAATTTATAGATATGTCCATGAAAAATTATACTTGATTAAAATAATGTAGCAAACAAAATATTGATTTTATTAACCTTTTTGATTTCGGACTGATGTTTCACAGATAAACAGTATTATTTGTAGGTAAAAATGATACCAAGAAGTTTTAAATTAATAATTAGATATTTTTTTTATTTCTTTCTTTAATTTTTGATTGAGGAAATAATAGTCTATACCTCTAATACGTCTTCGAAATAATTACGAATTATTTGTTCGATTAATGACTGGCATGCAATAATAATAAATACGCAATTATAGGGAATATATATATAGTCTAATTCTTTTTTAACTATTATTACTATTACGAAACCGCTTTGTGATACCGAACACTTTTTTTTAAAAATGTTATTTTACATTTTAACCAAAGTAATAAGAAAGTTATTTTACAATAGTTTTTTGAATTGTCTTTATATAACAAGATGTTATTACTATCCATTAACACGCGTATATTAATTTGGTTTATTTTAAAACCGTTTAGATGTTTATGGGGCACAATGGATGCAGATAAAGTAAAAGGGCTGTGGGTGTCGGGACAGAAAGACAGACCTAGTTAACACCGGTTTCGAGAACGAGGTCATCATTGACTTATGGTAGAGCACCTGGTCGACCCGACACAAATACTCTAAACGGGGCCCCATTATTCTACATTTTCCAATGGACTAAGTAGTGTTATTTACGATTTATTCAAATAATTTATTTTTCATTCATAGTATTACTTAACTTAAGGTAAGATCAATACCTCTAAAAATACGTGAATTGAATATCTCAATTTCTAGAAAAAATAAGACTACAATAAAACTGACAATTTTTAAGTAAAACTATTAGAATAAAATGACAAATATCTCATATCTTGAATTAAAACGATTAATAACAACTGAAAATATGTAAACATATAAATTACATTTCATTAAAAAATTCCATGTCTATTAAGTATTATTAGTAATAAGTAATTTTTTGTTAAATAACAGGTAAAAAGGAATAACTAAAAAGGCATTTAAAAAAATTAATAAATTGATGACTTATAAATTAATTCACATTAATTCCCTTAAAACCTTATACATAACTATATCCAAATACTTTTATTCCCTACGCAAACACATTACACAAATACATATATGTACATTTGATTCAGAGAGAGGTTAACTGTTTGATAAGAGGGCAAATAAACGCGACATGTAAAATACTTTCTAAGAGAAATGCGGTCAACGAATGTTGGTGAGTAGGGAGGTCGAGCGTTGTGCAAAACACTGGGGTTCAATTCGTTCCAAATTTCACGCGCCTGTCGCTTTACCGTCATTTCGGTCAAGCCCCTACAATTCGATTTATTTCCATCTCTCTTCTTAGTTACATAACGTGCACAAGTTTCATTATTTAGAGAAATCTATAGAAGGTAGTGAAATGTTATTATTTACACTTTTATAAATTAAAAAGATGTTATTTGGATGTATTTAACGAATACCAATTACAAGAAAATATTTATAATAACATTTTAGATAGTATAAATTACTCTATACTCACAAAATATAAATTATAGTAGAAATATTGAAAACGATTTTTTCAATTGATTGTTTTACAACTCTCATAACCAATATATACTAAATTATAATGATTTATAAAATTATAATAGTAATATGTCTTTTTTATTATTCTCACAGATTTCAAGTAAAGAATCTTCATTCAATATCTTGTATAATATATTATTATCACAAAACCTATTAATTTAAATCTAGATTAAAACATTAAATTATATATTAATAATAATATTTATAGAATTGATTAATTGATTGTAATTAACAATAACAATAACCAATAAATAATAATATTACTGCCAATAATAAAAAAATTATTTCCATTGCCAATTTCAAAAATTAATTAAAAAGAAGTGTTCAATATTTTATAAATTCGTCATGTTATATAATTTACCATAATAAACTTAATAAATGTTCTAATACATAATATTATGTCATAGTTATTAGTTTTAAAATAGAATATTTTAAAGGTAATTATTTTTAAATATTCAGTGAACGTTGCCTAACACAACGACTGTTATTTGATCTTCTAAAGTTTCATTACGTACGTCCTCCTTGTAACAATGTACCACTCACACCCATAAATCCATGACATTATTTTTATCTAATATGTATACACTAAATTAGAGGTCCCTACCTCATTTTCATGCTAGTATACAGATATGGTGTTTCAACCACGAACAAATAATTTAAAAATTATCTTTACTAAAGCATGACAAGGAGTTAAATAATTTATTATTATATTAAACCCGGTGCAGGTATTAGTTTAAGGTATGGAACACTTTATTGTGAAGTAGAAGGTATACAATAAAAATTGGAAGTAAAAGAAATATTTACTATGACTAGGGGTACTGAAATAATTATTCAAAAAACTTTGTTCTAAATATAATAATAATAATAGAACAAATGATTTTATACAAATCAAAAATATATTACCAAAAACTATTAATAACAGAAGGTTTTAATAATAAAATTATTTAATAATAAAAAATCCCGGGTTTTTAATATCAAAATATTTAAGACTAGTAAGTTGAATCAAAAATATTTAAACACTATATTTCATTTATGTAATGTTATAGTAATAGTTTTATTATTTTATAAAATTTTGAAGAACTTCATTTTACTAATATATTCCTTTAGCTTAATGAAGGTTGTTTTAAATTTTAAGAATTATAATAAAAATTGTAGTTCTAAGTATAGATACTCGAAATTTCGTTAAAAACTTGCCTAAATTAAAATCTGAGGGCGAATAAAGCTAAAGAATGTAATAGCAAAATCTTATTCGTGTAACATAACTGTGTCACTGTATTTATTAATTTATTAACATAATGGTGATCGGGCGATATATATCGCTTAAAATAATAATTTTAGTTCATGTATTTATAATATATAATTATAGTTCTACATAAAAACTTTTCTTATTTATATGAAAATTATATACACAATACAAAAAAAAAAAAGATAAATGCTAACATGTTAAATATATGCGTTATATTAAATTTATATCAGTTCTTTATACTACGAAATTTGTATAAAGATATTTAAATAAAAATAAAATTTATCTCTATTTAACTAGTACTATGTTTCTGATTGAAAACATTCATTAGAATCACGAATTCATGATTCAGTCAATAATAATCAGCCAAAATATAGAAAGTATGTCACAAAAATCTATTGAACAAAATAACAAGTACTAACATATAATATTATTCTGTTACTCAAATGAAACATCAAAATAATTTGTTAATTTGCCCTAAAATTAGTTGTTACGACATAAAATGTACACACTCAGATACAATTAGGATATCATAAATTACATGCAAAAATGCTAATGCTATAATTGAATATATATTAAAGCCAGTGAATATAGAAAAAAGTCAAGCGTTTAGGTTATGGTAGAAAAATTAGGTTAATCACAGTAACTCATAGATATCTACTTGCCCTAGTATTGGTCTGTGACCTATGATAGCAAAGGTATCGTGTCGCAACAAGGTTTAATTTGACATTTATTAAAAATAATGTAATATGTTCAACATATACAGCATATATATAACATATAATGATTTAATTAATCTATTTTGTCACGAGTAAATTAATTGCAACTACAAATAAAAATTATATTTCTAAACATATAAGAATTTCAAAAATTAATATATTTTAAAAAAAAAATTTGATCCTATATGAATAAATAATATAATCAAGGTAGATTAATTAACACATGAAGTTTCATTTTCACTACTCAAATGTAATTTTTTATCTCTCTTTATCACACACGCAACAAAGGAATTCATAAGTCTTATTATTTCAACGTACCGAACGATCTTTTAATACGATGAGAATTTTGAAAACGGATTCGACTTGCCATAAATCTACTTGAAAACGATTTCTCTAATTTAAAATGTTATTTCTATAAACCTCATTAAAATCAATTTAAATTTAAAAACTGACTAAATCAACTTCTTTAGTACTTACTAGGAAAAATTAAAAATTATTCACAAATAGACCTAATGTCGAATTTAAATAAGTTTTCTAAATCTTTATCGTATCAAAAATAATAGATATAAAAAATAATAGATAATAATAATAGATATTAGGTAGAAAATATAAAACGTCTAAATCCCTATGTTGTCCGTGTAATCGATAACAAAAAAAAATTAGGGTTTACAAAATTAAAAAGATGTAAAGATGTGATAATTTTTTTTTTACTTTATCGATTTTCGTTTTATATAAATAAAGCTTAATTGTTTTATATATATTTTTTTTATTAATTATAGCTTATAAGTTATACTATTTATCTATTTTACGAATTTTACCTTTTTAATTCAGTAATTTTTTATGACATTCATTTTATAACTATCCTAAGTTTACTTTTAATTACATTTTCAGGCAAGTACTACTAAAACTAATACTCAAATGCAAAATTGTCTAAATTAATTTTAATTTGTACAAACGTACGAGTATCATTAATCAACAGTTTAAAATTAGAAATAACACATAATACTTGACGATTTACTACGTAATTGAATTTTAAACGCTAAATTTAAAAAAAAATTTATAATAGTAAGTAGATAAGTACATGGATCTTAAAATAATAACCAAATTGAAAATGTTGTACTTAGACCAAATTACAATAGCGTTTCTGGGGCCTCTGAGGTATTTATTTAACAATGGTGAAGCCACATTTACAGGCGATCTTATTTACATTATCCATTCCATCATATTGACCTGAAACTGTAACGTACATATAGTTCTATTAACGCCCACTATTGACTGTTTGACCTCTTGAAATCGTTTCATTTTGCTACAGTTATTATTCAGGATAGAAAGTATAAAACGGAATAATCCACTTAAGTCAATCTATAGCGACTAAAATGTCCTAGATCTCAAATTTCCATTGTGGTTTATTATTTTGTAAAAATACTGGTAATTCATGTTATAAACAATGTATTATCGATAAAAATTAAATAATTTAATAATAATAAAGTGATCTTCTTTTTTCTTCTTTAATTAAACTCGTCTTATACTTATATACTTATAATTTTCGATTATGTAATCAGAAATAATAAGTAGATAAAATATACTTAAAGCTTGAAACATGTACACATAACAAGGTAATATTTTACTCATACGTCTATTTTTAGAATACGTTATAAATAACAAATTTTTCTCTCTTTCTAATTTTTACTTATTTTGAATTAAAATATATTTTTTTTTATTTTTAGTGAACCAGTAATTATTTTTTTCAACCCAAATATCAAGGAATTTATATTTTTAAATAAATTTAATTAGACCGTCTGATTCTATAGACAATATACTCAAATGCTTACAACAAATGTTTGCCAAAGGAATAAATTATAAACAAATATTCTGCTAAATATAAAACTGGAGGCTTAAATTGTACATACATGAAAAATTGTTTGAAATTACAATGATAAATACTTAAAATACTAACAAATATACATCAAATAAAAGATATAAAATTATTGTATCAATAAAATTATAATAACCTATCAATTTAATTTTCAAAAATTATTTTATAAGTACAACGTAATAAATTACTAAATGAAAGCTACTTATAATAGTTCAAAGTAAATTACGGGCAGATTAGTGCTCAATAAAGAGTTGTGTCTAAAATATTTCCAAATTAAATTTATAGCTAAATATTAAAATACAAAATTAATAACTTAATATATAAATAAATAAACAAATAGCTTATATATAGAAATAAATAAATAAAAGCTTAGCTTGGAGTATTATTATATCTGAAAACCAGACTTGGGTAGTATTCCGAATACAATATTCGGAATAATTATAACGAGTATTCTGAATAGAGTATTTCGAATACCGTTAAATCATCTTTTTTTTAAATGATTTTATTACTTCTTCGTCGTATCTTGTATAAGCTAATATCAGGTATTTATTATTGTTGTAAACCATAAACTATAACAGTTATGTAATATAAAAATACAATAAAATAACATATATTTAGTCTACAATTTCAAATCTTTCTATTGAGTGGACATCTATTATTTTTATAGTATGAAAATTAGAAGTATTTTAAAAGTATTCGGAATACTTTTGAAGTATTCTAAATAATGTATTAGGAATATAATTTGTATACATATTCGGAACACTATTTTTTGTAAGTATTCGAGTATTTATTCTAAATACTTTTAAAAAGTGTTTTACCCAAGTCTGTTGAAAACAAATATAAATTATTTGTTTATTTATTTATACATATAGGTATAATATAGGTATAATATAGGTATATTAATTTACGATTTTTAACCATTTAATAATTTTTAATTTTAATTTAATTTTTTAATTATTTTATTATCCGATCATTTAAATTCTAAGTATCATGATCATAGGCGCAATTTGGAGGGACTTGGGTGTGCTTAGCACCCCAATTTTCCAAATTAGCACCCCCAAAAGTGTTTATATTAATTTAAATTTACATTTACATTTACATTTAAATACTCATTACTCATTATGTATAGAAAAACATAATAGTTTTTGAGTTTTTTTGTATAAATATATAAATTTTTATACAATACAAAAATATTTCGCAATACGAAAAAAAAAATATCTTTGCTATAGGACAAAAATTTCAAGTTTCTAGTCACATTACTTTTGGGATTATGACTAAAAAACTAAAATTTTAAATGTGTAAGTCTTATTTACATCGTTTTTTTACCATTTCAGGACATTTTTTTCCTCACGTCTAGAAAAACTATTATGATTTAAAAAAATTACCTATCTAAAGTAACACCGCATGCCAATTTAAAATCTAAAAAAGTCCTAGAAAAAACTTTTGGATCAGTATTTCTATCCGAAAAAGTGTTAAACAAATAAAATACAAACATCATTATAAAACCATAATATTCTTCGCTTCAGTCAGAATCTAAGTGATCATGTGATAAAACATTTGTGTTTATAGACAGGTAATTCGTTATACGTGCAATAAAAATATAAAATTAAATTGAACAGTTTAAATTTAGAAATATTCATATATTTACCAAATATTTTAGTAACTGTTGAATTGTACGGTTTGCGGGTGTCTATAACCAATAAGGAACATGAAAAAGATAGAAGGGCTTCAGCACCCTCCCCCCCGTTTTTTCATTGAAATTGCGCCCCTGATCATGATATATATACAAGGTTTGTCCCAAAAGAAATGGGTCTCTTTTTTTTTAAAAAATGTATTGATCCATTTCGTACAGTTTAATATTCTTCTATATAATCTCCTTCCGCATCGATATATATGTATGTGTAATGTGTATGTGTGTGTATTTATTTATAATATACTATTTAAAATTTTAGTGTGTATGATGATAATTAATGATAATAGGTTTATAATAAAAAAAAGGCAGGTATATATAGAGAACAAGTACTTGTCTTTTGTCGTTTTGAATTTCACTCAAAATACTAGTGATAAAACTATAAACCATATCTTAAGACTTGTATTGGTATCCTTAGGACGATTCAATTTGTATTAACTTGAAAAGGATGAATAATGATATTTCATCATTTTAAAAAACAGATTATTTTACATGTCAGTTAGTGAAATGCAATTGTAAATTCACATGATGGGGAGAGAGGTATATATAGGTCCTGATTTATAAAAAACTAGTTGTAGATACTAAGTATTTATTGATGACTTTTTGTCAGTTCAAATTATATATCAGTTAGATGACCAAACAAACAAATTCATCATAGTTAAATAAATAAATTAATAATTAAATTAAATTAATGACAATTGTTTTTTAGATGAGTTTGTAAACCAACTACTCATAAACACTTAAAAAACCATTATGTATGTAATATATACATATATAAAATATCTAAACTAACATAATTTTCATTTTCATTTTATATAATAATTTTTATTTGTGTAGAGTTATTAGGACCAATATTAACATGTTTTTTTTCGTTCATTCAAACTATAAAATTTTTGAATACTTAGAATTAGAGTAAAAACACACAATAATTGAAATCATGGTAAATAATAATAAATCTTAAAAAAAAAATTAAAAAACTGTTCACTGAGTATTATATTATAAATTGAAAAAATGTTAGTGTTGGTAACATGTGCAACACACTACTGTTGTAAAACTGACATAGTATACAATTATAGTTATTTTATCTCATAATAATTAAGTGTATCTATGTTGCTGTAATTTATAGCTTTAATGAAGACAGACACTCAAAGTAAGCTTTATTATACTTTATTATTGTAGATCGGTTTTATTTCGTTATGATTTGAAATTCGCATATGCCACTTTCAGACTATCATATAGATAAAAATAGAAAGGTAAGTATCCATACTCAACGGCGTCCGTAGAGGGGAGTAGGAGTATCTTCCCCCCTTTGGCTTTTTCATGGATCAATATCACAATTATTATCTAGTATAAAATATCACAAAATAAATATTTTTTTTTTAAATTAAAAACATTTTTTTGAATCGTTGAGTGCCTCGGTCGACAAATGTTATGCGGATCATTATGTGTGTATTACATATTCTTTTCACTTTTACGCCCTCTTAAGTCATCCGTTTTAGATGTACTGTTTTGACTTTTATAAGTCAATATTTTAAGTTGGTAAATTAAAAATTAACTCACATTCAACTTAAATATATAATATGTTTTTACTTATTTATATATGTATATGATAATTGATAAGACGATAAATATATCAATTGATATCAATGTAATATGTATGTTATGTTTAGATTAAGTATAGATTAAATAAACAATATAGTATATTTAACCAATGTACATTAGTTTTTATTAATTTATGGTAATATTGATAATATTGATAGTATTGATTTGACTTAACATGATGAATCATTTTCTTATATAATTGTACAAACATAATTTTAACATAAATATTTTATAAAAATTAAAATTGTTTAAATAATATTTAACTTAGGGAGGGCAAAATGATAAGTTTTTTCTGGGTGAGCAACTGCCCCCTCGTGCCCCCCCTCTAATGCCAACTATGCTACGTTCATCGTAATATTATTGTTATTGTTTTCAAAATTTGGATCATTTGTAAGGCAGTAAAAATTCAAAATTATTTTGTAATAATAGTGTAGTGACGTCATAATGAAGTAATTTGGAATTTTTCCTGTGAATATCCATTCTTAATAAATAGGTTGTATCTAAAAATGAAATAATTAAAATCGGAGATTTGTTACCTTTTAATTCCTATGAATCCTTTATTGTGATAATTATTTGATTCATACCTATACTTATTTTTATCGTATTTTTCAATTCTAATTAATATATTATACTATATAACTAATATTATAATTAATATTATCTTTTTCTCCTTCGCCTTTCTCCCGACTATTTGGGGTCGGGCACCATTGTCCTAATTATCCACTCGTATCGATTTTCTGCATCCCATTCGGCGTTTATTGTGGTGATAAATAAACATAGGCACTCGCACGAGTTACTTGAATTAATACAACGGTACACAGAACACAACTGACAGAAATACAATCATATGACGCTACACCAATGCTATCTCTCACATATTCGTTCCTTATTCTATCTTCATTTGATCAATGTATTATTATTATTAATAATTAATAATTAATTATTAACTATTTATCTTTTGAAGCATAATGTTTTCTAAGAATACAGAAATAAATAGATATAACTAGGGCCGTTCCAAGTTTTTCGAGGCAGGGGCAATTTAATTTGGGGGGACCTTTGACCATAATAATAAGATGTAATAAACAAAATACTCACTAAGAACAACAAAATGTTTGCAAACGTATTTTTCCAAACCTTAACCAATCAAGCTCATTTAAATTCATGTACTGCATTACATACTTACATAATATAATTAAATACTATTCCTATTATTTATAATTTAATCGCTCAATGTAATCGGATAATTCTCTATACGCTCACACGCGCGCGACTTTAATCGCCGACACGCAGCGTTTAAAATTGCTCAGTGTGATCAAGACTATATTGTTAATTATTGAACATCAAGACTTTATGGGGACTCCCTAAAAAATATTCCAAGAATGGGGCATGGGGCAAAACGATCCCATTGCCCTCCTCCTCCCCTCTGAACGGCCCTGGATATAGAATAAAAAGATCTAAAAATTAGACGAATTTTGAAAAAAGACATTGAAGTATTAATACATTTATTGGTTTTCCCAACTTTACCATTATCAGTAACGTATATAGGTTTTCATTTCGGAGGGGGCCGATTATGTATTTGATTTTTAGTGGGAAGGGAAGGAGGAAGCACACTATTACGAAAAAAATTACTTTAACACTATAAGACTTCTCAACTGTTTTTATACCATCAGAGAAATAAGAAACTCGACTTTTTTAATGATTTATAATTTTTTAAAAGTATAAAAACTAAATTGTAATAAACAATTTTTTTATTAGAGTCACTCAAAATTCACCACATATTTTCTTAAAAGAATAAACATATTTTATAAATATACAATTTTAAATTATCGCATAAGCAACATTCTTAGTGTCGCGACAAATTTTCGGAAACCCCAGCATTAAGACATATCCATGTTAAAAATTACAATCTTTAACAATGGTGTTTTTCATTTCGAGGGCCCGGGCCCCCTCTTCACCACCCATTAATACGCCCCTGACCATTATTATATAAAATTTATTTTAAAGTTATAAATTATTACACATATCAAGTTAATAATACTAAGATTATTTTTATAATAAACCCGTGTGCAGTTTTTTTTTGTTACACATTATTTTATTTTTTTTTTACCGGTTTTTGTAATAAAATTTGTTTTTAGATGTCTTGTCCGTGTATTGTAACAACCAGAAATTGTCAAAAATGTAGTGTATTTTATTATTTCGAATACAAATTGTAAAATAAAATTATAATCGGAGAAATTTTGAAATAAAATGTAACCTATTTAATTATAACTTACTCTATATTATAAGGCTATGTTAGTCATGATCATACTTGACGTATTAACAATGTAAGTAGCTTTAGCGGAAAAGGCTCGAATTAAACCCTATACAACCCTCTTTTTGACAATAAGGCCAAAAAATTACATTTCCAATATTTAACAACTTTTAACTCTTTTGGGGGTTGAATTTTGACAAATCCTTTCATAGTGGGTTTCTACATCTTAAAAGGAAACTACTGTCCAAATTTTATTACTCGTAGTTTCAGCGGTTCCAGCTAGGCAAGGATGAATCACCCAGGACAAGTAATTTTATACATGTGTCATATGTTATATTATTTATTATTTTAATAATGTATATTGTCTATATGTTTTTTATGTCATTTTATACGCCCATACATACATTTAATCTATGACTAGTGGAAGAAATGAAAATTCATCGGAAGTCCTATTATATCATTTACAGCGGCTAACGAGTAAGGAGTTTCAACGATGATTTGCCCCCGTCAAGCGACGGGTGACGATATAACCGTCGAAATCAGATAATTGACATTTTGTTCCAAAAATAGCCAACAATATAATATTTGTAGATTGTACTGCATTTATTTTATGCTTTTTGGTAAAAAAATATTCAAAAGGCTAGGACAATTGAATAATTTCGTGCATGGCAAAGAATAAAAGACTTTACACGGCTTTACGTGAAAAAACTAAATCACAAATAAATTTAGCTATTATTGTTAAACTAAAAATCAATAATTCTAGTTCTTCCAAAAATATACGAGCATAAGAGAAGTTGCTGAAAACCGAGTTATTTGTGAAATCTTTAATTGAAATAACATTATTTCTGGGAAAACATTCTTTAGCATTTAAAGGACATCGTAAAAATTGGAGAGAAAATATAAGAGGTAATTTTAAAAATCCTTTTGAGCAGTTTCACCTTTGTTGGTTATATATATGGATCGGCTAAAGTCTCGAGGTAGGAATGAAACCAATTTTATCTCTTGATCAAAATAATTTCATAAATTCTTTTGTTAATTGTATAAAGAAAACAATAATTAAAGAAATAAATGAATCAAAATATTTTAGTATTTCCAAGGTATCACTTTAGTGATACCACATTTGATACATAGAGACATTAGCAATTAGCATTTATTATATGTTAAATACCTATGTTGAATTAAAAAATTACTGTCATACATGAATGACTTATCGCTTAAAGTCATCTTTAACTACTGATAAATAACTTTTTTCAGTTTTTCGAGATATTTGCTTTCAAAATAATTTGGATTGGAAGATGTTATGATGGGACTAGCAAAACAAAAAACTCATATAAAGGATTACAAGCATTAGTAAGACAAGAATATCTTTCAGCGATTTACATTTAGTATTATGGAAATTGTCTGAATCTTGTTGTAGTAGTTGCTAGTAGTTCCGGAGATGCAGTTAATATGTTTGATAATTTAGAATTATTGTGAAAAATCCTCATGAAAGACTGAAAAGAATTGAAATAACTGAAATGGTTATCTTTATCAAGGTTATTCAAAACAGTTTTATTATATTATGATTATATTTTCAATTTGAGGACGCAATGAGTGAAAATTTCAAATTTATACATAAAGTGCATGTTGAGGAAACTGATATGAATGATGAAAAAAAACAACATAGTCTGATATGGGAAATAATAAATAAAAAAATATAGGAAGTTTACTTAAAATATTTCAACATTTTATGATTGTTACGTGTCTACAGAGACGGCGCGAGGGAAGGGCAATAGGGGCAGTTGCCCAGGGCCCCACGCCTTAAATTAAAGTTAAGGCTTTGCGGTCCTGATTTAACTGAACGTAAAATATTTTATTAATAGAAATTATAAGACTCAAAATTTATTTTATTCAGGGCCTCGAAAACTCTATCACCGTCACTGCGTGTCTGGGCCATATTTCCTACTTTATATTTAGCATTGAAAATAGCATGTACATTGCCTGTTTCCAGTATTACTCCAAAAAGGACCTTTTCGAAATTGAGAATTGTTAAAAACAGTTTATATACAACAATTTCACAAGATTGATTATAAGATTTAATGTTCATAACTCGCGAGTCTGACATTATAATTAATGAAGAAGTGACTGATATATTTGCTGGCTTAAGTTCAACCTTGACCAAACATTTAATTTAAGAAAACACTTATAATATACTATAATATCTATTTTAATATATATTGATAGTATTGATGTATTTATTATTTTTATGTTACATTTTATAATCAGATTTATCTTTCAGTGACAATTTAAATGTTTTTATAAAAATTCATTGTCTTACGATTCTTATGATTTTTGTAATAAATTTAAATAACCACTTATGTTTTTAGAATTATGCTGTTTATTATATATTTGTATTAGATATAACGTAAATGGTTCTTATTTCTTTATAATAAATATCAGCATCAAAGTCGAAGTTAACAAAATATGTATGTATTTTTTAAATGTATAAATGGACTTTGCTACAGGAGTAAGAAGTAAGTTATAATTTAAAATAAAACACCATAAATATACAATTTATAATAAAGGTACCTAATATAAACGCATAATTTTTTAATTTGAAAAAATTTTGAGGAGGTGATTGCCAGTTGCCACAGTCTGTGGGCAGTGGTATATATATATGAATCGGTTTTACCCTGAAGTAAACCCTGAAAATATGATCACTTAATGATACAGTTTAGTTTTGTAAGTATTTTACATTAAAGAAATACAAAACCATCCATAAAATATAAATGAGATTATACATAAAATAAAATCTAAAAACTACTAATATGTATATACATATATAAAATAGATTAGGTAAGTGACACAAGTGCGGATTTAGAAATGAAAAAAAGAAGGGCTAGAAAAGTCAGTAACTGCCATAATTTGAAGCGTATATTGATTTGTACAGTCTTTCTTATGTCTAATTTTTAAATATTTTGAGTATCACGTCCGATATGGTTCTACCTAATATCTAAGGCGGACTTAGATCACATAGCTCCCCCTTGAAACCGAACCTAATGAATGAAAATAAGTATTAAAATTCAAAAATAAAAAAATATTATAGTTTATACAAAACCATGTATGATGTAGAGATTAAGTACAATAAGTAAATGTAAGCAACAAAATGTAATACCAAATTCAAAATACAGAACCCTAATGCTATGTAGTACCAAAATAGATAATTCACAATATTTATTGTGTAATATATTTACATAATTATCTTAATACATATATATATATATATATATATATATATATATATATATAACTGTTATTTCATACTCATTTTAAACGTAAAACTAGCGATAATTATAGATTAATTTAACTTATAATGATGTTTTTTTACTAATAAATTATCCCAAATAACATTTAAAGGGCCACATAGAAAAATATTACAGTAAAAAAATTAAGAATCTAATAATTATATCATCTTGTCGTTTGTTTTAAAAAGTAAATTTAATTTATTTTTTATACATTTTATTAAATATTAATTATTTCATATTTTATCTCTAAGTTATTTGACTTCTGAAACTTTAAAACTGCAATATTAAACAGTTTAGGAACATTAACTATTATTGTTTTTCCCAGTAGCCCTTCACTAATCATAAATAATTATACTGGGACATATAATTTTTATCTATTTCATTAAAAAGTAAGTTTTACACCAATATTTTTAATAGTTACTTGTGAGTTTGGAAGTAATTATTAGGTGATACATGTGTAGTACATAAATATTGAATTTAAATAAAAAATGAACACGAATAGCAATTTTAACTTACCAGAGTGTTGATGATGACACATCAATAATTGAAATGTTGTTGAACAATCTAAAATCAAAAAGCATTATATAATTAAATTTGAACTTTTCAACATATTTTATATTAGCTTATGAAACAGATAAATTTTAGTAAAACAATATTGAATCACAGGAGTTAAGATTTTAATAATTATTCAAACAAACATATAAAACTTACCTGGTAAACTTTTAAGTGAGTTTTTTATGTATGAAGAGGTATACACTATTTGAAAAACCTTGACACTAATGTAATAAGCAACAATACTTATACTCTACCAACTCAATTTAAAAAGCGAAAAATTTCAGAAATTACATATATACAAATCATAACACAAACGAAATCAGAGTTGTTAATAACATTTTATTAGAGTAAATATTTATGAATATCAATTGAAAACTAATATAAAATCGGATTGCGAAATTTAGTTGTAAAATGCGGATTCTTATCAAACTTCTATCAAAATTGTAGTTACACATAAGCTCCACCAAATTAATCTGTTTGTATTTTAGAATGTATTTATAATTGTTATCATTGTTATCAATTTTTATTGGTTAATACTTGATATAAAGGTAGCGTCTTGACGCGTTCTCAATTCCTACACAATAGAGTTTAGTGTATTAATATAGTAATTTAGCCAATTTTATTTTATTTTATGAATTTATAACTATTTGACTGTGTGTTTAGTGCTTCAGTTAATTTGATATTATATTTTTATCTATTTTTCAAAATGTCTATTGAAATCGAATCTGCAGAGTGCGTAATCCTAGTTATTAATATGCGTACACATTTTTTAAATTTAAATTTATTAATTGAAATTTGCTTACAGTGTCATTCGTCTCATACAACAATATCTGAAAGAATCAAATCTATTGAAATCACTCCAAACCCTTCAAGTAATTTTTACTATATTACTATAATGCATAAATTTATGTTTTTATTTTAATATCATTATTTTTTATTAAACTTACTTGATATTACTTTTTAATACTATTTTTTTTTATTACTATTTAATTTATTTATTATTGAAATTATATTAATTTCTTTTCAGGAAGAAACTAGTGTATCTTTAAATACAGTAGACAGTATTGATGGGTTTGTTGCTGACATTCATAATGGTCATTGGGACACAGTATTAAAAGCAGTACAGTCATTGAAATTACCTGATAGTAAATTAATTGATTTATATGAACAAGTTAGTTGCTTATTATTTACTTTAATTAAATAGGAATTTACGCAACAATATATTTAACAATTTAATTATCGATATGTTTTTTCTTATAATAGGTTGTTTTTGAACTAATTGAATTACGTGAACTTGGTGCTGCTCGATCACTATTACGTCAAACAGATCCTATGATTGCACTAAAACAACATGAACCTGATCGTTATATACACCTTGGTAAATTTATATTATACAATTATAAATACATTATTGTGTGTATAATTGTATACAAAATTGTTTTCAAGTATTTTTTTTTTTTTTTAATAGAAAATTTACTTGCTCGCTCATATTTTGATCCTCGTGAAGCATATCCTGAAGGCACATCTAAAGAAAAACGTAGAATTGCTATTGCTCAGTCATTAGCTGGTGAAGTATCTGTAGTACCTTCATCTAGGCTTCTAGCTCTTTTGGGTCAAGCATTAAAATGGCAACAACATCAAGGTCTCCTACCTCCAGGTATTTAAAGACTATTTTTTAGCTTTTATTTAAATTAATTCAGATTAATTAAATAAAATATTTGCATTATAGTCTAATGAAAAAATGAATATTTGCTGACAGGTACATCCATTGATTTATTTAGAGGTAAAGCAGCAGTTCGAGATTTAGAAGAAGAAACATTCCCGACTCAATTATTTAAACAAATTAAATTTGTCCAAAAGATTCATGTTGAATGTTCTAGATTTTCACCAGATGGCCAATTTCTAGTAGCTGCCACTGTTGATGGTTTTATTGAAGTGTACAATTTTGTTACAGGAAAGATAAGAAAAGATCTTAAATATCAGGCTCAAGTAATATTAATTTACTGAGATTATAGTATCGATTTATTTGAAATTATTTATAATTCACTATAGGAAAATTTTATGTTAATGGACGATGCTGTTCTGAGTTTAAATTTTTCTCGTGACAGTGAAATGTTAGTGTCTGGTTCTCAAGGTGGAAAAGTGACAGTTTGGAAAATTATGACTGGACAAGTAATGCGAAAATTTGAAAAAGCTCATGTCTTGGGGGTAACTTGCGTTCAATTTTCTCGAGATAATACTCAAATATTGACTGGATCATTTGATATGACTATAAGGTAAAATACCCAACTATAAATAATGTATATTCTATTATTCAAATGTGTATTTTTTTATAATGTTAATTTTTATGTAATTAAAATAAATAGAATTCATGGTTTGAAATCTGGTAAAACCCTTAAAGAATTTAGAGGACATACATCATTTGTTAATGAAGTTATATACACTGTTGATGGTCATAGTATAATTAGGTAAATATTTTGTAGACTATTGTACAATTTTAAAAAAATATTTATTATTTATAATTATGTGCAGTGCATCTAGTGACAGCACTGTAAAAGTATGGAGTGTGAAAACCACAGAATGTACCCATACTTTTAAATCCATGGGAGCAGCTGATGTAGCTGTTAACAATGTACATCTTTTCCCCAAAAATCAGGATCATTTTGTTGTTTGCAACCGTTCCAATACAATAGTAATAATGAATATGCAAGGCCAAGTAAGTTTGCTACATATAAAATAAAATTATTGTTTTAATAAAATATTTTCCACAGATTGTTAGATCATTTACTAGTGGGAAACGTGAAGGTTGCAATTTTATATGTTCAACCGTTTCACCCAGGGGAGATTGGATATATGCAGTTGCTGAAGATCATAATTTATACTGTTTTTCATTAAACAGTGGAAAATTAGAAAAAACTTTACAAGTACATGAAAAAGATGTTATTGGACTTACACATCATCCTCATCAAAATTTATTGTGTACCTATTGTGATGATGGTATGGTTAGATTATGGAAGCCTTAAATTAGTTTTCAAGTTCATTGACTTAAATAGTTGTATATAATTCAACTATAAATATATAAAATCTTATTCAGTATGTTTATGTACACTTTGGAATATATTAATAATATTTTACATTTTTAATGTATTTATGAATTTATCACCAACATATTTACCAATAAAAAATATATGGTAGGTAAACTAAATTCTTGTCAGGCCCATAAGATTTAAAATTAATTTTATTTTTAGGAAATAAAATTCTTCGTTTTGTGTTATTATCCCTTATCCTTTTAGTGTCAGATAAAGACTGTTTTCCAAATGTTCCTGTTTTTATATATATATATGTGTGTGTGTGTGTGTAATAGTAAGGGAAGGTACTTTGTTAAGAAATTTATAAAAATAATTTAAAAAATAAATATTTAGGTGGTTATTTTGTTTTAAATTACCTGGACTTGCATTAGTTATAGATTTTTAAATTGTACATAAAAACGATTGTGAATTAAATGTAATAACAACTGCCTCTACTCTTGTGTTATATGTGTTTATTTGAGACAAATTTGTTTTTTTTTTCCGCCAATAAATTTGTTAACCATACTATTACATTGCTCACATATATTATTATCAACCTTTTTTTAAGAGACTCTGGGCATTGTTGAATAAACGTCGATTAGCCATATTAATTTCCCTCATTATACCACAGTTTTCAGCGATGGAAACAAAATTTTGATTTCCAGATTGAGATCCTTTACAAAAATATTTGTTGTAACCTCTGAGATGGTTTACGTACCTGGGCTCGTTGTTTCTTTGGTGCCATTATATTTTTTAACATCGCACAAATAAATAAGAAAATTGACAGACAGATATAAGGCGCGTATACGATAAAAAAAATTTCTCTGTTACTGAACAAACAAGTATAGATGTTACTAGTTCAGTTAACTTATACGAGGTGAACAATTGATGTTAAATATAAGAATAACAATTATTGCACATTGGCTAAATTTAGTATAGACACAGACATAATATTGCAGAGTTTATAAATATCTAAAATATCAAGCCACTTCCAAGAACTGAGTAATTTATTAAACTTTCATTTGCCTTTTATTGTAGAAATGTGGAATTTATAGACAAATAATATATATCGCTGTAATGATAACCAACTCTTTTATTCCAAAATAAAAAATTAAATAAACGTAAAATAAATAATATGAATATAGGTATAGTCGTAACGATCAACTGGCGAATCATATATGTTTCATATCAAAAACTCCCATGTAAATTATTTTATAATTTTGTTCATCATTATGAAAATTACTTTTTATTATAAAATAAAACTAATTACACACAATATATTTTTAATTTTTAAAATTTCAAAGTATCTGCCATACTTCCGTGTAGCCAACATATTTTTAACACATTTACAATATATGTAGGTACATATCATGGGCGTCACTAGAATCCATATTTTGGGGTAGCAAAGTTTATTTTTAGAAAGTGAAAAAATAATTTTTATAGATTTAATATGATAACTAGCTAAACTCTTCATAAATCTTAGTATGACATTTGATTATAGAATATATATGTCTATATATAGTATCTATTCTATAATCAATGGTAAGACGTAAAGTGTATACACCGTCTTATCGTCCGTATTGAACTCATGTGCTGCCGATTTGGTTTTAAAATATTAACAAGACTTGGCAGTGGCGTACTCAGTTTTTTTGAAAAGCGGGAGATATTCATTTTTGACTTGTTACAGACTACTTTTTTTTCGTGCAGATAATATACCATTACAAAAAAATCCAATGGAGAGATATGACACCCTGATCCCCCCACCATAAGCACTCCACTGAGACTTGGATACCTTTGAACTATAATCACAAATAGAAAGTTTCAAAATTAAAGTAATTTCAAGTGCTAAGAAATTATCTAACGCTTTAAATTTTAAAATACACAATTTTATTACTAAACGTGGGTTTCATAAGGCGTGTTCATACATTGCAATAGCAATACAATTTTTTTTATGTTTTCTTATAAGTGTTGAAACCTGTACACGTAGTGTTAGCAGATTATAACTTGTAAAAATTTTTAAGCATTGGACTATTATTTCAATAGAAAACCAATTAGTCCAATTTTTAGATAACATTGACATATTATTAATTTTGCTTCGGTAAAATATGAGTTAACTACTGCCTTGTAGGTATAGTATTTAAAAAAAAAATAAAAAATTAGTATTGATGTATAAAGTATATTATTATTTATTATAATTTTCTGGAATATATGAATTATGTGTGATTTCATATTTTGTGAATATCAGAAAAACAAAAAAAATAATGGACGGCATAAAATAGTGTGAATAATATGTATAATCAATTGATGATAATCAATAATCTTATTTCTGGTTCTGGTTGTTTCTTCGAATTGCAATAATTATTATTTATATAATTTCACTGTCCACCGATAACGACGACGCGTCGTCATCGCCGTACCAGTTGTTTCAGCAGTCGAGTTGGGGTTTTAGTTCACCCAACGAACGCTAGCAACGGGAACAGAGCTCAAATCAATGACGATTATTATGGTAAACTGTTTTACGCGAACTTAAAATACATTGGCTACATTCATTATAAATTCATGAAATTTTCACCATTTATTGGGGAGAATTGTATCTGTTATGTAGTGTTTTTATTTTTATCATATTTTGACTCAATGTCGTTTTATAAGTTTTTTTAAAAACATATAATATCATGCATATTTGAACTTTAATAACTTTTTTCCTAATTATTTTAATAAAAAAATAAAAAAATTATGCTACAGAAATAGCTGTCTTTTATATTGTGTAAACATTTTGAATCCCTAGAGTGGTTATAGCTCTGATAAAACGTGTTCCCATGAACGTTGTTTTTGGTTTCAATATTTTGTGTGTAGCCTCTTAATCGTTTATCGTCAATACTTTCTTATCTATATAATAGTTATCTGGTATTAAACATCATTAAATATCTAAATGTCATATGCATAGATAATAAACTCATTTATTATCTATGGTCATATGTATGTACACGAGGGTGCCATTTTTTTTTACATTTCTTACTTTACCATCAGTTTTTATTTACCATAAAAACCATTCTGATGAAGTTTTAGAATTTTGAATCAAGTTTTACTTGTTACTCAATGGATCTTAAAAATATATAAATAGTAATAATTATATAAATATTGAAAATTAATAATTTATTATTTTCCGTCAACTTTTTACATAGATATGAATATTTTTAATAAATTTGCATTATGTAAGATACAAAATAGTTATATAATTAAAATATCAAAAAAAAAATATTAGGCATTTAGAGATTTTGAATCACCATTGTTTACGCATAGATTTCAACCATAGCTGTTTGCACGGAACTATTTAACTATAGCAATTTCTTCGTATAATCTGTCGTGCTTTCGTGTGTGTTGAATTTATTATTTTTCGTGTATATAAATGCTAATTAAAATTCATATTTTGAATAACTTTTTTTTTATGCTCTGGCCCGCTAGATATTAATTTTCTAAAAAATTGACTCTTGTAATTATAGTTAACCTTCTTTGATATACACTATAGATTATAATTATGGAGTTGGAAGTTGGGTTAAAGTTTAGAATTGTATAATATGTATTTAATAATAACAATAATTAATAACACTCTAAATAAATAGTTGTAAGATTAAACTTATTCAATGGTCGTTTTGCTTTCTAGGAGATTAAAGGATTAAAAAATAATAATAATTGCTTTTATTTTATACCAATATATAAACAAAGATTATATTTTAAGTTTTGTTAAAAATAAATTGAATAAAGATAAGAGGTGTGGCAATACCCACCACACATTTTGATTGTTCTTAATGGGTTATATCCAATCATTTATATATGACTTTAAAGTTCTTAATTTTAAAAACTTTAAATATTTGATATTGTATTTTCTTATAATGTGATTATGATTCAGACTAAATAAATAACAAGCTCAATAATATTTAATTATCTATGGTACCATACAGTGGCGTATACAAGGGGGGTGTTTGGTAGATATGACACCCCCCTTGAGCCGTATCATATATTACATTATTATAGGAATATAGGTAAATCGATAATACAATATGAAATATAAAATAATGCACAATACTAATTACATATATACAGGTTAACATTATCGCGATTGCAATAGTACGTGACGAAAATTATTCGTTTACGTTTTCGTGCAACACAAAACGTTTAATAATAGATATTGTAGCATTGAATACTGATATTCGAATAGTCAAATATTCGAATAATTTATGGTAAAGCTATCCGAATTCGAATATACATTACATCTCTATTACAGACATTATGTATACATATTAATTAATTAAAATAAAAGTTATAGTTCGTACGTATTATATATAATATTTAATAATTATAATCAACACCCCCCTTCAGAAAATCCTAGCTACTCCACTGGTACCATATATAATTTAATTGGCTTATTTAATAAAAATTAAAAATTTGGTTGGAAAATTTTTTTGTTAAAATATATAACCTATTTCAAATCTAACCTTTTTTCAATATATTCTATATACCTTTTATTATTTAAGGATAAAACAATACAAGCATCAACTATGAGTACACTTTAATACTATAACCAATAACATGGATTTCAATAGGATACCTATAATTATTTACTATTTTATATTAAAATGAATAATAGTTTCATAACTAAACCATTTTAAAAAAAGTCATTTTGTGGGGACACCATATTTACTCTAATATAATAAAAGAAATAAAAAAATCCACATGAGACCATGAGGTAAAATGTAGAATAAATACTAAGATGAATTTCAAAAATGTTTAATTAATATAGAGTTCTTGGATTATAAATTAAATGTACACAGACAGTTGTTAATACAATAATATTGTTTATTGCCTAAATAAACTTGTTCTATTTTTAAACTAAAAATATGATTTAATATTAATCAATTTTTATTTTAAAAATGTTATATACAATACAATAAAATAATAAAACTGATTACATTTTGCAGGTTAATAAACCAAATAAAATAATAAATACTTGAAATAGAAATTCTGATAAAAATTCTAGGGTGAATATTTGAAATGAAAAATGTTTTAATAATTATTCTTTGAGGGTAAAATAAAATTAAGTAAAATAGGTGAAACTGTTAAAAAATTTAATGTATGTACTACTAAAAATGTTGATGCAATGTTTCAATTCAAATTATGCCAATAATACCATAACAATAATGGAACCTAAACTATATAATCTGAATATTGTAATATATTATAGTTTGAAAAAAAACACAAAATAATATAAATAAAGATTAGAAAATATTAAACATATATAGAATTATAAGTAAAATTTGTATTTTTTTAAATAATAAAGAGATAAGAGCCCCAAAATGAGAAGCAAGTAAGAAAATTGTAATTTAACTTAAATTAAAAACCTGCTCTGCAAAATAATATTAAAATAAAATATGGAAAAAGGGACAACACTTATAAAACTTAAAAGTGGACTTAAATTTTGATACTCAAGCTGACGCATTGCAGCAAAACTGTTTGATTTGGAATGCAGCCGAATCATTTGTATTTGCAGTAGTTGCGTCTATCCTGATTGGCTTCATACACACTTTATCAATTTCGTCCCCATCCATACTATCCATTTGACGGGCTGATACTTTGCGATGGATTTCTATTTGACAAATAAAATAGAATATTGGATTAATTTATTACATGAAAATATACAATAAAACATTTAACAAGTCATAATGAGACCAACTAAAAACACATACATATTTTCATCAGCAACCTGCAAAACAAACCTGATTTATGATGATTGGCAGCATTGTTTCCTGACATTATCAGAGTTGACTGTAGGTTTGACATCAATTGGCTCAATGTTTGTGGGCCGTATCGTGTCACCCTCAGGTGGGTCTCTCATTTGCTTTTGAGACACAATGTTATAGATTTCTAAATAGTGATGAAAAACCAAACGAAAAAAAACATAACTACTCAGTACCAAAATAATAATCACATAACTAAAACATCATTCAATAGCAATTTAATTCTAGACTAAAGAATAGTAATAAAGAATAAAAATAATAATAAAATTATTGATAATAAAGAAATAAAATAATATTCAATATACGATGAATGAAATTAAATAACATACTGTACTTCCAACTTAAAAATTAAATGAAAAACATTTTTATGTATGTAATTATATATAATTAATATACTATATATATATTAATACAATTTTGAAAATTATTATTCTTAGTTCAAAACAAAAAAAATATTTTCTCATTATTGGAGATGTGTGTAAAACTAAATAATGAGTTTTAGATAAAAAAAATTTACACAGATGTTTATACTTTTCTTTTTTATACTTTATATATATTTTGCTTAAATGCCACTAAAAAATCTAAATAAAAATGTATTGTTGAAAATTTGTTATCTAATAAAAATACCACCTCTTATGTATTAAATAAAAGATTTTTAACACGTGCAATAAACATGCAATAAAAATAGGCAGAATAGTAAATACTTATTTGAAACTAAAATCATTTTACCAAATAAAAAAAATTTATATTTTATTTATTTTATTTTTTTCAATTAAAACAAATATACTTAATAATTCCTTCATATGAAGCGGTATATAACAAAATTTAACTAAAAATTTAACTGAATTGTTACAGTCAATCTACAAACATGTAATTTAAATATTAATTTTACGAGGAGGAAATCATAAAAAATAATAAATAATTAAAAACAATAGTCATTAAATATAATATACAAAGTTTTAATCACAGAAGATATTTTGTCTATTATGTAAGAAAAATTAAGAGCATTACATATATTAAACATAAATTTTGTCTGACCAGAAAATATTCTTTCCACTTTCTATGTTATGCATAAGTATATATATATATCAATAATTTGAGAAAGTATAATACAAAATAAACCATATGAAATATTAGGAAAAAAGATAAGCTCAGATAAGTTATTTTATGTTTAATTTTTAATCAAAAAATTGATAGAATAAAAGGATAGTTGGTTAAGTTAGCCATAATAATTGTTTATATTTATTTATGTATTCATTTAATGTTTTCACTTTTAATAATTAAAATGATTAAATTTGGTTATTATTATTTATCAGTAAAATAAGTAGAGTTGCTTTAACAATTTAATTTGTATATGATATGCATATGTATAAAATTACACATGTACATTTTGACAGTTACAATGACCAAGTATATAAGCTTGTCTGAGATAAGCATTTAATAACTATGTATGTTTAAATATATTTCTAAAAGTTCATGTTTTCTACATTTTATTTATTTTAACTAAAACTAGGATTTAAATTGTAATAAAACTGTGCTAACAATAATTCAATAATTTCAGTCTTGTTCTGAATAAAATTGGAAAAAATGTTTTATATACCTGTTAAAATGTTTTCAAATGCAGTTTCAACATTGGTTGAATCAAGAGCAGAAGTTTCTATAAACGACAAGTTATTAGCTTCAGCAAATGCTCTAGCTTCATCTGATGGCACAACTCTTAAGTGACGCAAATCTGACTTGTTACCCACTAACATAATGACTATGTTTTGATCAGCATGATCACGAAGTTCACTCAACCACCGTTCTACATTTTGATAAGTTAGCTGTTTGGCAATATCATAAACCAATAGTGCACCAACTGCTCCTCGATAATAACTTGAGACAAATTAAACTAAATTATTCAACTAATTAGATATTAAATAAAAAACAATCAATATTTACGCTGATGTTATAGCTCTGTATCGTTCTTGTCCTGCAGTGTCCCAAATTTGGGCTTTTATTATTTTCTTATTTACCTATAAATATAATAATTATTTTACAAATAATATACTAATTCTTGCAATATAGAGATACTTTGTATTCAAATAAAATAAACAAAACAATTTTAGCAGAGAAGAAAATACATAAAGCAGTCTAAAATAAATAAGTTAATTTAATATTATTGCATTGTCCTTATATTTTAAGTATTAAAAAAACTAAATAATTATGCTATTTATTATAGTTTAGTTTAATAATAATATTGAATTGTGGATCATTTTAATACCATATTCTGTAAAATATATAAAATATGATGGTATTTAACGCTCTATACTACAGTAAATAAATCATATTACTAAATAAGCATAATATAAATGACTAAAATATAAAAATTAATTATAATTATAAAAAAAGATGTATTTAGATACATAAATATGTAATAAAATATATTTACATGGAAATATTGATATTATATATAGGTAAATTCAAGACTACTCAAAATCAATATGAAAATATTACTAGTTCTAAATTCTAATCATCAATTAATAATTCATTAAGTCATTCATAAAGAATATTATTTATTGTTAATAACCTCAGTATTTTTTTAACCAGAAATATTTTTAAAAAGTTAGTTATTTTTGGGCACACCAACACTATAATACAACAGAAACGCAAAATTCGTAAGTCAATTAAATCAATTATTTAATCAATTGTTGAACACACCTATGTTGATAGATTGGATAAAAAATATCACTTTTGGTTAAATAATTTGTAAGTGTTAGATAAAAAGTAGTGAGTTATTTTTTGGGAATACAGTGAAACCTCTAAATACTGGACACTCTTGGTCGCCATAATTTTGTCCGTTATTTAGAGGTGTCGACTATTGTGAGGGGGGAGGGGTAAATTCTTGGAAATAACTCAGAGAAATTAATAATTACACATGTACAATATTTATTATTTATATTTGTGCATATAATATTTATAATAATGATATTTGTATACATTATAAATTATATGTAAAGCGTATTTTTATTATCTATGATATCCGTGATTTGTGTTTTACTATCACTAAACTTGTCTGCAATCGCACAAACACCCATATTTGTATTAGATGCTTGAAATTCAAGAATCTCAATTTTTTCTTTCAAATATCATCTTGAAAAATGTTTTATTGATGCGATGAATTGATGGACAGATAAGATAAACTATAATTGTATAATAATTTATAATACATAGTAGTAAAATTAGATTAAATTGGCATTCAACGATTAGTCTATATTTACAATAAAAATTGTAAAAATTAAAATTAAATTGTCATAAAAGTGTCCGTTATTTAGAGGTTTTCTTAAATGAAAGTAGTGAAAATGTCCCCGTTCCCATAAAAAAGTCCACTATTCATAGTTGTCCGCTATTTAGAGGTGTCCGTTAAGGGAGGTTTCATTGTATTTATGATAAAAAAAATGTTGATGCTATTTTTCAACATGAATACTTAAAATTAAAAATTAATAAATATTATTTAAACTGTAATAGTTACTGAGAGGTACTATATTATAAACTTATATATAATATAAATTGATAAAATAGTACCTTAATGCTTCTTGTAGCAAATTCTACTCCGATAGTAGATTTTGATTCTAGATTAAATTCATTGCGTGTAAATCTTGCTAACAGGTTACTTTTGCCAACACCAGAATCACCAATAAGAACAACTACAAAATGACAAAATAAAAACACTTATGTGATAAAGTAATATTATTACCAAATTAAGATAATTTTTTATAATTTATTTTAGTTATATTTTCATTTATATTTAAAAAAGGAAAAGTGTTCAATAAAAAACAATGACATATAATTAACGTAATAAGTTCAACTAAGTATAGGTAAATAGACTTAACAATATTTTTTAAAAATATAAAAAAGTCATTTAATTTAATGCTTAACTCTTTAGTAAAATTTTAGAAAAAACCATATTATTAAAATGAACCTAATGTAAACATAAAATATAAATTAAACATTTTCAAGTTTTATGATTTTCAAAATCATTGTTATGGTACTAAAAATTGTTTAATCTTCTAAAACTTAAAATTACAGTAGAATAGTCAGTTAAAGATTAACCAAGTTTTGATTATTCATGTTCGTGAATAACTGTACTCATTTTCTTGAAATTTTTTTGTGTACTAAAACCTAAAGGTGCGTATTATGTTTTACACAAATTAAATATGATGATAAATAATATTAATTTAATAAACAATGTGTGGAATATATTATAAAAAAAATGTATAGAAGTAATTCATATCCTCCTGAATTTTTGTGAGCAGGAAAATAATGACTCAATTATGTCATGAATTCAAGAATTCAAACCTCAAAATACAAAGTAATTATTTCGGCTATCTCCCAATATACGGTCTACCAAAATGGACATGGTCTACCGTAATAATATTAAAAGTATAAATAAAAAAATTTTTTTATTTATTAAGGATCCACAAAACATAATTTCATATCCCTAAGGAAAGCATCAAAAATATTATCAGTTTTATTTAATCCTCACCACTAATACTCAGCTAAGTACCTCTCTAAGAGGTCTTCATAAGTACCTCACATTTTTTTAACGATTTTGAGTAAATAATAGTTAATAATAGTAATAGTAAATAATAATGACTGGAGATTCCCAGCTATAGGTAGAACACATAACATTGGTAGACCACATACTATACTCATATTTATAGTTACGTAGCACACAAAACGGAGGTAGACCGCATATTGGGAGATAGCCATTATTTCAAATATCAAGCCTTGAAAATTTTAAAACGGAACAATATGTATTTGTATAACTTAGGTTAAATATAATGTAATAATAAATAAAAAACTATAATTAAAATGCATTGAATAATATCAATAAAACATGGTTTTCATTTATCCATATGATTCCTGCCTACCATTAAACCAGATAATCGAAGTTCTACTGTATATATATAGTGTATATACAGGTTTAAAAGTAATGTTCAATCTAGTTATTAAATTGATGTACCTAAATCTAATAGTAAAATTATAAACATAAGTTATAAATGTAATATTAAGGAGTTTTACACTTCCACATTGATTTAAAATTTTCTCTTGTCAGATGCTGAATACAAAATATAAAAGAAACTATATAATTTGTTCCCATCAGAACACAAGTATTTGTGGCTCCCGCACTATATTACTGAGAAAATAATATAAATCAATTGGTCCAACAAGCATTCAATATGTTTATTGAAGCCAATAAACCCAGAATATATTAAAAGGTCAAACTACTATAAGGTATTTTTTTAATTTAGCTTCAATGAATAATAATTTGAAATCAAATGTATATCCAGTACCTATTTGAAAAAAATTATAAATATTTATAAAAATATCAAATTAAGTACTTAAAGAAATATCTATTCAGTATAGTTTGGTTTGCACTTAATATCACTAAACTATACCACAATGTTTAATAATTAAAAAAAATATATATATATATATATATATATTTTAATAAGAATAAATAATTATTAAAAAAAAAAAAATGTAACTTGATAGTTTGATTAAATAGATTTTTGAAAATTAATATTTTTCAAGAATATAATAAATACAAATTTAAAAAAGATGAATAATTTCTGTAAAAGTATAGACTTAAGTTTAAAAATTAATTTTATTTATGTATATGTTAAAATTAAAATAATAATCAAAATAAATCATAAATTAATTTATCTTGACTATTCATATTTATTAAGTATAAGTGGAGCAGAATTAAAACTATAGAAATTTATAACCTACTACAACAATACAACTATGCCAAAAATAGTCAAAAGAAAAATGTATATTAATTTTAATAAATAAACATGTAAGTCTAATTGTAAATAACAACATTATAGAGAAGATTATTTCAGATAGAGAATTAAATAAAATGAACCGAGTAACAAATAAATATATAAATTAATAGATAATTGAACACTAATTTCAATGAAAAATATTATTTTAAATATGACCTTATCAATTTTGAGAAATTAATAATCCCAAGGATCTAGTAAAAATCAAAACATCTTATTATAAGATACCTTATTTAAAATATTATTTAACCATTAAGATTTAATGAAATTTAGATATAATACCTATTATTGAATAATTCAAAGATATAAATTTTCTCTATGAAAATGTACGTAAAAACCATTGTATATCAATTGTAAGATATACAAATATATAGCCTTGAGATTTAATCTCTTTATATTAAATTATATTTTAGGTAAAGTTATTATTATTAATGTATAAATAAATCGAATAAATAAGTCGCTAATAAAAGTAAGTGTTACTTTATCTGTAATTGTAAATTCATTATTATTATACACTTCTATTTTTAGATACATTCTAAAAGCTATAATTTAACTATTTCCGTTAGTTAAAAATTAATAAAAGTTAATCTCTGAATGTATAAATTTAAATTAATTTAATTTAATAAAATATTCTTAAACCAAATTAAAATTAAATTTTAATAAATACAAATTAATAAAAGTTATCTATAAGCAAATAATGTTTTTTGTCAAGTTAAACTGTCCAATAAAAAGTAATTATTTATTTATATTTTTTCTGATTAAATAATATTGAAGTGATAAATTATCTTAATTGTTTATGCAAATATTTTTCAAATTTTTAATTAGTAGTTAATTTAGATTTTTACATCTGAAATCAATTAAAAGATCTAGATAAATATAAAACATGAACCATAAATGTTAGAAAACTGTTAGATACCATTAATTTACTCTAAGACAAATTTAATAATTTAATATTCAGTTTATTTTTTATTAAGCTAGATATTAAGTACATCAACAATCAAAACCTAACTAACATTATAAGTAGGTATATATAAGAGAGTGGCACCCAGAGTAAAATAAAGTACGATGTTATTCTTATTATGTAAATCATATACAATTTGATAACATTATTATTTTATTTACCAATGAGTTACTTTAATTTTTCCATACATTTAAAACAATAACTTTTACCTTTAAATAAATAATCGTATTCTTCGTCACCAGTACCCATTTTTGCTATCAGTAATAGAATGAAACAAAAAAACTAGTCCGGGAAACAAAAGATCACGATAACGTACTTTTATTAACCAAATATATAAATATTAAAATAACAACTAATAAAAATACATTTTAACTAGACATCAGTGACGATGTTTTATAAGACATCATTTAAAACGATTAGTAAAAAATTTAATTAACGAATAGAATAAAAAAATTCAAAAACACAATATAAAAAAATCTTGATTATTATAGTGAGGTTGCGTCGAATTTTTCTCGTGACAATCCACGAAATAAGTCATGACGATTGGATGATTGACCAATCAGCAGTAAACAGTGTGCCAGTAAGTGATAAATCAAAATTTCTTTTCTGATCCAATACGCCCATTATTACACCGCCAACTATTTAAAATCTAGCTCTTACACCTTACAAAGTAACATAAGTTAACCGTCAGCAAAAAACTAAAAAATCTAAAATTTATAAATTCCTAAGCTCGATTATAGCAAGAGTACTGCAACGTTATTTATTTCAAATATTATTAAACATTGGGAACAAAGATGACCTGGATGACGCGATAAAATGTTGGTTAGAATTTAATTTTGTTAATTTAAATTATAAGTATTTCCACAATCATGTATAGTGAAGTTAGTACAATTCAACTAAACTTAAACTAAAATAATAACCACACAAATATATTAGATGCCCATACAAGAGAATATTTAATGACGGTTAGATCCTTAACGGATTTAGTCCATTGAACTAAGTCTTCAGTTGTGCTCAATAACGTAAGAATGTAAGTCCTCTTATTTTCGTGAATCGTATCATCTGTAAATAGTCAATGGAGGAAATCCGTTGATTTTTATATTGAGGATCAATTCCTCTAGTAGTTCCAGATGTTCTGAAAAATCTGTGGATTTATATCAGTGCTTCTCAACGAGGGCGATATCGCCCCAACGGTGAGCGATAAGGGGGCGGTGAAATTTTTTTCTGTTCGAAGCAACGCACAAAGATTTATCTGTAATTGTTTCCCGTTTATCGATTTCTAAAATAAATTCGTGATTATAAAATATAAGCTACATATACCAGAGGCAGTGCGTTATTATCTAATAACGAAAAAAAGAAATCGACTTGACATCGTTAAAAGAGGAGATTTACGCCTTCATCTCATAAACTTTGAACCAAACTTAAAAAAATTGGCTTTGAATCACCAAGTACAACCATCTAACTTATCAATACATTTCGAAACATTTAAATTATATTTAAACATAAATTTTACCATTATATATATATATATATATTATTTAATTATTTGTATTATAAACATTTAATGTATACTATTTTAATTTTAATTGAGTCATGGGGGGGGGGGGGGCGTTGAAAAACATTTTACTTCTTAGGGGACGCAGTTTGAAAAAGGTTGAGAAGCACTGATTTATACGACGGATTACAGTTGATTTATCAGTTATTATCAAGGCTCGGGACTTAAAGCACTTGCTTATTTTTATGGTTTGACATAAAATATAGCATAGAGTTAAGGAAGTGTATGTTATGTTATAACACGTTCAATTATGAAAATTGAAAGTTTTTTTTCCTTTTTTCGACGATTTTTTAAAAATTGCTTATTTACTGTTTTTCTAATTACCATATCTAACCCTAATTTTTTTCAACTATTTTTAAATATCGTTTAGATTTTATTTTTCAGAAAATCTTTCGGAAAATCCATAAACATTACATTTGGGGGGCAGACGCCCTGGACCCCCCCAGATATGGACTTGTGGGAGGGACTATAATTATAATTGCACTAGTTCATGGAAAACCTGTGAGCACCACTGAACGTGTCTGACTCACACAAATTTTGAATACTTAAAAAAAGTAAAGTGTTATCAATAATTTATAAAAAAAGATACACATGGGAGCTGTGGCGTAGCCATGGGGGAGGTTAACAAACTATACCCCCCCCCCCCCGAAATGTTTCTCTTATTTTGTAAGTTATACAATCATTATAGGTATAATGTTATATCATGTGATCATCAAACAATTTTTACAGTTTCAATAAATTAAACAGTAACAAATTTTATGTTTTAACTTATGTTTAATGAATTTATTAAAACAAAAAGTTGGTAGGTACTTAATTAGTAGAAAAATTTAAAATTTAATCAAAAAAAAAAAAATAAAATATTTTTCTGGTTACACATATTACATATTGTACAATACAGTAAATCCTGTCATATGGGGAATTGTACAGGACCTATAAAAATGTCCGTTTTAGGCAGGTTTCCTTATAACTGAATATAACGGAAAATTCCGTACTATACAGTTACGATATACTGCACGATTAAAGTTGTAACATTTTCCGGTCAATAATAAAAATAAAAATATTAAAAATTAATAAATATCATAGGCTACAATAAATTTTAATTTTTAGTAAATAATTATAATAACAAGTATATTAATTAAATATTTCAAAATAATGATAAATTAAAATTTTAAAAACATTTAGTAGGTACTAATAAAATAATATAATATAATAAAATAAAATAGGTATTAATAAAATAATATATGTAATATAATAAAAAAAAGTAGGTCCGTTATAATACAATTATTAATTCCAAAACTCGTGTAATGTTTTTTGTCTGGTTTTTTCTGTAGCAATGCTTTTTTCAACTTTTATTTTTGCCCACGATATCGTTTCCAATAACTCACTATCACATTTATTCATTGAAAATTGTTCCAAACTCTTGATGTAAATAAGTGCTTCCTTGTATGTTTTCAATTGGTTACTTTTCCCATTTGGTTGCTTTTCCCATTTCCTAATAAGATTAATGAATATGACTTAAATAAAATGTAATTAATAATTTAATTATTTCATATGAACTTACCTTTTAACCAATCTTCTCTAATTTTAATTTTGTTTTTAATTATGTTATAAATTTGCGTTTTCCCGCATTTAAAAGTATTCATTAATGATTTAAAACTATTTCCTTTTTCACTTTCTTCGATTACTTTTATTTTTTCATTTAAACTTAAACAAATTTTAGACATTGTGAGAACAAGTAGGTACGACGATACGAAACGACAGGTGAACTTCGACTACGCCACTACGGTGACAATAATAAGCGCTAATTTATAGAATCAAGATAAAATTTAGTTATCTATCAATACGTATTCATCGCTGACCTTAATAATTGTTTAGTAGCAAAATAAATGTGGACATCAAAAATATTTTTGTTCATTTTATGATGTGTTTTTCCGTTTGTTAAAGGTTTTTATGATTTACGGGACCAAAAAATAGCTTTCCGTTTCACGTTAAACAGGTTCCGTTTTATCAAGGGTTTAATCCTATGTTTAACTATAGAAATCTGCCGGTACCATAAAAAATTTCCGCACAGAACAGGATTCCGTCTTATCAAGGGTTCGCATAAGACAGGTTTTACTGTACATCTTATACAATACAATACATATGCATATTGTATTGTACATACAATATGTATATGTACATATAAATATTGTAATATAAATTACAATAATAATTTATATAATACTATGAATTTATATTACGCATTTGTTTATGTAATTATAATTATCTAAAATACGCAAATATAAAGCGATAACCTCTTCAGCGTCCATGTTCGTTAAGAAATCAAAACTGGAATATGAAATATAAAATATATGAGTTCTTGTAAGCCAAGAATGTACTAGATGCACTCGTACTTATTCGTCTCACCTTAACTCTGATCAAAACATAATAGGTGAATGTGTATTGTCGGCATTACATTATTTATTAAACGGCAATCCAGATTAATGAGGTTATTAACTATAATATATATCAGTGGCGTATATAGAAAATATTTTTGGGAAGGGCTACTATGGACAGAGTTCAATTACCACTACTAGGTATCTAAAAATTACTAACAAGACACAGTAGGTAAGTATCTACATTTCATTTATAGAATGTCCCAAAACGATTTAACGTTGGACGTAATTTTTAAATATAAGCATAAAGCACCATTAAAATATAACATACGTTTAAAATAATTATTAAGTTTTTAAAACATTTCGGGGGGGGGGGGGGGCTGTAGCCACTAGACACCCCCCTATATACGCCACTGATATATATAATTAAAAAATGTTTGCATAATTTTCATATAATCGATGTTTAACATCTTTTTTAAGCTTGTTTTGCATTTTTCATGCCTGGATCGCAAGAATAAAAAAATGTGATGAGACACCAATTTGGATGAGAATTCAGTAAAATAGCTTTATAAACTTACGTAATCAATAATTTTAGAAACATCTAGTATAATAATTTCAAATATCAATTATTCTTTCACTTAATTAATATATATTGAAAAATCTTTTTGGATTACATACAATTTTATAAATAAAATAATAAATAGTTTTAAAAAAATTTCGCCCGGACAGGGACTTGAACCCTGGACCCTTAGGTTAAAAGCCTAATGCTCTACCGACTGAGCTATCCGGGCTGTTGTAAGTTGTGTTGATATTTTATGTTTTTAAATTTAATACTTTAAAATCAATTTATCTTTTAATAATTTTAATTATTTATTATTTATTATTATTTAAACAAATATCAAATAAAAACAACATGTATTGGTATTTAATAATTATTACAAAATAAATGATATATTTTGTAATATATGTTATATAATTTTACATTTGTTACAAGATAGCGCTATAAATTTGTTGATGCATTGTGATGCACTCGTGATTCGGGCGTGCCACTGTTCCACCCAAACCCATGTTACCAATGTACCATTAAAACGGAATTTTCATTCTTAATAATCAAAAACTGACTGGAAACTATAATATCAAGTAGTATAACAGCGATACGACAATTGACAATACAAGTTCATAGTAGTTGAACTTGATTTAACTAAATGAATGCTCTCAACTGACTATTTTTATTATTAATTATTTAGTTAATTTTTTTTTAATATGTTGTTTACATTTTATACATGACCACTTTTCTATACAAAATGAGTAAATCTTCATTTCTGATTATAATTGGTGTCATTCTTGCTTTATGTTGCAATGTCAAAACTGGTAAGAATTTAATAAATAAATAATAATAACCTTTTAGAAGGTTCAAATAAGATTATTTAATTTCAAATAGTTATTCAATTATTAACTATCATTATTAATGTAGGAGTTTTAATGGCTCGTGGGTCATTATATATAAAATTATTTTTTTATTGTCTTATGAATGTATTGAAATATATATAATCTTTACTTCAAGTTATTTCTTTTTCTTTTCTATTTTTATAGATTCTGATTGCAATGAACCACTATTAGAAAAAGCAGTAATTAAAGCTACATCTTCATTACCAGACAGAGGACCAGAAAATGCTATTCTCAATGGTAATTATAATTTTGTTGTTTATATGTATACCTTAATTTCTATCTAGTTAATATTGATGCTAATGTTTAATGTTAAATTTTATCTTATTTAATTATATAATATTTACTTACATGAATTTAATAATTATTATCTTTTAACCTAACCTATTAACAATTATATTTCTTTATAAAACACCGATTTAATAAATTAACTATAAATTATTGACTTTTCAAATTAAATTAATTTTTTTAAAATATCTTAAGTTCTATTCAAAAATTTACATGTAATTAACTATAATTTATAAATCCAAAATATGAGAAACCGATGTAGACTTAGTTTTCTTGAATTTCTTTCCTATTTTTTTTTATCATTATTCATACAGTAAGTATAAAATAGTCATCAAAAATTATTCAGCTTTATAAACTTGAAAATTTGGTGTTTACTTTGCAAATGATTATATTTATCCCTACAAATAACCTAATCAGTAGAATAAAAGTGAAAAAAAAATGTTTTATCTTAATTGTATGTACTGTTGTGCTTCTTTCATCGTTCATATCGGTAAGACTTAGATTATGTAACATTCATTAAAGTTTGTTACATTTAAAAAAACATTTTGTTATTTGTTAAATTTGTGTAGTTGAATCACAGATATACATTTCAAATAATCACTTTGCATACTAATTTATATTTACTAGTTAAAAGGTGTAACATATTACTTTTTATTTATTTATTTATTATTTTTTTTTGAGCATTTTAATATAATATATTAATATATAAGTAAATAATAAAGTTGATAAAATTTGAAATAATATGTTCATTGTTTATTATAATTTCTTATGTAAATAAATATCAAATATATACTATATTGAGATGTCATGTGATAAAATTAAATAGAAATATATTTTATCTAAGTATTGCTTCTAATGTCACTAAAATTTAATTGACTTATTTTCTATTAAAAAATTAAAATATATTGAAATTTTACATTGTTTATCATAAGCACAGCATGGTTAGGTTGATACTTAGTACCTCCAGTTGTAAATCAACAAATCCATATTCTTTTATTTATTTATTTATATTTTTTGTAGGATTTGAAAACTTATTATTTTGTCTATTTCTACTGATATTAGCTGTTCAAGTTCATAATTTCTATGATACAGAAATCTTATATTATAATTCAGTACCTGTATGTTTTCTTAATAGTAAATTCTAAATAGTAAATATGTAATAAATAGTTAACTAACTGGCCAGACTTATAAATTATATTGATTATATATTAAATCTATAACTTAGTTTCAAATGTATTTGTTTAACTGGTGATTAGTTTTTTGGTATCATTGAGTAGTAAAAGATCTATTTTCATAGAGTTTTACATTGAAATAGTTTAGTTTTCATTAAATTAATTATATTCATATTAATAAAAGTAACTATACATACATTGAATATATATTATAGATATCCTTGTAAAATTGTAGTTTATAGAAACAAAGGTTTTACTTTTTTAGTTTGACAATTAAAGTATAAGTTGTATCATAAAATTCGGTTATTTTAATGACATTTATAGATAAATAATTTTGTTGCTGCATATTAATTAAGACCTTAATTTTTATTAATACAGTTAATTTTCATTTAGAAGTGATAATTGTACTTAAATGACTAGGGTCCTTATAATAATATATTTTTATTTCTCCGTAGATATAACTTATTTATTTGGTATTTTAACTTAATTTTGATATTAACTAATTTTGTAAATAAATTACTATTTTTAGTTTACTAAGTTGATTACTAAGTTTTTGATTATGTTTTAAGTGTTTTTTTCTTATTAATTTTATCTAAATATCTTATTTACTACAACTGTTCATTAATTATAAATGTATAAGTTATTGTAATACCAATCTGAGTAGAAGTAGGAAAACTTTTATCTAATCTTGTACAAAAATAATATTTTTTTCTTGAAATTGTTTACTATATTTAATTTAATTAATATTTTTCTTTGATAAATTTAAAAAAATTAAAAAAGAGTAGGTTCTATATGTGTATTATATTATTTAAAATAAAATATATATAAATATAAATAATCTCATCACAATAAAAGTTGTAAAGATGTAAGTATTGTGCAGTACAATGTACTTGCGTCTTATTACTATTGAAGTATTGATGTTATTACG
The DNA here is from genome assembly GCF_003268045.1 of Sipha flava. NCBI lineage: Eukaryota > Metazoa > Arthropoda > Insecta > Hemiptera > Aphididae > Sipha > Sipha flava. The sequence continues at coordinate 178,231 of NW_020272797.1, read as the reverse complement.
TGTTGGTTCACTGTTCAGTAAACGAGATTGTTTGAGCGTATTTTTCTATAACATGCGAATAGTTAATTTGAATTTACATGAAAGTGCATTTCTTGTTTTTAATGAATGTTTGATATTTTGGAGAAAAACACATATACTCACTCAGTATTGTTCAAACTGCATCATAAAATGTAAGAAATTATACCAAGATTTACGCAGTTTAGAAAAACATAAGACTCGAACAAATGAATTAAACAAATATGAGGAAATCACATTTAATGAGGATTTAAATGATTTGTTTGACATCGCTGCAGCTAACCCATTCAATTTAATTAAAAATAAAGAAGATGCGGCATTTTTAATTTTTTTTAATGGTGGGTTTTTCTTAGTTTTACGAAAAACCATTTTTTAACAATTCATCTTAATACTTTTTTATTAAAAAATATTGATTGCTACAATAGAGATTCTTATGCATTTTGCATAACTGTAAAAATAAAATAAGTATATTCAAAATTCACTCCTTTTTATTGAACTCTAACCCTTTTGGGGCACGGGAAGGGGTTGAAGTATCCCGCTCAAACTATACAATAATTTTTTTTTTATACCGAAGAATAAAATTTAGGGGTCATTGTAACTAAATATAAGAAAAAAATTGACTTCTGTAGCTAAGAACCACCCTTTATATATATATATTAAAAAGTTTATGTGATGTCATTTTTCATGGCACTTTTATGTGTATTACACATGTGATATTTATTTTACATTATAATTCAAAAAAATTTGAAATCGAATCAATTGTTATAATTAACAGGATTTTGAAATTAGTGTTTTACTTAGGTTATGTTTTCCTTTGTTTAGGTGTTTAAATGTATCATAGTGGCGGTTTAAATATCTCAATGACAATACATTTTTAATGCACTTCATTTCTAAGAAAATTGCACTGTACAATTCTACAATGTCAACATCAAACAGGGCTCGTTGGGTATTCGACTGTGGAAATTGGTTTCCATCAGAAAATGATTGGTCTATAGCTTCTCGTTCTATACAACCTGAAGAAAAAGAAAGAATTGGTCGTTTTGTATTTAAACAAGATGCTAAACGTTCAATTATAGGACAGTTAATGATTAGAAAGTTTTTATCTGAAGCTACTCATTTACCATGGTCAAAAATAAAAACAAAAAGAGATCAAAATAATAAACCTATAATGGAAGGATTTAATTTTAATATATCACATGATGGTAATTTAGTTGTTTTAGCTGGTGAAAAAGAAACAATTGTAGGAATAGATATTATGAGAAATTGTTACAATGGTGGAAAAAGTTTAAATGAGTTTTTTAGATTAATGCATCGAAACTTTCATATAAATGAGTGGAGATATATAAATAAGGGAACAGATACTGAAAAAACCAATTCATTTTATAGATTTTGGTGCTTAAAAGAAAGTTATGTTAAAGCAACTGGTACAGGGTTAACTATTGACCTCAAAAAAATTTGCTTTATACCAAAAAGTGAATTGATGAAAGATGTAATATTAAGTGATACAGAATTATTTATTGATGGTAAATTAATGGCTGACTGGAAATTTCATGAATATTTGTTTGATAACCATACAATAACTGTATGTGTAAAAGGACCCATAACCCCAATTAAATTTAAGTTCATAAACTTCCAAGACTTAATAAGTAATGCAGAAATGATTTTGGAAGAAGATAAAAATTATTGTAAATTATTTTTGAGCAAAGAAGAAAAACCATAATTATTAATTTAATAATATAATTTTCATTTAATATAACACAGTTAAGTTCTTAGATGTAAACTGTACTTATATTGTTATTCAATATACATGAAAATACAGTTACTTAATATCTATTTTAATATTGTTGTTTCATTTATAGTTTGTAGTCGATTTGAAAATAATATGGATAGGATATATTTATTTTTTACATGACATTATATATTGCATGTTATGCAGTAATAGTTGTTAATTTATGGGAATTGGTTGTATATTTCTGTTTTCATGACAATAATAAAAGGGTTGTGATTGTACGTACCTTGTACTATTAGTTCCGTGGGAAGAAATGTTATTGACTGGTACCAAAAAAAAAAAAAAAATGTATTTTATTTTTGCACATTTGTGCAATTTTTATTACACTATTGCATTTATTTGAAAATAGTATTAATCTTATAGGGTAAAGTGAGACTTATTTGTGATAAATTTACAAAACGTCTACTTACTCATTAAATTTTAGTTATTGGATTTAATTCATACTATTAAGTGTATATGAAGTAAAGGAATTAGAATCTGTTCACATTTGAAATTGTATTACCTTTACATTTTTTTTATAGCAATTCAAAACACACTACAAAAAGTTAGGTAATTTGTATGCATACAATAATTTTAATATTTCATCCAAATGATTTCTTATTATTATATAAAACAAATATAAATTAAATTATAACAATTTAACAATACTTATTTATTCTTAAATTACTAAAAAAATAATATTAATCAAACTAATTGACTGAGAAAATTAAAACAAAATAAATCATTCTGCCTTTAAAAAAAATTATAATTATAAAAAATAACAATTTTATACTTTTAATATATAAATAAAAATAAAATGAATCAGACTTTTAAGTTATTTTTCTGAGTCAGATTCTAGTTAACAACAATTATCACACATAAAAACTTCATAATTTTCATAAAATGATGATAGCTCTCATGATAAGGTGTTAAACAATAAGAGCACTACATATTTTTTTTTTTTTACATGATTTATATATAAAAATTTTTTGTTTATTGGCCATTTTAGTTGCTATTATCAATTCAGTATTTTCATAATTTCGAAATTTTGTTGGCATTGTGCTAGTACGTATGATCTGAAATCACAAAATACTTTAAAATTATGTATGTAATTTTGAGATAGGCTAAATTGCAAAATTATTTACAAATTTGCTCAAATAAATATTTATAGTATTAATTTTACTATAAAGTATTAAGTGCTTAAAATAATAATTGAAGTTTTTAAATTTAATTAAAAAATATGCTAAAAAAATACAAAAATATTTGAGATAGAAACTATAAGAAAATACATATTTGCAGTAAGGAATTAACAATAACAATCAATCACATAAAAAGCAAAAATTATACCATTAAATTAAATGTATTTCATAATTTAATATAAAATAATAATATATAGACTTTGCTTAAATATACGTTGAAAAAAAATTAATTAAAACTAACACATCAATAAAGATGTTGAACACGTGAAAAACTATGATTCGAAATGTATCAACTGATAATAAATAGTTAACGTAACTTACACATTAAATAACTATATTAGTTGACAATAGTACCATAGGTGACATTTGACGCAATTTTAGGTTTACACATTTTTGGCATATTCATGATTCATGTTTAAAGAAATATCGCAAACTTAGCTATACCACGAATATACTACCTCGCTTTACCTTACATTTATTTTGTATAAAAATTGGAATGAATAATACAATTTTATTTAGTATTTACTTAATAATAAAATGTGTACCTAATACTTGTAATAGTACTTATTCTTAAATAATTAATAATTGTTATGTTATAATGTCTTAAAAATAAAAGCTATAAGTAAAAAGTACTTATTCTTAATACTAAAGTGTTAATGGTTATTAATGGCAATTCTTGTCTTAATAAACCATAAAATATATTTTAATTGTGTGTAATGCTCAAACAAATGTAGGATTACTTGGTAATAGTTTTTTATTTTATGATGATTAAGAATTCATCTACTTCCCTTAAAAAAGTGTTAATACTTAGTTATAAACTATAATAACTTTAACACTTATAATTTATTAAAATATGAATATTTATAATTAATATGTTACATTTTTTATAGTATAGTAGTATTAGATTTTATATCTCAATAATATTATTTTAGATTATTGATACTTGTAATATTACAGTATGATTTATAATAGAATAAAGTACATTTATTAAAGTATTATTAATAAATTACAGATAAATAAGTATTTTTTTCTTATTGTCAACAATTTAATTTGTTGTAAGGCTAAAAAAAATAAATTTATGACTAAATATGAAATCTATAATTTTATTATTTTTTTTATGCATGATAAGAATTTTCTATTGAATATTTTAATTCTACTTTTATGAAATATTGTAGTCTTAATAGTTTTTTATTTAGCACCTTAAATAATAGTTATGTAATTAGAATTTTATTTTATTTTTTCTGCTTCTGTTGTACTATAGGCCGTAATGCATGGACAGCATTCAGTTCTGATTTTGCTCAGTATCTCATTGTAGATTTAGGTCAAACTATGACTATAACATCAATAATGACTCAAGGTAGAGCAGAATCTTCAGAGTATGTAGAAACATTTGGTATTAGTTATGGATCAAATGGTTTAGACTATGCTGAGTACAAAGAATCATCTGGCAATACCAAGGTAAATAACACTGAAATAATCCATAGAATAATAGTTAATTAATATATTTAATCATTTAAAAAGGTAAGATAATATATAATTTCGATAATAAAGTGTGTAGCTTTTTGGTTGATATTATCAAAGCATTTTGTTAGGATACATGGCATGGACTCCTTCATATGATTCTCTCAATCATTTTTTGACTGTTGAGTTTTCGGATAGAATGAAAGTATGCTCTATTTCAACTCAAGGCCGATCTTCCACTTTAGAATTTATCACTGAATATTATATACAGTATTCAGATAATGGGCAGGGTTGGAAAAATGTTGAAGACTTGAACGGCGAAATTGAGGTTTGAGTTTTATCATTACCTTGAGTGTTTTGTATTAAACTCTGTAAATTCTGTAGCTAAGTTAATGCTATGTTCACTAATTTCAGTTATTATTTTTTTTGCAATTGTTCAATTTGTTTGTATAATTTAGATGCTTTTAAAATTGCTTGTAACTAATAAGGTATTTATTGACGGACAATTTTGTAGAGAATATGACTGATCAAGAATTGGCAACTTTTTTTTGTAGGAAATAAACATTTTTTTTCTTTTTATAACATTTAGAATTTAGTCCAAAGAGTTGCTCCTGTTTGAATTACCTTTTATTTACGCGTACATATGACATATAAAGGGTACTTCAATAAGGAAGCTTGATTTTAAAATGTGAAAAAATAAGTTTTGTGTGAGATATTCACTCAATTTTATTTTTATTTTAAAGATATATGGCAATTATTTATGAAATATTAAATTGTTTAAATGTCCTCTGTGGCTTCGTCGCTAAAGATGTTTTTTTAATGAAAATGTTAGTCAACTTCCAACTTCCCAGAACCCAATCAGAGAATACATGATGTGTATGGTAATTTACTTTAAGTTCCTGTGTTCCTTGTTCTACATTATAAGTTTTAAGTAATAAGTATTAATTTACCATACAGTAGTGAAAAATTCACAACACTTTGGCAGATAAGACTTAAACAACATTTCCAATATAACCAATCAAAGTTTGAACACCTCTATTGAAATACCCTTTATATAGAAAAAATATTGATGTTGAGGTGTATCCTAAAGAATTACAGCTTGCCAAAAAAAAAGGATGTTTGCTGTTTGAAAAATAAATGTATAATTATATTGTATAATTAATATTAATTATATAATTATTATACATTGAACAAGAAGTTAATAAATATTTATCATAAAAGCTAGAGTAGTAAATTTACTCCAATGCAGTTATGCAGTCCAATACATCCAATATTTTATTTTGTTTCTGTATTATTTTTTTAACTACTTAATATATTTTATTGATTACAATTGACATTAGGTTTTTTTAATCAGTATTAATTTGGACTTAACTGTCTAGTAATTGAATTATTGAACAATGGACTAACCTAAATATTTTTTTATGAGCTTTTAATAACTGATACTTTTATTATTATTTAATTATTAGTAGAATAGCAGTTTGAAAATCAAACGTGAAGTTTTCGATGGTTTTATAATAATATAAATTAAAATTTTTTTCTTTTATTAAAAAGTGGCCAATGTTTTATTAATTTTTAATAATTCAGATATAACTATAAAGATCATGATGTATTATTTTACAATATATAATATATATAGTTCAATTGTTCCCAAACTGTGCACCATAACTAAATTTTGTCAATAAAACATCACAAAATAAAATGTTTGAAGACCATTAATATATATAAATTTAAGAGTGTTGCTTTATCCTATTTTAAATTATTTTATAATATACTTTTTTTACAAATAATACACAATTAGCTTATTTTTTAATTTATTGTTGCAATTTTCTGTAGTAATTATTAATACTCAATTATACAATTGCATACCTATTTTATATATTTAATGCTTTGGGTGATAAAGTATAAACTACAAATCCAAGTAGTTATGTCATGATTAAAGTTATATGGACAGATAGTCTTGGTAGAAATCATAAGTTTTGTATACTGTTTTATTATATACCCAAGATATTGTAATTATTTCTTATTTATTTACTATTAAATATTCTATATCTATTTCTAGTATATAATAAAGTCTACATGTTGATCCAGCTTATTTTTTTGATTGAAATAAAAGTATAATATTGATTTAACAACATTTTTTTCTGTAAACTTTCAGGTAATTTATCTGTCACAATTCTCATATATTATATGACTGAAATTTGGTTTTGAAAAGTTATTTTATTTTATGGAACTTAATGTTAATATAATAAATATAATTTTTTCGAGTAATAATAAATGTTGGGAAATTTGTCTCAGTCAATTTGAGTTAAATTATGTTTTTTATATCTTGAGTTAAAAAGCTTATACTTTATGTACAAGTATATAAAGTTCCTAAGCTAGCTTTTGTATTTTTAGTATATAAATGCTGAAAACTTTGAATACTTACTATAATGGTGAAAATTATTAGATCTATATATTAATCAGTTTGGTTGGTGGGTTAGTAAAAATTAAAAATAATCGTGCATAACTAAAAATAAAATATTACTTTTGAGTTTCTCTGGACTTAAATATACTTCACCTATAATTAAAAAGTGACATAATTGAAAAATTGGTATTTCTTAATTAACTCATTTAAATATATAAAATGTTTGTTACTTGATTAATTCATCTTAATTTAGTTTTACTATGTTCACCATTTAATCTCCTCTTACCTATAGCTATTTATGTATATTTTTTTCTACTTTTTTTAAATAGTATGTAAATCACATAAAAAGCATTCTTTTAAAATATCTAATTTCCTAAATTATAATAAACAATTTTATTGAATTGTTTATTATAATATACAGCAGTGGTGTCAAAGTGTTTGAAAAATGACATTGTACATTAAGGGGTCACTCACTACCATATTTATTCATCTTTATGGTTAAAATTCTTTATTCATAACATTCTGTATCCACGATCAGAATCAAAACTGGACACTCAACCCACAAAACCTAATATGACATCTCATGTACAGTGTATGCAATCATTTTACTTTACGTGATTATTTAATTTTTATATTAATATTTATGTATAAACGAGAAATTTCATAAAAATTTAACTTGATAGATTATTTTTAAATCAACTGTGAAAATCTATGTTATTTCTAATAAACTAGTTTAGTTAAAAAGTATAAAAAATTTTTAACTTTTTAACTAGTTAATGCAGTTATAACCTTTGAAAATGTGTGTATAAAATGATTAATTTATTTTAAAAGTACAGTAAAAACTCGATTAACTCTGTTATCCGTCATCGCCATTGTTTGTCTATTACGATAAACTCATGGTGAATATTGAGTGTATAATAATAATTTGTCACATCCAAAATATGTAATAAACGCGAGGTAAACGAACAAATTGAATAAATTATAATTCAATTTAATCAGTAACTGATGAGTAATCATGTATTACTTCTAAGTCAAATATGAAATATTGCGCCTAAAAAAGCTCGAGCGTCAGAAAACAAAAGAAAATTACAAATTATTTTGTTTAACATGTTATAGTTTAGTTTTAGTTTAGTTGTATTTTGTATGATATGTAATATGTTGTTTGTATGTGTATTATTTTTTTCTGAAAATACACATGTTGTAAAGTATATACCAGGGTCTCCGAACGGAACGTAAAAAAACAGTTAAGAACATTATCGTTGTTCATAAACCAAAATATAATGGAACGAAACCAATTATTTAATTTAGTTTATTGGTCCTTCATATGAAATAACAATATAAACTATTAAATTGAATGACCTTTTCAGGAAAAACATTATAATCTTATAAGTTCTTTAAAAAATTGACATGAGGAGTGCCATAACCTATTAAGTTCTATAAACAATTACACGAAGAACGTAATAAGCTAACACGTTCTTCAAACTTTTAAATCATAAAACAACATAGGTAAACTAAATCTTTTTTCGAATTTTGTAAATAACGTTATAAATCAATATTATCTTAAATTATTAAATTTATTATTATAAAAAAATATTATTATTATTAATATTATTTATTCATTATTTATATTTAAATTATCTATTTTGAATTTAAAATTATTTAGGAATAATTAGTACTTTAAAATCAAAATCTAAAACTTGAATTACATCTAGTCCTATCTTTACTAATAATCAGTGGCGTATTTAGAAACTTTTTTTGGTTGGCGGGGGGTGTCATACCTAATAGTGAAATAATTTTATTAATTAGCATAAAATGTTCTTTATCAATTTATTGTCAGGTTTTTTATTAACTTATTGGAATTTGGAATTCAACTATTGACAAACTACTATAACAAAATTACAAATTATATTATAAATTCTAGTTTTCGTTTTTTACTTTCTAAATCATCAACAACTTCATTGATTTGAAAGTCTAAATCTTGATGAATCGATAGTATGGCAAGGACATCGACATATCAATTGATAATTTCCCCCATTTCAAATCGATTGTTATTACTATTATCCGATTACAACTTAATTATTAGCGTTATTAATATTTTTTATATATATGTATATATTTTTCGTTATACTTTATAATTTATATTAATTTATTTGTATTAACTTTATTGAATAAACAAACTAAAACTATTATATTACTGATATGTTTAAAATTTGGGGAGGAACCTTCGGCCCTCCCATAAATACGCCACTGCTAATAACTAAAATAAGGATTAAAAATAAACTCCAATAGCACAATGTGACACTTTGAAAAAACTAAAGAAGCTTCAGCCAAAATAAATCCAATAGCCGATCATTTATTTTTGACAGTATAAGATGATATAATATTATGATGATAATATAGGTAATAAGCAGGGTTGGGATTTTATAGCACTTAAAATTGCATAAATATGCACTATAATATTACGTTAAAAATCGCTTAATATGCAATAAAAACAAGAAAAAAAATGTCTACACTCGTTCGTTGATAATCGGTTATTAGTAGATTTAATAGAAATCGACAAAAAAAACCAACAAAATCAGCAGATAACAAAAATTAGAACAAATAACTAAAACGAAATTATTGTATTACATTATACCTACCTATATATTATCGCTGTAATTGTATAGAGTTGCATCAGTGTATCGGTCAATTTACTTAATCTATACATTTATAATTTAATTTAAAATTAAAATTTTGAATCTTGAAAATTCGATTAACAAAAATCAAAAAACACGTTTAGCAAAATACAATTTCATGAAATATGTCCGATTTTGATTACAACTAAAAATATATTATTATATAAATTATATATTATTATATATTTATAAACTAAAAAACGCAAAATATACAAAAAACAAGCAAAATAAAATTTTTTATTTAAGTTCTCTTTATCATGAAACACATTTTTAGCTTACTCTGATATTTTTTAAGCATCTCATAAGAAATATGCAATTGCTATAAAATCTCAACCCTGGTAATAAGTTATTATGAGTATAGGTCCGCTCAAACCGAAGCGGTAGTGGTGGTGGTAGCGGCAGCGAAATTTAATGTCCATACGTTTTAATACGAGCGCGAAAACGTTACCGCAAGATTGAGCGCGTTATTTTTATTTTTCACTGCAGACACTATATTTTTCGCTTACCGTTGCGATAATCAGTTGTAAATTCCCAACTATGAGTTATCTACATTTTATTATTAATATATTAATATCCATAGAAAGCTTATCATTACATTGTATGATATATTTTGACTTTATATTCAAACACATATATATTCACCGTAATCGTACACCTTGCAGTTTACACTTTGCAGTTGAATCTAACGTCGTGGTGTTTGAATTAGGGGCGCATTTAGTCTTACTTCTAGGGGGGGGGGGCTCAAATTTTTTCTTTAATTCAGGCTCAAAATGTCAAAATCTCAAAGTAAAATTTTTGGTAATATTTATATCAGGTGCATCCTTAATATTTGTGGTTTTTTTTTTTTTAATCTAATACCGGATCCACTTAGAATGTAGTTCTTTTTTAACACCTTATCTTTGTTTTGAAAGTTTCGCTTATGTTTTATCTAATTTTTCACTAAGTATGGTCAATCAAAATAATATATATTATTTATCGTTATGGGACATATAAACGTTATAAGCAATTGAGCGTTTAACGCTATAAATAATTTTAACGTTCTTCAATTTTAGCGTTTAAACGTTATATAAATTTAAACGTTTAAAAAATTTTCCGTTTACCGTTATTGACAATTAAAACGTTATGAAAAATTTAGCGTTTTGCGTTATTTAAATTAATGTAAAATTTGAAACGTTCTCAAATGTAGTAATACTATAAAATAAATCATAATTTTTGTTTCTTAATAAAATACCCATTACTTATATAAAAATTGTCTTGGTCAAAAAATTCTTGGGGGGGGCGGATTGCCCCCATTGCCCCCCCCCCACAAAATTCGCTACTGGTTTGAATGTATAATTCTCTTGTTTAAAATGTATTATTTATAATAAAAATGACCAATTAAATTGAACAGTTAATAGCTATTATTAAAGAACATCATATATAATATGACATTTCCAGAATTCAAGGATATGAGAAAAAAAAGATTATATTTTTAATTTGTTGTTTTGTACTTTAAAATATTAATATTAATAAATAAAAATATAATAATAACTAAAATACATATACGCGCATGGGTGTTACAATGTCGACTAGTAATTTTCGGCAAAATATTTCGCTCTCCGGTTAGATTAGATCAGCGGTATTTAAAAAGCGATAAATACCGCGAACGCCACCGCGCTGCTGCATCGGTTTGAGCGGAGCTTAATAATATAGTAGTATATCCATATTCTTGAGAGCTTCCAAATATTTTTGTAATCTCATCATCAATCTCCGTGATTTGTTTATAATTGATATACTTTCTATTTTAAATACCTACATCTAGAATCGATAGTTGTAAAGTATGAGCAGCACATCGCATACTCCTCAATACCTCCGATGTATTGAATGTTGCACCCAAATTGTTAAAGATTGAAGGCAATGTCTCTTAATTATTTTAATTTTCTTATTCATTTATTTTATTATTATCTTCATCAGAACATTCAGAAACATTGTTACTGTTTTCTTCTCCCATGTGAACTTCGTCATCTTCAAAATTGTGTTCATTTCAGGGACGGCTCCCAAGCCTTGGTTAGAGGGAGGGGGGCAAGTTATAATTTTGCAAAATCTTATAATAAAAAGAAAACAAAAATTTTTACAACACAAATTCAAGTCGTCTATTTTTAAAATTGTCAAAAATATCAATAATATGATCTATTTGTTCTAGAATATCTACTTTATGACATACATTAATTAGACATAATGCTGATAGTCTATCTTAAGTCATCATTGAACGAAACCATGTTTTTAGTTTCCGAAGTGTGGAGAAACTCTTTTCAACCGTTATACCTCATGGCTCTATCTACATATGTGTCGTATGATAGTACATATTATATTATGCAATTTTTGTTAACAATTTACATTTTTATATAAATATGGTACAGGCTTGGGAAAGAGCCGCGGCTCCTAGAGTGTCCCCCCCCCTCTGGAGCCGCCTCTGATTCATTTTCAGAACGTTCAAGAAATAGAAACGCTATTCAAGAACGTATAACTTTAAGGCATTTGAGGACATATGACTGTAAAACGTTCTTCTGATTAAATGTTCAAAAACATATTATTTCAAAACGTTCTTTTAATTAAATATTCAAGAATGTAATATTTCAAAACGTTCTTCTAATTAAATTTACAATAATGAATAACTTAACAACGTTTATTAGGTCTATCATTCAAAAACTGTTTTTAAAAAAAATTTTACGTTTTTTTTGCTAACATTTCAGACAAAAATAAACAATTTTAACATTTTTCTAGTAAATTGTTCGATGTAGTGGCTTCTTGAAGGGGGTGTATTTGAAGCACGTGATTCACAAAAATAATGGGTGTGTGGGTGTCCCATGGTTGGAAAAGATAATAAACTCACATAATTATCTAAACATTTTTAGGTGTGTGGTGTAAAAATTTTACATGTTATTCAAACAAAAAAAAAGCCGCCATTGGTTTGGTGAACCATTTAATTTATAATGTTACTATCTAAAACCATTTGTTGAACATAGCTTGATTTAACGTTTATCACAAATAAATTTCAAAAACAAATTATGGAACTGAACCAAAAATTAACGGTTAAGGTAACCTTGGTATATACGTTTATTGCATCATTTCTATTAACAATCATAATTCTGGTCCCAACAGTAACAGAGTTTTTACTGTACCAAAATGATATCTTATTTTTATTAGTTTTTATTAAAAAATATTTGAATTATAAATAATAATTTTGTGTACATTTTAATAACAACAAACTAAGTATAATTATATTAATAATACTTGTATATTTTATTTTAGTTATTCAGAGGTAATATTAATGGAGATGATCCTGCAAGAAATATATTTGAAGTTCCAATCATAGCACAATGGATTAGAATTAATCCAACTAGATGGAGGGACAGAATTTCATTAAGATTAGAGCTTTATGGCTGTGCATATTGTAATTAATAATTTTTTTTTAAAAATATATAACATATTTAATAAAATAATATTATTTTTTATTTCAGCTTCGGATAATCTTTATTTCAATGGTACTTCATTAGTACGTTGGAATTTGAGAGATACTCCAGTATCTGCTCATAGAGAATCAATTAGATTTAGATTCAAAACTAATGTGGCTGATGGAGTTTTATTATATGGTATTGGATCACAAGGAGATTATCTAGCTTTACAGCTTAAAGATAATCGGTTGCTATTAAATATTAATTTAGGTATGCGTTTATTTATATAAAATACATTATTATCGAAGTACTACAAGTATAATTTTTAGGTTCTCAAATTATGACAAGTTTGTCAGTTGGAAGTTTATTAGACGATAACATTTGGCATGAAGTTATCATAATGAGAAATAGACTTGATGTTGTATTTTCTGTTGATCGCGTTACAATCCAAGGTCGAATTAATGGTGAATTTGAAAGACTGGATTTAAATCGTGAAGTATACAAATCAAATATTTGAAAACAATAATAAACAATATTTATTTATGATAACTTTTTATAGATATATATAGGCGGAGTGCCACATTTAAATGAAGGTCTATTTATTAATAAAAACTTCACTGGCTGTATTGAAAACTTGATTATGAATTCAACAAATATAATTGTTTTACTAAAAGAAGTATACAACTCTGGTGATAGTTGGTTGATGCAAAAATATCAAAAAATAAATACATTATATACTTGTTTGGTATGGCTGATAATTTCAAAATTGAATATTAATTAAGTTCTATTAAATGTATAAATAATAATTACAAATAATATCAATACAATTAAATGAATGATATAAAAATGAAAGATCTTGTTTGGAGTTCTTCACTGAGTTTTTTCTTTATAACTGACAATGTTTTCTAAATGAAATCCAGTCGTAATTAATATTCACACATCAAAAATACTCTTTATAAATTTATTTTTACTTTTGTTTTTATTTTTATATACAATATAATTTCTTTTTACTAGGAATCTCCTATTATTCCTGTTACATTTTTAACTCGGTCATCTTATGCAAGACTCAATAGTTACGAAGGAACAAAAAAAATCAATATATCATTATCATTTCGGACTTATGAGGCAAGAGGATTATTGGCCCATCACAAGTTTTTATCAAATGGATATGTTAAGGTAATTTTTTCAAAGAATTATTAATCTTAATTAATTAATTGTTTTTTCTTATATCAGTTTAAACATTTTGTTACATTTCATTATTTACTTGGTTACAGTTATATTTAGAAAATGAGCGAATTAAAGTAGAGTTAATGACCAAAGATGATACCCGAGTAGTCTTAGACAATTATGAGGAAAGTTTTAATGATGGCAAATGGCACAGTGTTGTTTTAATTCTTAAAACTGATTTTCTAGAACTGAATGTTGATAATAGACCTATGCAAACGATTAGAAAATTAGAATTCATGGTTGGAACAAATTATTTTATTGCAGGTCTGATTATTTATTTTTTAATTAATTTATACTTGAAATGAATAGCCAAGGACATTTTATTGTAGGAGGAATTTATGGTACAGCAGGGTTTATTGGATGTATGCGTTTAATTACAGTTGATGGAAATTATATGTTACCAACTGATTGGAAGCTAGGAGTAAATATCAATGATTTATTAAATTATAAATAACCTTAGTTTATAATCCAAATTAAAATGTTAGGAAAGTTATTGTTGCGAAAAAGAAATATTATTTGATGCTTGTCAAATGATTGATCGTTGCAATCCAAACCCTTGTAAACATTCTGGAACTTGTAAACAAAATGCTGATGAATTTTTTTGCGATTGCGCCAGTACTGGATATAGTGGTGCTGTATGTCAAACACGTAAGAAATTAAAATTAAATAAATAATTGAATTGAATATCTTATAGTTAAAGCTTATTTATAATATTTATATATAGCATTAAATCCATTATCTTGCCTTGCTTATAAGAATGTTAATCCAGTTGGACAAAGTTCTGATATTAAAATAGATGTAGATGGTAGTGGACCATTAAAGCCGTTTCCAGTTACTTGCCAATATTATGGTAACTATATAATTTATAAATTTTTTACTCTCATATTTTCTATGTATTATTTAAAATTTTATTTATATAACATTATATAAAATTCATAAACATTCAAGCTGATGGAAGAATAGTAACTACTGTTAGACATCAGAATGAAGTTGATTCTACTGTAGATGGTTATCAAGAACCTGGAAATTTTAAACAAGATTTCATTTATGATGCAAATCTATTTCAAATAGAAGCTCTTATTAATCGCTCCCATTCATGTTGGCAGTCAATAAATTATGCTTGCAAACAATCTAGATTATTTAATTCTCCAGGTAAAAAAAAAAAAAAATTTGTTTATCTCAAAATATTAATATAATATTATAATTTAAAGCAAATGGATTAGATTTTCGACCATTTGGATGGTGGGTGTCAAGACATAATCAAAAAATGGACTACTGGGGTGGTTCTATTCCAGGATCATATAAGTGTCAGTGTGGTGTTATTGGTGACTGTAAAGATCCTACTAAATGGTGTAATTGTGATTCGGGTAAGGAATGATATTAGAGTTTATAATCAATAAATTACTTATCTAATTATTGTTTTAATTCTAATTGTGTTAATATCTACTTAGGTTTTGATAGTTGGCTATCAGATGGTGGTGATATCAGAGAAAAAGAACACCTGCCTATTAAACAAGTTAGATTTGGAGACACTGGTACTCCTTTGGATGAAAAAGAAGGACGATTTAAAGTTGGTCCATTGATGTGTGAAGGAGATGGTAAATACTGTTTTCATATTTAAATTTTAATAAGATAATTGGAAACATTTATAAAATTTGTATTTATATTTTTTAGATTTATTCAACAATGTTGTTACATTCCGTAAACTTGACTCACAAATTCGTTTACCAACATATGATTTTGGACAAAACGGTGACATTTATTTTGAGTTTAAAACTACTATTGAAAACGCTGTTATTTTTGAAAGTCATGGGCCTAAAGATTATATTAAATTATCACTTATAAGTATGAAAATAGACTTTTTTTTATTTATATTAACATAATAAAGTATACATTTTAATTTTGCTTTTAGGTGGTCATTCTTTACAATTTAGTTATCAAGCCGGTAGTGGACCATTAAGTGTTCGTGTGGAAACCTCAGACAAACTTAATGATGATATATGGCATTCTGTTGTTATAGAAAGAAATAGGTTTGTTTATAATCTAAACTAAATACATATTACTCAAATTTACTTTTTTTTATAATAAATTATATTTAAATACAGAAAAGAAAGTAGAATTATAGTAAATGGTGCTTTAAAACAATCAGTAAAAGAACCTCCAGGTCCAGCACGAGCAATACATTTAACATCTGAATTAGTTATTGGTATATTGTTAATAACAATTTTTATATTATTTTTGTTAAACTCATTAAAAAAATTTGTTAATTTAGGAGCATCATCTGATGAACAAAATGGTTTCATCGGTTGTATGAGAGCATTTATGTTAAATGGAAAACTAATAGATTTAAAATCATATGCTGAAAAAGGGTTGTATGGTATTTCTCCTGGGTGCATTGGTAAATGTGATAGTAGTCCATGTCTTAACAATGGAACATGTTTTGAAAAATATGATGGTTATACTTGTGACTGCCGGTGGACTGCATTCAAAGGACCAATTTGTGCTGATGGTAATTTAAGTTTTTAAATACAATATTTCTAATTCAATTTTTTAAGAATTACTTAAGATTTATAAATGTACTAATTGTATGTGTTCTGATGATTTTTAATAAAAATATATTATTTTTAGAAATCGGTGTAAATCTTAAAGCCAATTCAATGATAAGATATGATTTTGAAGGAATATGGAGATCAACTATATCAGAAAACATTAGAGTAGGTTTTACCACTACTAATCCAAAAGGGTTTTTATTAGGACTGTTTTCAAATATCTCAAAAGAGTATATGACGATTATGGTATCAAATAGCGGTTAGTATTGTGTTATATTACAATAATTTATTTAAATCAAAATTATTCTGTATTATTTGCAGGTCACTTACGAGTGGTTTTTGATTTTGGATTTGAACGTCAAGAATTAATCTTTCCAGATCAGCATTTTGGTCTTGGACAATACCATGATTTAAGAATTAGAAGAAAAAATTCTGGTTCCACTCTTATCATGCAGGTAATATAGAATATACTTAAATTAAAATAATACATTGATAATATTAATTTTTTATTTTTAAAAGGTTGATGGGTCGGATCCTAAGGAATTCCATTTTAATATCAAAGAATCAACTGATGCACAATTTAACAATATTCAATATATGTATATTGGGCGTAATACATCTATGACTGAAGGTTTTGTAGGTTGTATATCACGTGTAGAGTTTGATGATATTTATCCTTTAAAATTGTTATTCCAACAAGATGGCCCTCCAAATATCAGTGGCATGAATAGTAAGTTTTTTTAAGTGTAATATGTTAACTTTATCATAGTTAAACTTCTCTTTTTTCTAATTTTTACAATCTGTAATTATTTATTTAAAATAAGTTATATTGATAATATTTATTTATTATATAGTATGATTAGATTTTGCTTGGGAGTTAACCAGTGGTAAAACCAAACATACAGTAAAAAATTGTCAGTTTTTTTTATTTCATCTATATTTATATATATACATTAAAACTTCGATAAGACGGAACTTCGGTAAAACGGAAACCTCAGTAATACGGAAAATTTCTTTAGTCCTGTTTTAAAATACATATAAATTAATACATAATACATTATAAAATTCAATAAATTTTCTGAGATTTTTACAAATTCTACATAGGAAAAAAATGGTTTATCTTGAACACATAAAACGGCTGATTGATATAGAATATGAATTTATTCGTATTATAATTGATAACAATAATAACTAACGATTTCTTGATAGTCAATTGTATAATATTTTTTTTCTGATATCACAATATGAAATAGAAACTAAACAGTTTAATTTGTAATTTAAATATTTAACTTGCCTTCTGACAAAAGATTATTAAATAATCTATCAAACTTAATTAAGAAACTCATTTTAAAACACAAGTCCGATTTTTTCCAAGAAAAATTTCAATCACTAAATTCAAATGATGGCTCCTTGTGAAAAACCACCAAAAATATTCTTAAATCAAAGTGCTGTGCCTCTTAATGGACCAAATGGTGATCTTGCTATCTCAGACAAAGATAAAGCCGACATTTTTGGAGTTCATCTTTCAAAAATGTTTAAGCCACATTTTAACATTAATCCCGACTCAGCTCACCTCGATTATATTGCTAGATTTCTTAATAGTCCATTATCAATGTCTTTCCCAGCAAAACACACAACCCCAAATGAAATTAAACATTTAATAAGCAAACTTA
The DNA here is from genome assembly GCF_003268045.1 of Sipha flava. Classification (NCBI taxonomy): domain Eukaryota; kingdom Metazoa; phylum Arthropoda; class Insecta; order Hemiptera; family Aphididae; genus Sipha; species Sipha flava. The sequence goes on along the minus strand of NW_020272797.1, from coordinate 159,826 downwards.
AACCAGGGAAACCCCTGGATACGACTTAATCACCAACAAAATATTACAACACTTACCCAATAAAACTCTATTACTTCTCATATTTATCTACAATTCTATGTTGAGACTCTTTCATTTCCCCCTTATCTGCAAATTTTCCATAGTGATACTAATACACAAACCTGGTAAACCCAAACACCTACAGTCATCATATAGACCTATAAGCTTATTACCAGTTCTAGCAAAATTGTTCGAAAAAATGATCCTTAAAAGAATTAGGCCAATAATAAATTCAAAAAATATAATACCCCATACACAATTTGGCTTTAGGTCATGTCACTCGACAATACACCAAATACACAGACTTACTGATAAAATTCAAACTTCATTTGAAAACAAAGAATACTGCCCCGGGGTTTTTTTAGACTTGGCCCAAGCACTCGATAGAGTTTGGCACGATGGCCTACTCTACAAATTTAAATCATTTCTCCCAGCACCTTACTACCTCATAATCCTTTCCTACCTTTGTGATCGTACATTTGCAGTTCGACAAGGTGACTCAACATCCTCCTACTTTCCAATCTCTGCCGGTGTTCCTCAAGGAAGTGACTTGTCACCCGATTTATTTAATATATACACATCAGACATTCCAAAAATCAACAAACACGACCATAGCAACTTATGCTGATGATACAGCTATACTCGCCTCCAATTCAGATCCCATCCAAGCTTCATCTTATCTCCAAAATCACAACAACTTAATAAACACCTGGGCAACCAAGTGGAAAATATTAATAAATCCCAAAATATCCTTCCATGTACCATTTACACTTCGAAAAAATAACCTCCTCCCATTTCAACTCCAAGGAGTCGAAATTCCTTCATTAAATCATGTAAAATATCTAGGAATATCACTAGACAAAAGACTAACCTGGGGCCAACAATTAAAGTCCAAGTATAAAAATTCTGAATAACCACCTTCATCTGCTTAGACTTTCATCTGCCCATTTTAAAATCAAAATTACCAATCACACGAAATCCACAAGATATAAGTCTCTACTCAGACCCATTGGGCGTACGGCATCCAAATCTGGGGAAGCGCCAAACATTCCCAAGTCTGTACCATTCAAGCCTCCCAGTCCATCACACTCCGATTAAAATCCTCAACCCCCTGGTATGTAACAAATGAAACCCTTCATAAATATCTAAAAATTGTAACAGTCGACCTACTAGCCAAATTATATTATAATAGATTTCACTCTAAACTGCAAAGCCATACCAACCCTTTAGTGTCCCATCTATCATCACGTACCCTTTCTGAGGACCCACCATACCACCTCAAGAGACGCTGGTGCCGTGACCAATTAAATTAATTTAAACTAAAAAAAAAAAAAAAATTACCGCAGAGTTTCATCGTTGGATGTTTCCCCTCATTATGTATTTCATGCATTGTTTTTATTATGTATATGTTTATGTCAATTATCCTTTTTACTTATTGTGTTGTGTTGCAATACAGATTGTAAATTTTCAGTTTTTTTTTAATAAAAAAGAAATAAATAAATAAAAATATTTAACTCATAAACCTAACTAAATCTTACTTCCTTATCCCCACCAAACACTTGCAGAAAATGCTTATTTTTTCAAATTCACAACAAAATTATTTTATCAATTTTCATAAATTAGTAAATTAAAATGTTCTAGCTACTATTAAAGAAGATTTTTGTGGTGTTGAACCTGTTACACATCCACCACCAATAATAGAAACAAGACCACCTCCTGTTTTAGATGAGGATAAAGTCAGGGCTGCATATCATGAAACAAACTCTGCATTAATTGGTGGTAAATATTCAAATATTTAAAAAAATTTCCCTATATATATATATATATATTTAAATTATACTTTTATTTCTAGGAGTTTTTTCTATAATTTTGATAGCAATTCTCATAATTGCGTTTTTCATTGGTCGATATGTAGCTCGTCATAAAGGTGATTATATAACTCAAGAAGATCGTGGAGCTGACATAGCATTGGATCCAGATGATGCTGTCATCCATTCAACTACTGGACATCAAGTACAAAAAAAACGAGAATGGTTTATATAATTTAAATCATCGGTTCTCAAACTTTTTTTTTCGCGTACCACTTGAATATATTATCAGTAATGTACCACTTATAATAGAACCATATAAATTTTACATAATAAAATACATTTATTTTAAACATAAAGGCAGTAAAATACTACAGTAAAATTATTATTTATTTATTAATAAAAATGTATTTGTATTTTTAAATTAATATAAGAGTTAAATATCAAATTTTTAATTTCCGTTCTATCACGGCCTTCCGCGTACCATCTTATAGTCTTTCGCGTACCACAGTTTAAGAACCGTTGATTTAAATCATATTTTCTTGTACAATTTATTATTATTCTTATTATTAAATTGAATGAAACCCTCTACAATATAATTAAATTGTATGATTTATTGATCTATGATATAATTCTATAATTAAACATGATTTTTATTTAACATTTTTTAATTCTTAAACATTTTCAATACCTTATTTTTATCTAATTTTTTTTTTCTTATTTTAACACATTTTTTTATAGTATACAAGTTTGTTTATTTATGTGCAATTTTTTTCTTGTGAATATTTACTAACCAGTTATACCTTAGTTTTTAGCCGTAGACTATAGCTGTTTTATAGGATAATTTAAATTTATACAAATATTAATTATTAAATTTTCAATAATTATATAATTCTTATATTGTTTCATATACATTTACATATTTTTTAAATTTAATATTGTATTATTAATTATTTTTATACTAGATAAGAAGTATTTATCTTATTACCAATGACTATAATTTTATAAATTGTTTGAATCTCATTTTTTTTTTTATTTATTTTTTTTTTTTTTGTTTAGTTACATACTGACTGCCTTAATATAAATTATTAATTATTAAGCAAAAAGCTTCTATATAAGCAAAAAATATAAAGGTGATTAAATTGTAATATTTAAAACTTTTTTCAATTTTAATGCAACATTTTTTTTCTGGCTATATTCTTTTAAACATTTATAATTTTTATTTGTAATCTTTGCAAATGACTGATTTTAAATTCAATTATTTTCACCTTTAATATTTAATCTCTTATAGGGTATATTCAACCTTAATTAAATATTATTTACATTCCGTCCATATTATTGTAATGAAATGTGATATTTTATTGAAATTGTAATAAATAATACTTATGTTGATGTAATTTGCACATTTGTACTTTATGAATTATATATCCTATGAATTTACTTAAATGCAATTTTTCACTAACATATGTCATAACTTATTAAGTACATAAGAATGTTATCATGTAGCTAAAAAAATTTAATTTTCTCAGCTATTATGTCATATAAATATTTCTGTATTTATGAGAAATAGTTTTCTAGAATATTTTATAATTTTTTTTTTATATAAATACAATTTTTTTAATAAATGTAAGATGTTCTTAATTTGTAACAGCACATTAAATTAATTAAAAATATATATACACTATATATTAAAATGTATTATTAATCAAATTAAAATTCAATTTTTACTAGAGTTGAACGATTGTTGATTTTTTTATGTCAAGTCAATTTAAAATTTGAGTATTCGAGAATAAAAAATTTGTGGTTACTAAACTGCATATGTCATTATCATGTTAATAAAATATCAAAGCAATAACAATAATTGACCTTCCTGGTATTTTTTATAAGAAATATTTGGGTCCCAGTTATTTATAGTTTTAACATTTATTTTTGTTTAGATGACGGAAAATAATATAAAAAATACCTTTAACGACCGAGTGTATAACGAAGTTTAATATGTATTCTCTAGAACAGGGGTAGCAAACCTTGTTTGGTTCAAGAACCAAATTTTTCCTAATAAGGTTTTGAATATCGTTCATGCCTAAAGAAAATTATAATTTCAAAGAATAAAAATAAAATTACAGATTTATTATATTATTTTTATTAAATTTTAGTTATTCTTAGTGAAACACAAGCATCAATTGTTTCATTAGTCAAAACATTTCTTTTTTTCGATTTAATAAAATTTATTATGGCGAATAAGATTTCACAAACATAAGTTGACGAAAAATATAAAAGTATAAGGAATATTGTCATTTTTAAATATATAATTTTTTTCTTTGAATTTCTTATAACTAGGGAACGGATTTATATGTAATAAAAATACAAAAATATGTGCTAAAAACATCCAAATATGTAGGATAAAAATTTAATAAAAAAAAAAAATATATATATAATTATTAAATTATCAAGATGATTTGTTGCATTGAATTATTAAAATGTTTTAAATTACCAAATATTAAATGTCACCTATTAGATCTGAAAATATTTTTAAAACGGCTAAATGATCGTTCCACATCAACCTATATCGATTGATTAAAGCATATTTGAAGCGCATTATATCAGAAGTCGATAATTCCAAATTTTTAGAAGGGCGTCTGCCACTCATTATATCATTGATTGATCTAAAATCAAAATAGCCTGGAATTTTTTTCTGTAACAGCATGAATTTTCTTTTTTACAACATCTCCTATTGGTCCACTTACGAGTTTTCATTTTGCAATCGTTGATTCGACAATTTGCATACTTTCATTTAAGGACATAATTTTGTAAATGTATGTGCAATAAAACTAAAATTCACTGAGATGAAATTTAAATTAGTTTTCAATGTTTCATTTTGCAAAATAATTTGAGCTTTTCTAATAGCGATAGAAGTTACTGAATCTAAATTTGAAATAATTTCTTGTATTTTTGTACGAAAAAGACGTATGAATGATAAAATGATAAAATATGTTTAAAAATATTTACAAATTAGTGAAATGTGTAAAATAAAAGTAGCATCATATTAATAGGAATGATTTAAATCATGAACATTTCTTATCTAATCTTAAATATTTCGTTTTAATAAAAATATGTATTTACATATAAATCCGTTACTTATAACCAACATTTTATAAATAGATTCGAATGGTTCTCCAATATGGTGTTCCAAGCTGCATCAGTAGCTATCTCTCGTAAAAATAATTCACAAGTTTCGAAATTTGTCCGTCCTTCTCCTGTTTGGTGGAATAACAATTGTACGGTCACAGTTAAAAACCGCGCTATAACTTTTCGTACATTTCGTAGAAGTCATTCCATAAATGATTTCTTAGTTTAACAAAGGGTATAAGCCTCCACACGTATCACCCTTAATTCCGCCAAAAGACAGTCCTGGCATTATTTTTGTTCTTCTGTTAACCCATCCATTTCGATTTCTTCATTTTGGTCAATAACTAAACGTTTTAAAAATTCACAACGCACCTTCCCTTCGGATAGATACCCTGTTAATGACGACTGATTTCCAAGCTTTTGCTCAAAGGTTGCCCCTTCTTATGTTCCATCCCTTGCAGAATCTTCCCCCGTTGATATCGTCTCCACTTCAGTACATCCTCACATTCTATCCAACGCATTCACGCTAGTCGAATTAATGCCTGCCATAAATCACCGTTCCTCTGTAGCCTCCAGGCCTGACTTTATTTCACCACTATTTCTTAAACATCTACCACAAGATGCCTATCCGTTACTTCTTAATATTTTAAACCGTCTATGGCTTAACAGCTTGATCCCTCCTTCCTGGAAAGAATTCAAGGTTTTCCCGATTCCCAAACCCAATGGCGAGGGTTTTCATCCTATCTCCCTTTCTTCGGCTTTTTGTAAGGTTGTGGAAACAATTTTAAGAAATCGTTTGGATTGGTGGCTAGAATTGAATCATATTTTCCCCAGTAATATGTACGGTTTTATTGATTTTGCTTTCCTTTTAAAGAGAAACTTACAAATTAAAAAAAAAATACAAATGGCGACCTAGTCATTTGGCAAGAAATTCAGTAGCTACAATATAGTAAAAATTTTGGTTTAGTTTTATACAAAAATACTTTAAATGGTAATGAATTTTTCAATACCATACATTTTTCCAAAAGAGGAAAGACACCCAAACAATTACAATTACAAAAATGTTATACTGGTCCTTTACCTATTAGAAATGAAAAGAAAAAAAGATCTCTACTTCCTTTGATAGACCCTATTTATCATGCATTTTATGAAAATTTATTCACAACTCAAAAACAAAGTGATATTAATCCAGATCTGGAAGAATTTAATTTTGAAACTGACTGATAATTTATAAAGTAATAATGATTAAATTGAAGTCTTAATACAATATTCAATTTATATATTTAATTATTTCAAAAATAACATATTTTAGCTATGTATTTTATTTTGTTGGATGTCAATTATTTTAATATAAAACTTAAGTTAAACATTTAAATTGTGAAATTTCTTTGGTTCTATTGTTTTTATTTTACTATTTTTAATGTTATAGTGTAAAATGAATTAATTTTTTTGTTAGGAAGTTATAATAACTATAACTTAAAATTGAGACAAGTAGTTATTATTTTATTTTATGAATTTTTAAATTGTTTTATTCTAGTTCTATTGTACCCAACTATTTTGTTTTTATAGGTAGGTACATATTTTAAATTGAGACTGAAGTTTTATTTTTATTTTATTTTTTTTTTTAAACAAGGTATTTTTTTAATATGTCTTAGTGCTATAATGTTATTATTATACTTATACTATTATTATCGAACTGTTTTTAGCTGTTCATTAAATTTACAAGTTATAAAATAAATATTGAAATTAAATAAAGGATTGAGATATTCGTTAAACTTATGCACTTTTACTCATTTTTTATGTCAAAAAAATATTTAAATTTAATATTTTTGGGCAAATTTCTTTTTCACAAAAATTTTAATTAATGCAATCTAAGGTGAGTTGTTTAAAATATATAAAAATGTTAAAAGAAGATATTTAATTAAATAATTATATTTACACAAATAATTTGAATGTATTATTTGTCTTCCTGAAAAGTTGCTATTTATAACTTATGTACATTTACCCTAATGCCACAGTTATACAGAAGACACTTAAGAATTCACTCTAATTGTTTGTTTTCTTGCTTTACGGTTTTTAGTTATTTCTATACCAATAACATTCGCTAAATTCTATTAAATTTTTTATACCTAAAATTTATTTATTTCAATTGTTCTTATTTATAAACGAAAATCATATGAATGCAATAATAGTGTAAATTTAGATTCATTTAAATTTGATTCAGTAATAATTATGTGCATTTTATTAATTTGCTTGAAAGTTGTAAATAACATTTTATAATAAAGTGTGCGAATATACCCCAGCCGTAATTTTAAATGTCTGTTTGAACCATTTTCTTTATATCCACCACCTTGATAAATGATATATTTTTTGTTTTTCTTATTGACTTCATATTTTGGTTGAATATTTTATCTTTTATTTATATTATATTTTGTATACCAAAAAAAATTCTAATAGGTTGTTGAAGGTTCATTCGTTATTGCATTGTATTGTGCAATCTAACTGCTTTCATCTTGTGGTTAGGTTTTTGGTTATTTATAACTGTGACCACTGTTCATAATTTTATTTACACTTATCGATTATTATTATCACCACGTGAAGGTGAAATTTAATTAATCTCTGTTGTCACTATATAATCGTCATTCAATATCTACTATAGTCCATTCCAAAAGAGAAGACACAAAGCGCCGACCGGTTCATAGTTTTGATTTTAAACAGTGTGATATACATCAATGGTACTTGTATAGGTTATAGGAATTAAAAACAATATTTATGTTTTTTATTCATATTATTGGGGTAGCCAATCTTTAGCTGTTTTATTCTGATCAATTTTAATCTATGTGACGAACTTCTGTTTCGAATTTGATGAATGAAACAAAATTTTATCTTTGCGTTATCATTTTTATATGAATTTATTCCGTTGATTATCCGGTGATTAAAAAAAAAAAAAAATTAAAATAAAAAAAATATCAGATATTCAAACTCATGATTGTACAAAATAAATGTATATTGAGTAATGAGTATGTATTATAATTAAGTACTTAATTATTGTTATCAACGTATACTTAATCGATCTGTGTTTAGTTTGTAAGACCTAATTTAATTTGTACTTATTGTTAAGTTATCAAAATATTTGAATTTTTATTTTAAAAAACCTTAGTTTACCTTAGATTTTATTTTTTTAAGTTAAGTTATTATTAAACCTTAAATAAACTAGATATCTTTTGTTTTTTTCTTTACTTTCTGAAGTTCATAAGTATAAGTATTTAATGATTGTAAACTTTTATCTGTATACATTTTTTACAATAATTATGAATAAATTATTCATATTATATGAACAATTATTAGAAGAATTAATGTTCTCTGATATACATTTTTTTTAAATGTAAATGCTGACATTTTTTTTTAGATAAAGTCTTATTTAAAAAATTTTAAAATATGAATTCTAAAAGTTACTCTTTCAATAAACTCAGTCATATTGATGATCCTCGTTTTCGAATAACTCCAGTGCAACAAATGGCTGCTGCTTGCACAGGAGCTTTAATAACTTCATTTCTTGGTTAGTTATTTATTTACATATACATAATTTAAAAAGTTATAATTTTAACTAATATTATGATATTTTTTTAGTTACGCCTTTAGATGTCATAAAAGTACGCATGCAAGCCCAAAGCAGAATAACCGGAAAACATAAATGTTTTTTTTATTCTAATGGCTTAATGGATCATATTTGTCCATGTAATGAAATTAAAAAAAATTCTACCAATGGTCCTTATTATAGAAATGTTCAATGGTTCGACAGACCTACTCAGTTTAATGGAACACTTGTAATAATATTTTAATTAATTAAATTACTTTAATACTTACATGAAGTAATTATTAACTGTTTAGGATGCCTTTAAAAAAATTAGCAGAAATGAAGGTATATTATCATTATGGAGTGGATTAAGTCCAACATTAGTTCTCGCATTACCTGCCACAATTATTTATTTTGTATCATATGAACAAATACGTTGTTACCTCCAAGATTTAACAGAATCCCATACAAATAATAATAATTTATTATGGATCTCTGGTGTATCAGGATGTATTGCTCGTTTTGGAGCGGCTACTTCAGTTAGCCCTTTAGAACTTATACGCACTAAAATGCAATCAAAAAAACTTAGTTATTTGGAAGCTCATCAAGCATTAAAAAGTTTATTAAAATATCATGGTTATAAGGGTCTTTGGAAAGGTCTTGGTTCTACCTTACTCAGAGATGTCCCCTTTTCTGGTAAGCCGGGTATTTTATATAATTTAATTTATTTTTATTTTTAAAATAATCATATTTATAATTATAAAATTTATTGGTAATAGTTTTAATTTAAAGACAAAATTTCTAATAAGTATAAATGTAATTTATAATATAACAATCTAAAATATCACTATCCACTTGTTATCATGTAATATAATGGTAATATTTTTGAATGGAAAACAATTTGTAATTATATCAGACCACTTAATCAAATCTTTTCACTCCTCAATTACTAACTCAATGATTAGACAACTGGCAAACTTCTGACTTCCTTTAGTTTTAATATTTTATAACCACATAATTAAATATTTTCCTTGTTATAAGAAACCTATGTTGAATATAGTTATTTAATATTGAGTTTGATTTGCTGTGTAAATGGTATTTTACTAAAGATTTATAAACATTTTAGGGAATCACATAATTATATTATTTTTATCAATAATCAGATATATTCTATATGCTATTGAAATTCTACATTCCAATAATCCAACCACATCATTGAGAAAGTAAATTAATTTAATTGTTATAAACGTTGGCAAAAAAAGTATTAACCTATTTAGAGAGTAGATGCATGATATTTTTATTTGAAAAAAATTTCTCAGAAAATATTAATAAAAAAAAGTATTTAAATAATTTTAAACCAAATGTTTCATTTATGTATCTTATAATATAATATTGTTAAGAAATCATAATTCATAGCTTGAAGTATCATTAGATATACATTTTTTATTACTAATTTTGGCTTTAAATCATTTTCAGGTTTCATATAAATAAATAGAAAATTAAATTAATATGACATATAAATCTATTACTATTTATTAAATATTATTTGTTTAGGTATTTATTGGGTAACATATGAACATATTAAAAAAATATCTGGTCAATCAACAACTTTTATGTACAATTTTATGGCTGGAAGTATAGCTGGAACGGTAATATATTTAATTCAATTGTTAATATCATGATTATGAATTTTTACTAAGGTATTAGTTTTGTGCTCTTTTTTTTTTTAATTGGGTTATTTTTATAAAGAATTGGCTTAATATATTTTTGTTAAATATAATTTCCATTTTATAAATATCTTACATTTTGTAAATATATATATAAATATAATATATACATTTTTGTTATTTTTTCTATTGTAATTTATAACTTGTTAGTAAATTATTGCATTCTTAGTTATAATACAATTATATATATATATTAATTTCTTTTTGAGTATATAAAAAAAAAAAATACAAAAGATTATTATTAATAGTTTTTATTAATTTGATAATGATTATTTTTGTAATATTTCAGTTGGCTGCAGCATTAACTACACCGTTTGATGTTGTTAAAACCATTCGACAAATTGAATTAACTGAAAAGGAAATTATGACTGGTTAGTAAATCAATTAATAATGCAATAATTTTATTATATATTTGAATAAATAAAAGACTTAGAAGTTATTTTAGAACCTCCAAGAAAAGCTTCCGGTTGGACAGTTAAAGCAATTGTTGAAATATACCAAAAAAATGGAATGCGTGCCATTTTCAGTGGTTTAGTTCCTCGGATTATCAAAATAGCACCTGCATGTGCAATAATGGTATCCACATTTGAGTATGGAAAAACATTTTTTCAAAATAGAAATATGCAAGTACATACAAATTTTAACGATATCTTATAGCTAAGATGAAATGTAAAATATAATATTGAGTAAAAATGAGGGAAATTATTATTTTTTTAATTGTTTAATATAACTATTACTGTGGTAACTATTATCACATTACACAAAATGAAATATCAAATAAATCTAAGTGATTTTTGTAATTATTATTAATTTTGTTATGTATTTGATTCCTTTTTTTATTGCTTTGTCTTACCTATCATCAGTGGTATATTGGAGGGTATACGGAAGTATACGACGTATACCCAATACGCTATTTTTATCCATGACGTATAGCTTATGAAAAATTGATGATACATGGGTATGCTGTATCTAGCGTATAGCTTGAAATTTGACAAATGTAAATAATACAACTTGTGGTTATATTTATGACATGATTCAGTATCAGATATATTATTATTAATATTTTCTTTTTTTTTAATGAAAAATTCAAATTTGTTATCAATTAACATCAAGTTTTTGTTATCAAATAGTCATAATTAAGGATGTGTAGTTTATGAGTGATTTTTTTTTGATTCCTATCATATAATAGTTACTACATGAAAGCTTGAAATAGTCTTTGTTCATAAATGTACGCCTTTTTATTCTCAAAATTAGTAACCTATTGGAATGCCTTTCATTTTACTTATTAAACACAATAAGATTCAGAGATTTCTTTAACAATCCATTTTTTACTCTTTATCATATTCTAATAGAATTTGCCTGTTTTTTTCTTTCTAGCCAATAGAGAAAACTGTTAAAGGTTCTTCAAATAATAATTAAAATTTAATTCAATTAATAAGTGAATTAATAATATTTCATTTAAATAATATGTGCTCATCCAAATGTAATTGTTACTCTATTTAAATTTGTTCCTCAAAAGAATTATTTCTACTGACCAAGTTACATAAAAATATAAATTTTCTTTGTGTATTTTATTATGATTTAAAGATTAAGAGCAAAAAAAAAAATGTGCCCAAAACATTTTATATGATAGACACTGTGTATATAAAGTTGTATAGTTTTAATTTGAATTATTTATTTTAAATAAATAAATAATTTTTTAGTCCAATTATCAAATCCAATACATATTTCATGAATAAATGTATGTAAAACAAGAGCATATAAAAAATATATGATATGTATATTTTGCTATTTAATATACAATGATTTAAAATTTTAATTGAAATGGTAATATAAAATCAACCAAGAAGAACAATCTTAAAAAATCTATTCATTTATTGAGTTCAAATGTGGATAACTTATTCAATTACGTAATGTTCAGGGTAATGTGATATATGATTTTCCAATGAGTTCATTTGTTCCCTAAAAAAAAAAAAAAAACATTATATTATGTTAAAATTATCAGTCCAATTTCTATATTATCAAATTTGTAATCTGGGGTGAATCTATAAATTGGTCAAGAGAATTTATTCAAGTTGTAAACATTAATACTAGATACTTGAATATATTAATATAAATACCAGTATACCAAGCATGAGGAGATCAATTTAGTATGCTCATATGTGCAGGTTAATAATAATGCCATTTTTATCTAGTAATTGAATCGCTTATTACAGAAACCCCATAAGATACAAAAATTTTGAAACCTTATTTTCCACTTGCTTATATCTTTTTAGTAGATACATCGATTTTTGCAGAAGCCCCGTCTTATTTACGTGGCCAATTCGCATCTTTGAAATTTTCGTTTGGAGCAGAAACCCCTAAGTGATGTTATGTAATACAAAAAATACAATTAAGTGAAAAATATGTTTCGAAATTTCTGTCTCTTACGGAGTTTCTGTAATAAGCGATTCAATTATATAGATGAAATGCTGTGTTTATATTTCATTCACACATGTATGATGACCACTAGTGTTAGAAGAACATTTTTTAAGGGTAGTGTATATTTAAAAAAAATTAGTTTGTTATATTATAATATTAAATAACTTAAAATTTAAAAAATACTAATGAAAATGAACCTTATATGATTCATATAAATATACTAAAAATACTTACAGCAGATGATCTGGAATTTCATAGTAAACATCATTAAACATTTCTTTCCAATTTGGTTTATTTTTCTTTGATGCAATTGCAAACATTTGCATAATCTTAAATAAAAGAGTACATACTTTGTAAAATAATTTTTATATCATATTGATGTTGTTTACTTGTTTTTTAGTATCTTTGGTATATTCTAATTCATATTGATCATTCCAAAGGTTTTTTTTCTCTAAAAATTTTTTTAATCTTGTAATTGGATTTTTATTTGCCCATTGTTCAATTTCATCTTTAGATCTATATGCAGTGCTATCATCAGATGTACTATGATGCCCACGTCTGAAATATTATAAATGTTTTAATTAAAAAGTATTTATTACAATGTTTATCATGAGGTAAATTATAAATAAAAAATACCGGTAGGTCATAGCTTCCAAAATCAATGGTCTTGTATTGGTCATAACATATTCTCGAGCTTTTAATGTCGCATTGTAAACTGCAAGAATATCATTGCCATCAACACGAATAGTAGCTATTCCATAGCCAGGACCATGACTTATAATACCATCCCCTCGATACTGTTCATTAGCCGGTGTTGATATAGCAAATCCATTATTACGACTATACATAAAGTAATAATATTATCTTCAAAAAGTATATTAACCAATATTTAATTTACCAGAAAAAAATTATGGGACAGTTAAGAGTGGATGCAAAATTAAATGCAGCATGGGCATCTCCTTCACTTGCAGCCCCCTCACCGAAATAAACAATAGTACAACGATTATTTTTTAACAGTTTAAAAGAATATGCTGTTCCAACGGCTTTAAAATTTCAATATTATTTTTAGCATTTTATTCATTTAAATAGTGAAAACAAATTTTACCTTGAGGTAACTGAGTAGTAAGAGGAGATGAAAGTGTTACAAAATTAAGATCCTTTGATCCATAATGCACTGGCATTTGCTTTCCTTTACCAAGATCTTCGATATTGCCAAAACATTGATTCATGAATTGTTCAGGAGTAAATCCTCTGAATAGTAAGACTCCTAAATAAATATCAAATATTTATTTATTATTTTTATAATAATATACTGGTTTCCTATACACACCAGCTTCTCTGTATTGGCCATAGACCTGATCATTGAAATGTATCCCTGCTGCACTACCAATCTGTGCAGCTTCTTCACCTTCATTGGTCATGTAAAATGATATTCTGCCTTGTCTTTGAGATTCGTACAAAATTTTGTCCATAATGGATAATAAAACCATTGATTTATACATTTTGAGTAATTCATCATTTTCTGGTATCTGCATTTAAATATTTTCAATATTAACCAAAGAGTTATAATAATCGATATTAATTGAATTGAATCACACGAAGAATCTAAGTGAAATAAACATTTTTTGATATTTTACTTACAATAACAGGTACAGAATTACAATTGCTCACAATATCTCCGTTATCATCTAATATTCTAAAAATAGGCATTGAATTTAAAGATGGTTCATTTATATCTAATGTAGGAATAAAATTAACTTTGTTGATTCCTCGATATGATAAATCTTGGATATTACCAGATATGGAACTATATAACATATATTGTTTCTAAAAAATAAATGAGTAACAATAAATATATTTTTAAAATTAAAAATAAAATTTAAAACATTTTATGTGCATTAAAAAATAATTAATTTGCATTTAATTTTACTATCATAGACAACCTGTTGATTTTAACATTCTTAAGAATATCCCAAAATCACGGAATTTTTATTTAGCAAGAAAACTGGAAGGTTAAGAACATTACATTTATAGGAGCACATAAGAAAACTCAATATTTAATATGTTTATGGTATTAGATCTATAAATTATAAACATATTATTTGTATTATAATTGTTGTAAATATTCATAAATATATTTACAATGCATTTATAATAGGGTTGCCATAAATTTATAAGATGAAACCGGGACAAAACAAACACATTATTGAGTAATATACTTTTTATATAACTTTTAATATATTGAGAGGATCAGTGGTATATCCAGGGGGGAATGTGAGGGTCAGACCCTTCCTAGACCTTTTTTTAAATGTTATAAAATAATGTTCCTAGCGTGAGAGGTTTAGAAATGTAAAAAAATAATGATTTGTTTACAAATGAATACAAAATTTATGCATACGACCCTGAAGAGGATTATTAATGGTCAGCAATATAATATTTAAAAATATTTTTGTGAAATAAAATATATTATTATATATTCTTTTATGTATAAATTACAACTTGGGTTTTTATAATACATTGTTTATCGATTACGATTAAAAATGTACTTTGAGATAAAGTGGTCGAAATTAAAAATTAAACAATACTACATTTCCTCTAAACGACTAAGCCGGGACATATGGACGTCTCGAAAACATTTTTCGGGACACCGGAACGCGAAGTCCAAAACCGGTGACAATCCCGGTTTTCTGGGACGTATAGCAATCTTAATTTATAACAATTTACCTACTTACTTAAAATATTTCGTTAGTAAATAATTTATTATAGGTATTTTAATAATTAATAGGTAATTTATTAACTTTTTTTCGTAGGTTTGAACCACGATTTAAGATATAACTTCTACCGTTATTAGAATAAAATACTAAGATAAATAAAGTATTGTATTATTTCTAATTTAATTAAATTAAAAATATAATTAATCATTGTGTCGAGTAAAATTTAGGTTGGTAGTTAAAATATTTCCAACTGTTAAACGACGACGGTAAATTTATGCAGTTATGTTTGTACTACAAATATGTAAAACAATTAATGCCGTTTTAGAATGTCTGTGATTTGTACTGAGACGGTGATAACATTTTGAATATTTGGATGATTTACATTTTGAGAATAATTTTATATAAACAAAATTTGATTCTTACTCAACGGAAAGTATTCAAGAAATTTGTTAATGTAAATGATATATAAACTCATTTGTAGGGTGATAGTTAGTTGATCTTTTTACTTAATCATAAATTAAGAATTAAATTAATAATTAATAGGTAGTTGAACATTTATTACTTTAAAGAAATTGAGGTTGGTCAATCTCTTAAGCATGACACTTGAATACATCATGAAAACTCAAAACTGTTATTGTAGTTGCGAAGAAAAAAATGAAATATATTGAATTATAGCAGACCTAGTAATTTTTATGGGTTCCGCTGGATCAAAACTGCACTTCTTTCAGACATGTACATTAAAATATTAAATGCCGAACGGGCATGAGTATTGAACATTTGTGTTATAGAAAAGTGGTATTCCGGTGAATAATATGTATTGTATTGACACCTGTAACCTGTTATATCTTTGTGACCTACGGACCCGTAGGGAACATGGCCGATTGCCTGCGGGTTGCCGCACGCACAAAGCATGTTTTTTGTTAATTCTTTACGATTTTACGTCAGTAAACACCACTTGCCAGTATTATAGGTTTATGGTGAATATGATTTATGACATCATAAATAATATATATAGGTATATAATATATACAAAATACACGTCCTGCTAATACAGTGTGGGCAACACGTGGATTAGCGTGCCTCTCAAAAGGACAGGATTGGATACACTGTTGTCGAACTGACGCCATCGAAGAGTCGGGTTTGTTGATTCGTTTGTTGTTATATTTGCGAAGTGGTTCAATTAGTTATTATTTCTTCCTGTGGCGTGTGTTACAATTTTTTTTTGTCGCAACTTTGTAATTCATAACACTCATTTTAACATAATTGTAGTGTAATCTCAGTTGTACAGCATAAATATTGTCGTCTCCATATTCTACTCGTTGTCAACGATCGGTTGTATTTTAGTTATCGGTATTGGCTGTTATGGGCGGAACGCCGAGAATTATTCTCTGGTTCCAAAAAGTACTGCACGTCAACCGTTGCTAAACTATACGCTAAGGTAAATGCAATATATTTACTCCATGGATTATTTTGTCTTAATACTTTTATTGTTTTGTCGCTACCGGGATATAATTGCCGTAGTCGTATTGTGTTAAACGCGACGTTACTGATGACCCTTAAATGTGTTTACCCAGTATCCTCACTTGACTGCGTATGGACATTTCACGAATATAAACAATGTCATCCTATTAGTCTATAATCTACCTGCCTCGCATAATAGTTTGGCATAGTCTGAATGACTTCTGGCAAGCCAGTTGATTAGTGTCCAAAAACTGAAATAATGATTTGGCAAAGTGAGAGGGAGTTAAAGATATGGTCATAGTTAATTTGTATTGATTATGTACTGATATGATTCACTGTTTTTTTTTCAAATCAATTGTTATTATTTTGTACCTATTAATATTGAACTAAATACTGCTTTTATGGATTAATTAATAATGTAAATAATCTTGATATTCTTAACATTTTTGACCATTTTCTATCTCACTGTAAGTAATGTTAAAATGTATATCGTGTATTACCAACAATTAAATTTGTATAAACAAAGTTTAGTTTTAATAATAATAAATTAGTTTTAATTAGATTCTTATATCATTTAAACTTTTTTCTTTAATTTATTAAAGAATCTTAATGATATTTATTTCATAAAAACTATCTACTACAATTAAAGATAAGATAAAATATTTAAATTATATGAAAATAAAATTCCATTGTAAAAATTAAAATATATTAATTAGGTATGACTGACATTGTTTATTGGTTGATATTATTTAATTAGACATTGAAATATTGTCATGACTTGAAAATTATTATATTTGTGATTTATTGATTAAAAATTGTAATATTAAATAAGTCTGATAATTTTTATTATAAATTTTTTTCACTATTCATGTTATAAAATTTTATTTTATGTATAATACAATAATTATGTTCATTAATCATTTTCTCTATTGCCTATATGTATTTGTTGCGGTATGATTGAAAATAATATATTGTTACTAAATGTTAGAAGAAGTAGACATGTATGTTTACAACTACTAATTAATTATATTTAAAAGTTAAATCAATATTTGTTTAGTTGTATGGATTACTTTTAACATATTATTGAATAATACTTTTAAAACTTGTATGTATGTACATTTATTTTAACAAGATTGTAAAAAGTATAATCTCATTTAAGACTTAAAAGTATTGATAATCCTTATTTAAAGTCACTTATTATTTGATCTTTTATAATGTGATTCTGAAAAATAATATGTACTATCTAAAAACAATATTGCCATATTACATTTATTTATTATTTTCAGATTAAACTTGCTAAATAAAAATGAATACTATTGGTGCAATGAGTTCTCCAGTAAAGCAGCCATTGCCAACTGTCTTGGCTCCTCCAACCATTTCAAGTTCTTCGCCTTCTAAAGTACAACAACCACCAAATTTAACCCCGCTAAATTTGAATACAACATCTCAGTCAGCTCAACCTTTAAGTCTTGTTAATGAACATAAAAATGTACCAATTGTTATGACTTCCGTTGAAAACATTGTTCAAAAATCTGCTGCTTGTAATGGTTTACCTGATGTAAAACCAATTGGTGAAAAAATTGAAGAAGCCCTGCCTAAAATTGAATCACAATCCATCCGTACTTTGGTTAATATTTCTGGTAATGGTAAAAGTGCTAATGAAACTTCTCTTTCTGAAGTGAAACCTCAAGTATCTGAAGTTGAAAATTTATCTCAAAAGAAAGATGATAAAAATAATTTACCAATTAGTCAAACAGAAAAGGTTTTGCCAGAAGTGATTGATAAGTCTGCAAAAGAATTAATTAAGACGGAAGAATTGCCTAAATCTGAAAATGTAGTGTCTAAAATGAAAGAAAATGATGGTAAAATCAAACAAGAACCAACTGAAATACAAGCTGCTGTAGTGTCATTAAACCAAGGGCAGACTGCTTTATCAGAAAAAGTTGATCAAACTTCATCAAATACTTTGAAAGTTGCTGTACGGCGAAAAAGAGAACATAAAGTGAGTTTTAAAACATTTAACTGTTCATTAGATCACAATGCTTTATTTTTTGTTAAAATTCATTGGTGAGAAGCTTAGTAATTCCTTTAATTATACCAAAATATTATCTTGTGATTTTATTTATATAATATTTTGACCTACCACAGCCCTCATTAACTTAATTTATTGTTTATTAGGTTAGTTGGTCATATTTTTTGCATGAGTAATTTTTTTTTCTTTAACTTTATTAGTTTATTTAAATATATTAAAATAGTTATTTAATAAATTATAATTCATAATACTTTATGATACAACTTAAATAATTAATTAAATTATATTTTAATATTATTAATTGTACTTTATACCAAGTTCAAATAAAATAATAATTAAACTAATTCATAATTTCCATACTTTACTTATTTAGAATTAACTAACATCAAACCTTTTTTCCTTATTTTATAGCAACTGGAGGAAGATGAAGAAGAAAAGAAAGAAAAAACATCAAAAAAGGATACAAATGTTGAAGAAATAAAATCAAAACGTACTCGACTTCCTACTCAACCTTTTCAAATGTCATTGCTACCAGAGATGCATCTTATCTCTAAAATTGCAGAAAAAACGGCATCTCCCAAAATTAATAATGAAAAATTAACAGTGTTTTACAAGTAATTTTATATAAATAAATCCATGTTATATAAATAATTTATTTCTCCATTCTTTTTAATTTAGAAATGAATTTTTGGCCGTACGAAATGAAGATGGAGGATTTTATTTGTGTCAAGCTATGCAAAACATTCATAGAGCAAGTCGTCGAATCCGTATTAGGTGGCTTACTCAACATCCAAATGATGAATTTACCCCTGATTTTTATGACCATACTGGTAAACATTTCAATTGTTTTATATATATTGTAAATTAATTTGCTTTCAGATTTTCAAAAATTGTTTATCTTATATATAGAAAACATTTTATATTAATATTAACAAATAAGAAATATAAATCATCTGTGGATCTTATTTAATGATATATGAGATATATTAAATAAAATGAAAAATTTTATTTAATATTCTGAAATTGTTTTCAAATAAAAAAAGTTTTAATATTAATTTGGAAATTCCAGAGTTTGATTGTATACTGACTAATATAACATTGAAAAAAATTCAAAAAGAACAATGGAAACTACCTGAGAAAGAAAAATTGAGAATTGAAAATATTTTGAAACGATCTATTGATGTTGAAAAAGGTTCAGAAAAACCCTCAGTAACTGAAGAGCATCCAGATGGTTGTATGTATAATATTACTTTAAATTCCTAAATAGTTATTAAAACTAAAATATTTTTGGATATATTGTTTGGAAGAAGTTGTTATTTTTAATTGATTTGAAAATAAAGATTTGTCCCAATTAGGTTAAATATAATTTTTTACTAATTAAAATTAGTTGATAATGATAAAATAATCCATAATTAACAGGTTATTTGTAAATAGTAAAATCAACCAATATTTGATAATTATATTCTCTGTTGTTTTTTTTTTTTTTTTTTTTTTTTTTTACTGAACTTCAAATTACTCAGATTATTATATTAATTTTTTATTCAAATTATGTTGTTTTTAGTGGATGTTAGTTTGTTCAAAGATGAAGCTCAACTTACAAAAAAAAAAGGAAGCAAGAAAAGCATGACTGTTAAAAGAAAGGTTTCAACAGATGAACAACAACCGGTCAAAAAATCATCTAGATTGTCCAAAAAAAAACCATCTTATGATTTTGGACATTCATCATCTGAGAGTGATGAAGATAATGTTGAAGATGACAGCAGTAATCAGAAAAAATCTTCAAATAAAAAAATCGTGAAAAAGAAAGTTAATGCTAAAGAGCTTTCTAAAAAATCTACAGTTAATGTGACCAAACCGAAAACAGCAATTAGAAAAACTCAAGCTCCCGCTAAACCAACATATGTACTTGCATCTGTCTCATCAGCATTAAAAAAAAAAGAAATTACATCTACTAAACAAAAAAAAGAAATCACTAATTTAGAAAAAAAGTCTTCCAAGAAAATTGAAACTAAGACTCCAGTTGTTCCACTTCTTTCATCAAAAACGAGAAGTAAATTTTCTTTTTTAATTCAATTATTTTCTTTTGCATGACTTAAAATGTTTTCATCTAATATAACACTAATTTTTATTAATATTTAGAAAGAAATTATTTTATTTATCTCTTTATTACATTTATATTATTATTTATTTAAGTTAGATTTATTATTTTATCAATGTTTTTCAATTTTAAAATTTATTTACCACATTTTTTAAAAACTAAAACCACAATTTTCATTTTTAGATGCAGGAAATGCTGTTTCTGCAAAAATAACTACTGCTGGTATTGGAATGGTAAAAACCAACTCCAAGGATCGAAAAACCCTGAGGAATCGTAAATGATTATCATGATCACTTAAGTAATATAGTCTACTACTTGTTTGAACAATATTTAAAAAAAAGATTCAATTTATTAATATTAACACAGTATAATTTAGTTCTGATTTCTTGAAGACTTCATTTTTATGTTGAAACACATACCATATCACAAATTGTTTTGATGTGTTAGTAACACATTCTTGTTTAACTTTTATAATTTTATACTTTTTTCGTTTATTATTTTTATTAAGTTTCCAGTAACTTAGGTAGCTAATAGTATTCAATTTAAAATTAACAGCAAATATATATTAAATAATGTATAGTTATATGGTTGTTCATTGATTTTTTTTTCCAAGAATCATTTTTGTGACATTAAATAATTAAATTTATTGTATAGTATCTAGTTTATCATAGTAGATAAATATTACATTTGTCAGTGTCAAAATTTAATCAGATAAATTTAAAATTATAATATTGCTCACTATATATCCATGTATACAAACATAAATATGATAATTATTTTCTTTTAAACATTTTTTTAAAATATAGCATTTATTTCTCAACCTAATAGAAATAAATATGTTTTCAACATAACATAGTTTGTATTTCTAGTATGAATATATTTTGTGAAAGAAATCTATGTGATATTCATTTTACCTAATTTAAGTAATATGTAAATGTTTTTAGTATTTTTATTAAATAAATATCAAATATTTGTATATTTATTTAATATAAATTAATTTTTGACATTGGCGTCCTTAGATAATGAACTTTTTAAAATAGGTTTTTCATTACAGTAATTTAATCTGTATATTTTATAATTTGATTTTTAAATTATGTATATTTTTTTTTTTTTTTACAATGGTTTCAATTAGAATTATGGATGTACACCAAATTCTAAAATGTATTATCAATGTATTCCTTACGCACAAAAATATTTATTTTAAAAAAAAAATATTGTTTACTTCCATGAATACTTATTGTTCCAAATGATAATTTATTACTTGCAGTACAATTCAATTAAATTTTATTATTCAAACAAAAATTGTAAGCTCTATATAAAGTATTGTACATATGATTTAGGTTAATATAGCCAATAAATATATATATATGAATAATATTAGATAAATATTTCTACATCAAATATTATTAGTTATGTAAGTAAAAAATATTTGTTTTTGTGTGACGTGGTTTTGCCATATTTGCAATATCGCAATATTTTATTAATTTACAAGTGTAAAATTTTGATTGTGTCTGTATGCTGTAAATAACCTTGAGTCTAGTATTCAGGTTTTGATGTCAACCTGCTTTGATATTGTTTGTAAATCTTGATTTTTATTATATAATTACAATTGAATACCAACAGTAGGGATGTGCACCTTAGAAAAAAATTGATTTACCATCTACTTTTAATCATAAAGAAATATATTTATATATACATAAAGAAAAGTTATAACTGTAAATATTACAAATTTGATTAATTATTTAAGTGAATTTTAAAATATATTTAAACAATTAATGTATATTTTTGTGTTTTGAAGTGCAAGATTTTACTTTTTTTTAATCAAAGAATTCAAATTTAATTTTGACACTTTTGGAACATTTCTTATAGTTAATGATATACGTTTGCTTCTTATTAATGATTCTCCGTTTTGCATGTACGATCCACAACATTTTAAATTGGAAATACTATCATTTATAATATCAGTTGTTATTTCTTCTATTCCATGCATATAGTTGTTATACATTTTTTCCTGCAGAACAAGTAAACTTCTTCGTTCCAATAATAAACTATAGACCTTCTTAGTTGAGAATTTGTTAGATTCTTTATCGATCTATATTAAATATATATAATCAAAAACATGAATAAAAGAATTAACATATAAATTATAAATCAGTGCTGTAAACAAAAACCAATATGCTTAACCATTTTTCTATTTATAAAATCTAAAATTATGTAATATATAAATGTTAATTTCTCCTAATTCTTAAATGCTATATTTTAAAATGTGATGTTTTTTGGTAAGTTTCATTTTATTAAACATCTTAAATATATTCAAATTACGAAGAAGCTTTTGAAATTATACATAATTTTAAATGGTTACATACGTATGGATTACAAATGAAATGTTTCTAACAGTGTTGAAGCATAATCAAACTAAAAAGATAAACAAATTCTGAATAATAACCACATTTATTCTTCACAACTATGACTCCTGAGTCGACTGACAATAAATGGAGATATTTTTTGATATTTTATTAATAATACCAAGATGGGGCTAGTCATTTATTATTATTATAACCCCAATATATATTGAGATATACATGATGTTAGGACAATATATATTTTATACTTAAGAATGATGCACAAATGCTTTAACACTAAATAAAATCTTGACTTTTCTTTAAGATTTAGAAGAAAAAATGAAGGTAGGTTATATATTGTTTCAATTATTGTAACAGTACTTTTGGTTTTTAAATTTTATTTTTTTTACTTATGCTTCAATGATATCAAATGATAGTTATGTGATCTTACCTCAGTAAATGGTTTATAAAAATTCAATACTGTGTGAGATCCACAACTAATAGTACTTATAGTTGGAAAAAATAAATTGCCATCCAAATGAGGCTAAAGAATAAATACAATAATAAATTATTAACTATAGTTAAAATAACTTAAAATAATTTATAAAAATATACCATGATTCCTTGTTCTGGTAAGTATTCATTAATTAGCACATGATTTGGCCTATTTGTTTCGGGAAACACTCTTAAACTTTCTATTTTATCAATAAATCCATTTAACCACTATTTTATAATATTTACGCATCAACATTTTATTATAATAAATAAGTTTTTAACAATTAACTATTTAGTTTTTTACCAATGAAATCAATGTTAATACTTGCATTTGGAATTTTTTCCGGTATAAGTCCTTTAGCATGAACAATGCCACCCCAATTTTGAAGTCTTCTATTTGATAATTGACACCATTTTGGCTTGGGTGCACTATTTACTTTATCTATAATGTAATTTTCCTGTTCTTCAGTAATAAAATTTGGTATATAATAAGCTACATCTTCAATCTTAAACAACAATATATATTAGCAAAAGTTCCTACACTAAATCTCATAATAATTACCGTATTCAACTTCTTTTCCTTCAAATCTATAGGCACCATTTTTTAAATAAAATTAGAATATTAAATAAACATACTGAGCATTACGAGTGATGACTAAAAATTCAAATTGAACGTGTTTCTGATAAGACATATCATTGATTATAGGATAAATAATATTTATAAACTTAAATTTATTTTATAACATAGACTTTTTACTTAGTATAAGGTCTATGTTTTATAATCAATGGTATATTATATGAAACATGGAGAAGGATGGTGAACTAATCAGTACATCAGGTCCAAGGGTGTTAGATTACTATATAATAACTTTAAAACAAAACTGAATTGATAACAAAACTACATGTTATCATTGATTAAATGTAATTATATATTTAATCAACAATGTTATTGTTACTTATATAATGCACTTTGGATTTTATAGTGTCACATAAGGTTATACCAAGGTATTTTTTAGTTCATTATTCATTAAATTCATAATACATAAGTTGTATTTGGTAATCAGAATTACTGAAATAACATCATAATACTAAATTTATTTGTAAGTAAAAACACCATGAATAAAGTTTTTTAATTTTATAATTAAATATATAATAGTATAGTAATCATTATTCTGAATAAAATAATATTTTCCTTTTATGAATAATATTTTTCTCTTTTTAGTGTAATAAACCATCATGTTCAAGTTCAAAATAGGAAAGGTATAATAATAAAACAAATTATAATGGTTTTAATAGGAATTAAATAAAATTCCGATTGTAATTTGAAAATGTAACAGTAATTCTAAAAATAATTTTTGTATTTTAGATTTTTAAGAAAAGTACCACGCGATGCATATCAACAACTTCAATTTTGAAGGATGTGTTCATTGTGAGTGCGACAAGAACTCCAATAGGGTCTTTTGGTGGATCATTGAAGAGTTTATCTGCTACAAAATTAGGTGCTATAGCTATTCAAGTAAGTTTTAATTTAAAATAATTGAATTAATTATTCTTTTAAAAATTTGAAATTAAAACTTATAAATATTTTATAAATCTATTATACTTAAATTTATTTCCAATGTATCTTATGTAAGAACACATTTGGCAACATCTCTTACTCCACTTACTGTGACCTTTAATTTTACCCACACTCATTAGATAGTTAAGATTTTTTACTTATTTCTATAAATCAATTATATTAATAGCCAATTGGCAATAATGAATATGCAAACTTCATGCAAGTTTCATAAATATATTTTTGTATGAGAAATTATATAGTGAATCTTTCAAATAATCACCAATCACCTTTTGAAGGTTTTCAATAGAAACTTTACTATACTTACACTTCGCTGAATAATATTGATAAGTACGTCGTACCAAACTTTGCATTTTATATCTTTGAAGCATAGAGTAACCTAACCTTTGAAGATTGAAATTTCTAGAATGAAGCTTTAGGGAATATTTTATACGACATCCTCCCCATTTTCAAACATTGTGGATCTTTCTAGAAAATTCTATAACTTTCTCTTTCACAATTATTGCAATACAAAAATATTGAGGGCCTTAAAAACTATCCTATTCATATCTACACGCCGCCGACGATAAAACACACACAATAGAAAAAAGGTCAGATTACAGGTAGCTATATAGATACTATCGCGGTCGGTCGCGGGAATACCCGAAATCCACCATACAATTATACATAAGTATGTAAATTTATAAAAAAGTTAATACATTAAAAAATTTGAGACGAAAACTATCCTATCTTTTAAGTTGAACCAAATTACACACGATGTAAAAAATTTCATCATGATCGGTTCATTAGTTTCGGAGTTCATTCCGGACAAACACTGTGACACGAGATTTTTATATATAAGATGGACTCATCTTGTCGATTTTATTTTTGAGATAGAGACAAATTAATTCAAACTTATTAAAAAAATCAGTTTTCAACAAATCAATGATGTCTAACTATCCTTCATTCAAACCAACTTGGATACAAGTTACCACTGTGATGATATCTATGATATGACCATTTGAAATACTTTTTTGAAATTTATTTTTCTAGAAATTTCATTTTGAAATTCAAAGGTATGTATGTAACAGAAATTTAATTTCAAGCAATTGAGGTCAGGTTTGGTTTAGATGAAAGGTAATTTCTTATACTTAAGCGAGCTTGGTTTAAATTAATACCAACAAGGTTAGCTCTTTTCTTATATATGTACACACACACATATATATAATATATTATATATAAGAAAATGCCTAGGTGGGTTTTGGGTGTTAAAACCCTCTCTCCTCTGAAATCTTCACAAATTTAGAAAAAAGGATTGCTTAATATATTCAAGTTATTACAAACATTTACCAGGGTTATTTATATAATCCATTGTCAATCGATCTAGTACTGTAAAATTAATTATTACTAAAATTAATATCTAATTAAATACATTTAAAATATGTGGTAATAAAAATTATTTGTATTATAATATTATATTTTTAATATATGTTTTCAACTTATATTAGATAATATCATACTAACACAGTTATTATTTAGATAGGTTTGATAGCTTAACAAAAAGGGCTTTAACCCCTATGTGTTATATTTAATTTTTATTTTCGTATTTATTTATTTATATATTACCCTTTTCATTATTTGAATATATCAAATTGTGCTAAAAAGTGTAGGTACATTAAAAATTTGTAATTGTCTGTTTTATTATGGAAATCGATAAAGTTTATTCTTTGCTACACATTTTTGTTTATTTAAAAAATGTATATATGCTCACATATTATATATTTTTCTCTGAGTATAAGCATTAAAAAAAAAACAGAGAACAGGTATATGTCATATATCTCACTATAATACTACATAATTCATAAAATACTGAAAAATCATATAAGATAAGTATTATTCATTATATTTTTCTTACCAGTCTGCTGTTGAACGATCTGGCATTTCTAAAGATAAAATTCAAGAGGTTTTTATGGGTAACGTATGCCAGGGTGGTGTTGGGCAAGCACCTGCTAGACAAGCTACCATATTTGCTGGTGAATTTAATTAATTATTTATTGTATTTAATTGTTTGATATTAAACCATTAAATATAATTTTCAGGATTACCTAAATCAACTATATGTACAACTATAAATAAAGTTTGTGCTTCTGGAATGAAATCTATTATGCTGGCGTCTCAAAGTCTTATATGTGACCATCAACAAATAGTAATTGCTGGTGGCATGGAATCTATGTCTAATGTGCCATTTTATTTAGCCAGAGGAGATACAAAATATGGTGGTGTGAATTTATCTGTTCGTTTATTATTAAATTATTTCATTTATAGATATACTATAACTATTGAATTAATTACTATTTTATTAGGATGGAATTGTTTTTGATGGTTTAACCGATGTCTATAATAAAATTCATATGGGAAGTTGTGCTGAAAATACAGCTAAACAGTTAGGCATTAGTAGAATACAACAAGATGATTTTGCCATAAGTAGTTACAAGAAAAGTGCTGATTCATGGAAACAAGGAATTTTTACTCAAGAAATAGTTCCAGTTAATGTCCCACAAAAAAAAGGTATTTAGTTGATTTTTTTTTTTTTTAATAAGCATCAGTTGAAAGTAATTTCAACCTCTTTAGATAAACCTGATATTGTTGTGTTGGAAGATGAAGAATTTAAAAGAGTGGATTTTGATAAGTTTAAAAAATTGAATACAGTGTTTCAAGTAAATATTGGGTGGTTAAAATTGTATAGATTTTATATAATATTGATCTATATGTTTCATTTTAGAAAGAAAATGGAACAGTTACTGCTGGAAATGCATCGACAATTAATGATGGTGCTGCAGCTGTAGTGTTGACGAATGAAAAAATTGTCAAAGAATTAAATTTGAAACCTTTAGCTCGAATAATTGCATTTCAAGATGGTGCTACTGACCCTATTGATTTTCCTATTGCACCAGCATTTGCAATCCCTAAAGTGTGAATGGTAATTTTGTGTACTTTCATCAGTTTAAATACTATTATTTAATTTCAGTTATTAAGTAAAAGTGGCTTATCCAAAGATGAGATAGCATTGTGGGAAATAAATGAAGCATTCAGTGTAGTTGTTTTAGCTAATATAATGAAATTGGATCTTGATCCATCCAAAGTCAATGTACATGGTGGTGCTGTTAGCTTAGGCCATCCCATTGGGTAAATACATTGCAATACAATAATTAATAATTATAACCAGGCAAAAAAAAAAAAAATGTTATTTTTATTTTTAGTATGTCTGGTGCCAGGCTTGTAGTTCACTTGGCTCATGCATTGAAATCAGGACAAAAAGGTGTAGCTTCTATTTGCAATGGTGGAGGTGGAGCATCATCAATTCTTATTGAACGTTTATAATTTTTGTTTATATAATTTTTAATAAACACCACTATTTCACTTTAAGTTCACAAATATTATATTATTATGAATATAGTGAAATAGTGAGTAAAGACTGCAATTTTATTTTTTTTTTTCGACTATTAAATTATGGTTATTTTCATATATTGAATTGCATTAAAATAAAAGTGTATTTGTTATTTATTATAAAACTAAAATCGATAAATTTTCTTGAAAAACATTAAAATGTCAGTAATTTTATTAAAATTATAAGACTATTTTTTTATTAATACATTTTAATAATATTGACCTTATTTCATAATATTAAAATAGTTTTTAGCATATTGAATCACATCATTAATTATCTCTCGTGCCTTATATTTATTTTCTTGTTTTACTTTAAACTCAATGAATTTATAGGCAGATTTATTTTTAAATTTAATTGATTTAATATTAAATTTGTACCAGAAGTCATCTAACCATTTCTCATCCACTGGGGCTTCCTATGATGAATAACAATAATAGATAATTTAATTATTTTAAAAGAAAAATCATTTGTAATATATACCTTTGGAATGTGAAAGTAAACATGAATTTTCTTATTGTTATATGTTAAAAATAAACAAGGTACTTCACCACAAATATTTTTGACATGTTCAAAATCAAAATAATCATCATCTAAGAAGTAAGCCATATCACAATCCACATAACCTATAGCATAGGAATCTTCACATAATTTTTTAACTGCATCTTCTAATATTTTTCTAAATTAATAGTTGAATAAAGTTAATTTAAGAGTATTAATAAACAGTTAATTATTATTACTACTTTTTCTTTTCTTTAACAAGTCTCTGAATATTTCTCTCTGTAGCCAAAATCTTCTTTTTTATTTGAATTTGAATGTTAAGTGGTATATAATTTTTAGAAATATTTTTCAGTTCTAATTTTAATTGATTCATATGATCTAGTAAAATATTGACCTAAAGTTAAAACAATTGATTAGAGGTGTTATGTAATTTTTAATAAATACTCTTGTTACCTTGGTTGGAGTTATGTTATTTAAGGTTATTGAATTTAATATACCTTCAAGATTATTAGATTTATTTAACACTTTTTCACCATTAATTCTTGCATCCTTGCATAAAGGTCCAGTTAATGCAATTAAGGTACATTCATGAGCAAGACATTTGTATTGAACTATGCAAAAATCTATTACATCCAAAGTATTTTGAATGTGTGTACCACAACACGCTTCTCTTGATATGTACAAATCATCAATATCATTATATATATCTATAACATGTACTTGATCATCTGGATAAACTTCTCCGGGAAGTAATGTAACTTTTATTTGATTTAAATCATTAGATGTCATTGTAGTTCTTTTAACTGATGCTCCAGATTGTATGAGATTATTAACTTTTTCTTCTACTAATAAAGCATCTACATAATTTATGAAAATATTCTCAATAATAAGAACACTATACTTGATTTAAACATCTTGTGAATTATTATTTACCTTCAGGAGAAAATGTTTGACCAAATAGTGCAAATGAAAAAGACAAGAAGTTATTTTTCACACAACTTGATAATTGAGTAGTTACAACCAAGTGCGAATTAATAACTGCATGTAATATGTGAACTGATGAATGAGCACGCATTAAACCAAGTCTATGGTTTGAATTTATTTCAATTGTCAATTCTTTTTCACTAAATATTTAAAATTATTAAATTTAAAAATTAATATTTAAAAACTGTAAATGTAAATTCAGTACTTTAATAATATCGGCCAATCAATTGAATTGATAAAATGCAATACAATACCATTTTCTTGTATTTTTTCCACATCATTAACATTAAATATTTTCCCATTATTAGTTTTTACAGTACCAATATCATGCTGTTGTCCACCAGCTTTACTATAAAAACAAGTCTTATCCAATACTAATGAAACTATAACTCCATGTTTTGTTATATCTGGCTCTGTCACAATGTTACCATTCATATCTATAATAGCTAGAAGTTTAGCAGTAACTACAGGTGATACATATGTTTGATTGCTATGACGAGTAATTTTATACTTGTAACTATCATCAGTTTTAGGAATATTTTGCATTGAATAATTATTGGATACTTTTTGTATGCATTTTATGCTTTTGGTTTGCAAATTTCTTAATTGCATTTCAAATTCATTCCAATTCACTGATAGGCCTATGAAAAAGTATATAACTTAAGTAATATTAATATTAAAATAACATGCATTCTTACCAATAGTTTCAGCTAGTTTCCCAATTGTTTTTTTATCAAGACCAAAAGCATCATACATAGTAAATGCTGGTATATGATTCAAATATTTGTGTTTAATTAAGTAACTACAAGCTGGAACAAATCCTGTACATTCTTCATATGGATTAAACTTCCTTAAGACTGGATATTTTTCAATAATAATTTTCCAATCTTTTGAAACTGACATTCTTAATTTATTAAATATAGTATATTCATGTTTTATTAAGTATTTCACCTAAAAAAAATTAATTTAATAATATAAGAATACGTAATGGACTAAATAGAATTAATAAATTTAACTTTTTTATTATTTTCAACCAATTCAGGATATGTATCACCAAGACTATTTACTATTTCGTCAGCAATATCATACAATAAAGTATATCCTGGTTGAATTTTAAAATGGGTTTCTGTCAATAAAAATGATTTCCGCATGATTCTTCTTAATTTATGGCTAAAATAATTTAAAATTGTTTTATTCCATTATTCTAATTTTATAACTATAAAAATACAACTTATGACTAGGAAGCATATTATCTGAGAGAGCAACAGTAATCATTCTCCCATGATCTGCCATGATCCGGTAATAAGTGTCTAAACTGGATTCATCAAATAGTCCTGTGTATTTTGATTTTCCATAAACCTATTAGGTAATTTTAAGTATACAATTTGCAAAAATTAATTTTGATTAATGTTCTGATTTCTCACATTAAATATTCTGTTGAATATAGGAGAAAATAAATCTGTATCATAAGTAGATGTCTTATTTTGCAGAACCATTGTCAATCGTTCCAAACCCATACCAGTATCTATGAAATAATTTGGTAACTTGTGTATAGAAGTTTTATTCTCTCTACAAAAAGCCTATTTATTTAATACTTAACTTCATAGTAAATTTAACTAATAAAATATAATTTACCGAGAATATTGTATAAAGACAATGTTCCAAAGTTCAATAAGATTTTTTCCGTCTGAAGGAGGATAATCTATGTGAATTTCTGTACAAGGACCACATGGTCCAATTTCTCCCATTTCCCAAAAGTTGTCACTTGCTCCACACATAATAATATTATTGTCACTCACTCTGTAATAATACACAATAATTACTACATTTGTAAATTAATATTAAGTTTTATTTTACATGTAAAAAGTAAAATATTAACCCAATCTGTTTCCATATATGACGAGTTTCATCATCAGACTCTATACCTAGAGATTTATCACCTTTAAACACAGTGCAATATAGATGCTTTTTGGGTAAATTAAACGGTGGTAAAGTCAATAAATTCCAAGCTAAACCACAAGCTTCAGCCTTAAAATATAATTTTAATAAACTTTTAAATACTTTTTAAATAAAATAATTCAACCTTGCCATAATGTCCGAATGACCAATTTCCTAGCATTTCAAAAAATGTATGGTGATATCCATCGGAGCCAACAATATTCAAATCATTGTGTTTACCACCAACTCTTATACACTTTTGACTATTTGCAATACAGTTAGCCTCTAAAGTTCTTTGTCCAAGTAATACATTCTTGAACTACACAAAAAAAAAATATTCAATCAAATTCATCAACATATATTTTTTTTTACAATTAGCTTAACATTCTTACCTGGCACATGCCAGAATTTACAAAGGCTATAGTTGGATCATTATACGGCACTACTGGACTTGATTTTATATATTTATGATTATTTTCCTTAACAAAATAATCAATGAAACGTTTACGTATTTCGTGTGAAGACAAAAATGACTTGTATCGTTTACTATTATCAATATATTTTAATGGTTTAATATTGAATTTGATCATTTCATTTCTTTTAGTTGACTGTATAAAAGAAATCATAACCATAAAGAATATAAATGATTTTTGGTAATAAAACATCAAAATGTTAGGAATAAAGTACATCATATTATTATAATATATTCCCATAGAATTTTATAAATGAACAAACTATAATTAAATTATTAGTTTCAATGAATAATAAATATTGATACTTCTTAATACTCAGAGTGAAATTGTATATAAAAATGTTATTAGTTAGGAATCCTAATAACCACACTACTTTAATTTCATATTTAAACCACAGAAGAATTACTTAATTTATAAAATTAAATATTAATATCATTGATTAAATTATTTAATCAACTATAACATGATACGTGCCTTTTTCAAAAATACTATGGTGCATTAAGAACTATATAGGTACCACAAGTTATATGATACATATAATATGTGTAAATCTTGGTGATATCCTGAAACAAAGTTTACAAAGGTTCAAATTAAAATCAAAAATAAACGTCCAAAGCATGAAATTTAAACTGGGCACAAGGGTAATCACTGATTAAGTTATCAGTAAATATAAATTGATAAAAGACAATCAACAGCTGTTTGATGATCAAGAAAGAATAAATATTTTGTAGACAAGTTTAATCATAGACAGGCCCGTATTTAGGGGGTGGGATGGATAGGCACATGCCCAGTGGCGTCAAAATATTTTAGCGAAATTAATTTTAAAAATAATATACCTAATAAAAAAAAAAAAATAAAACAATAAAAAAAATAAAATAGTATGTTTTATTATATTAAAATTTGAAAATTAAAAAAAAAATTGCATTTTTATTATATAATAACAGTGGCGTAGCCTAGGGGGGGGCTAAGGGGGCTATAGCCCCTCCCCATGGGCCGTGTTTATATATATAATGTATCTTGACTATTTAATAGAATCAATGGATGCTCGTTTTAATCAAAGGCTTATTGATGTTATGCCACTTGAAAGACTTATTCCGGCCAATTTAAATATGTATGACGATAAAAATATTATAAAAACTGCTAAAATATATGTCCAAGATCTCCATGATGATACCTCATCTACAATCAGAACTAACCTGTTCATATGGAGGCAACAATGGAGTCAAAATACTATTCCAAAACCGAATTCTGCTCTTGATTCACTCTATCATCACACCAATCTTCGACCTAACATTAAAATACTTTTATAATTATTCGCCACGTTACCAGTTACCTCTTTCACTCCGGAAAGAACGTTTTCAGCACTTCATCGCTTAAAATTTTTTTTAAGAAGCACCATGTCGGAAAACAGACTGAATGGATTAGCTATGGCTAATATAAATAAAAAAGAGCAATTCCATGAAAGTGAAATAATAACTGAATTTGCCAGAAATTCGCCTAAGAGGATGCAGCTGTCAGAGTGGAGCAAGTGACTGAACACTGAAACCAAAATTATTATTATTATTATTATAAATTATATATTAATAAATATTTTTAAAACTATACTAAAATGCTTGAATTACGTTTAGAAACTTAGCGGTAGATGGTGAGGGGGGGGGTTAAGGGTGAATTCTCGTATCCTCTCTTACCTTACTTATCCAAAAAAGTAGTTAGCCCCCCCCCATTTAAAAATCCTGGCTACGCCACTGTATTATAATGTTAATTAAAAAAAAAAGGAAATTGTATGTTTTATCCTTTTATATATAAAAGAACATGGCTTTTTATGTACCCATTTTGTGACGACACTATTTAACTTTTTTCCAATTTTTTTCACAGGATTATTCCAAATAACTTCCTAAGTACCACCACGTCACCCGATTTTTAAAATTTTGATTTTAAAGGGTTGAAATCGGTAAAAATAATTTTTTACATGTAATTTGTACATCTATATTCATATAATAACAATAGCAGTTGACCGATTACGGTTGCTATGACTTATGTAGGATTATATGAAAAACCGCGTTATTTTGACAACCACAAATAACCGAGATGACTCAATAAACTCGCTAATAATTAGTAGATTTTAAGCACTAAAAATGGATTACTTTTCTATTGATAGTTATTAATAGTGAAGAATCGGTACATTTTCCTACCAAGTTTTTAAATTCACAAACACCATCTGGTATGCCTCCTTATAAAATATCACTGAAAGCAGTGGCGGATCTAGGATTTTATCATGGGGGGAATATAAAATATTTTCATACATAATATGTTCCTATTGGTATTATAAGCTTTATTATACTAAATTTACAAAATAAAATTTAATTTTATTGATGATTGTGTCATTACTCTATGGCTGTATCCTGGGTTATGATATAAGAACAAGGTATATATCCGTAATCTGATATGAAGTTAGATACTAATGTATACTAGTATATCCTTCTTGGTTACGAAATAGTGAAAACGATATTATAATAAAATAATTTTTATTTAAATTGTGCATGCAAAAATTTTTTTATTAACTCTTGGCTCACGAGAGGGGGGATCTATCCCCCATATCCACTCCTGTAGATCCGCCACTGACTGAAGGTGGGAGTTCCAATTATATTATTGAGAAATTTCAATTCTCCTAGATTATGTAATGGGACTAGGCTCCGTGTAACCTCTCTTACAAAAAATATAATTGAAGCTGAAATTTTGACCGGATGTGCTAAGGGAGAAAAAATATTTTTACCGAAAATACCATTATACCCCAACGATTTTCCAATTAAGTTTAGAAGAGTTCAATTTTCAATAAAAGTCTGTTTTGCAATGACAATAAACAAAGCTCAAGGTCAGACTTTAACTTACTGTGGTGTAGATTTGGCAAATAATTGTTTTTCACATGGGCAATTGTATGTGACATTGTCTAGAGCTGGAAGATCTAACCGTTTATACGTTTATGCATCACAAAATAAAACTCAGAATGTGGTATACCAAGAGGTTTTGACTTAAGCCATATTAGAATTGAGCAACTACGTAAAGAGTCATTTGTAAATATTATCATTATTT
This sequence comes from Sipha flava, assembly GCF_003268045.1. Taxonomy (NCBI): domain Eukaryota; kingdom Metazoa; phylum Arthropoda; class Insecta; order Hemiptera; family Aphididae; genus Sipha; species Sipha flava. The sequence goes on along the minus strand of NW_020272797.1, from coordinate 124,000 downwards.
TTATTTTATTTATAATTCAGCTACTACTAGGTACCGTAAAATGGGGTGTCTTCGGACAAGTGGGGTGACTCCGGACAAAACCATATTTTTGTAGTTTTCTTATAATTTTAGATTACAAGTTTGATAAAAGTTGAAAACTGATAATCCACGTTAATATCTATTATATCTTCCATATAATATAATATTTATTAATAACATAATATTATCATACCATATGTTATGGAGGTAAATATAAGATGTTCTATTTTTGGATTTTAAAATTATTAAACTTATAACAACTGTAGCATAACAGCAAATGTACGTATTTGATTTCGGTTTGCGGCAATCGACTCGCTAACTTGTCAGTAATAATGTACATGTGTGCAAATTGTTAGTTAATTTATCCTCACATTGAAGTGTTACATTGTTCAAATTAATTTAAAACGTGGGGTTACTTCGGACACGTAAATTACGATGCCCAGATCATACAAGAAAAAGGTAGGTGGCCGTTCTTATCAGAATTACGATCATCAGTGGCGCAACCAGGGGGGTGGACCCGGGTCTGGACCTCCCCCCCCCCTTGGTACGTATAATAGTATATTAATATCATATTCTAGATATATATATTATAATTTTTTATTATTTGTATATTAGTTTATTTTGTCAGACCCCCCTGTTGCGGACATACATGAATGTAGGTCCTTACGACTCTTACAGTACGGGCGGGTCCACATAAATTATAAATATTAGAGATCGCAGAATGATTATGAATAATATAATATTCGCAGTAATAGAAAGGAACTATTAGTTTAAAACAGAGGGTAACGCAAACACATATTACGAAGACAGGTAATATGTAATAAATATTAAAAACATTATTATAATTAGGCATCAGTAAGACATGTGTAAAAAGCGGATTCGTTAAGTGCACGGAATATAGATAATGGCAAGCCAGACGACAGATGACATGTGGTTGATATTGCTAGGTCCGAGTCACTAATGGATAATGCGCAAATAGTAATATTGACAAGGCCACTAAGGTAATCTGACATTTGGAAAACAACTTTCGCACAGCGTTGCACGGTTGATCTCCACGGGACCTAAGTATATAAGGGGGTTGGGAATAGACCAATATTCAGATGTGGTTTACATGTAGAGTCGCAAGCACCTTCACGCCACATTATTTCTTATATTAATGTTATTTTTATATGCTAAATAAACAGTTAAAATTTCAATTGAGTGTTTTATTGAAGTCTATCCTTTAAAAACTTAACCATCATATACGATTGAGCGACGGCACGCAACACCCCCATGAAAAATTCCTGATTGCGCTACTGACGATCATAATATAATTAAAAATGCAGTTGATGCCATTCGTTACAAAAAAATAACAATTCGACGTGCTTCTGAAGCGTTCGGAATACCAAAAAGTACAAAATGTGACCATTTAAATACAAACAAAATGATAAAAAAGCCTGGTGGACAACCAATTTTAAACACCGACGAAGGAAGTCAACTTGTAGAAGGATTATGAAATGTTCGGAGTATTCGGTCATATTTCGTTTTTTCACAAGTCAAAGATAACAGTAATATCACAAAGATGCAAGTAGTACGAAAGTTAGTGCCCAGTAAAATAATGAAACGGGGACATTTCATTTTTGACAAGATTGATGCAACTAATTTTCATTGAAGAAATAAAAATTTAAATACCTAATATAACATTTTATAAAAGTTTTGTTTGATAATTATTAGTTTATGTTTGAAAAGAAAAAATTTAATTTTAAGTTGACATTTTTATAAAAGTAAAAAATTATTTTTTTTAATTCAAAATATTTAATAAAATATGTTGTATTTATAGTAAAGTTTTTTTTTTTTGTTTAATCCGTCACATTTTTTAAAAAAAATATCTTTACTGTTCGGAGTCAACCAATATCATTTTTACATTGGTTTTTAATGAAATCAAATAAGTGTCCGAAGTCACCCCATTTTGCGGGTACCTCCGGACAAAATTAAACTTTAAAAAAGTGAGAACTTTAATAACTTTAATGATTACTCTTCTTCTATATGGTTTCAACATACCTAAAGAACATGGTATATTTTTTTCATAATTTTAGAAACAGTATATTGAGGTTAATTTATGAAAAAACGTTAAGATCTGTCCGGAGTCACCCCATTTTACGGTACTATTTAGCACTTGATAGCATTAAGTAAAAAATATTGTTTTCTTCTTTAAAACACAAAATTTTGTGTTGATTTAACAATTTCATTTTCAGTAAGCAAAAACTACACATGGGCGAAGCCAGGTAATTCAGCTAGTTATGTTATAATTTATTTAATTTGTTAATTAAAAAAAGTATTAAACGATTTCAGTGTCGGCTTGGCACACCAAATGCCCGTGGATCAGTTCTTTCAAGGGGCCCCCAAAAAATACATGACATTTTATTGAAATAACATATTAAATTACTTCTATAAATATACTTAACATTTTCCAATATGGAACCAAGGGCGGATATAAGAGGGTTAATGGGGGAAATTCCTCCACCAATGTTTCACAAAAAAAAGTGTCATATATTCCAATAGTTTTTTATTGAAATAGATGATGAACTTTTTTTTAATTAATAACTAACAAATTGCGCCTCTCCCCTGTTTAGTACCACTGTATCCGCCCTTATATGGATCATAATAAACAATTTAGTTAACTCATGAGTTAACTTATTAATATTAAATTAAATATAAAAGCAATTTTACAACTAATTATTTTTGACATACTTAATAAGAATTCTTTAATTAATAAAACACAATTTTTATATAAGTAATTTTTTTAATTCATTAGATGAATTAGCTATGGTCTCAATCAGTTGTTAGGTATCAATAGCTATATTTTTTTTTATAGCCATCAACATTAATGGGTAAGATGATTTTGGTGTAATGTTGAGTGAAGTTTTGTTTTTACACATTGAAGCTTTAAAAATACTCTTTCACAAGTTGTTTGTGTTGATGACAATAACAAAGCAAACTTAAAAATGATAAATAAATTTGACTGACACGCATAGACGGATATTTGGTTTCATCTGTGGGGGGGCTTAACATTTTTGTCTTATTTATTAGTGGAAACAAATATTTTTAATCGCTTCTGACGCTTCCACCTACTAACTATAGTAGTAGCTACTCCTACTTGATTTTAGTTGAGGCACCAAATATGTATATAGGTAATTAAAGCAGTTTTTGATAGAAAAATAAAACAATTTCAGTAATAATGAATAGGAATGTATTATCCTAAAATTAATTAATAATAATAATAGTCTTGAAAATAGAAATTAATATGTGATAGGAAGTATTGTTGTAGTGTGTATAGTGAACAAGATGAAAGAAAATATACTGAGATGGTTTGGGCATGTGATGAGACAAGAGGAAACAAATGCAAAAAGAGTTGTTATGAAAATGAACGTTGAAAGGAAAAAGAAAAGAAAAAAAATTGATGGCTAGATACGATTGAGAATGATATGAGGGCTGTTGGTGTGTGCGTAGGGGATGCAGAAAATCAAGACGAGTGGAGATTTAAGACAAGGGTGGCCAACCCCAAATAATTGGAAGAAAGGAAAGAAGAAGATATACCAGGAAAGAATGCAATTATCAATAATTATTCAAATCTATAAATTTAATTTCAATATTTCTCAATAATAATTTAACACAAAATATAATTTAGTTTATTTATTTTGATTTTAATTTATAATATATATTAATGACATTGATCTAACATAAAATAAAAATTTGGTAAGCAATATAAAACAAAAACAACACGTTATCTTGATAATAACTATAAATATTAACACTTATACAAAATAAAATTTTGTTCTTAAAATATTTTTTTAGTATATTAATATAATTCTACCCCATTTTGCATTACAACAATAATTCACTAACATAATTTTGAAAATAAATAAAAACAATAAATACCTAAAATAATATTTTTATAATTAAAAATCATATACATGCATCTACAAACAATAAGTAGTAAAATTGTGGTATTTCTTCAATGGTCTAATATTCTGAGATTTCCTGACACAATTTTGTTTTCTAGTGTTGCATTTGATGGAATATCTATCCTATCTCCATGGTTTGCAATTATTATAACAGTGCCCTAAATATAATACATAATTAGGACTTTTTAGACAACTTACAATAATAAAACTCACTTTTAATGAAACATTACGACCAAATGTTACATCGCCTGATACTGTCAAATGATCCAATTCTAGTATGTCAGGGATGGTGGCAAACCGAGACAAAAAGTCTTTAACTTTAGCAAAATCTTTATCACCAAGTTTTACTAATGGAGTTGTTGGAAACATTCTTAAAGGACTCATAGACAGTGATCCATTTCGCATGTGATATAAATTGCTCATCACCAATAAAAGATCTGAAGTTTTCTTTACTGGCAAGAAACGACTACGAGGTACATTTATACCTATTTTAAAATATAAAAAAGAAATTGTCAAAATTAAATATTATAGTATAAAATTATAGAATATATGTACCAAGACCGCCATTAAATGATTTCATAGCTGCACCAACAGCTGTTTCAAGCTGAATTATATTTAAATTGTTATCTAAAGTCTTATTGTTGACAATTATTTCCAAATTCATTGATCCTTCATTCAAAACTTTTTCTATAGCGTTGAGCTTTATCCAGAGATTGTTTGTATTGAAAAACTTAAATTTCTTAACAGACTTAAACTCCTCCAGGTGTTCTTTGGGAACTTGTGCAATTTCTAACAACCGCAATTTATTCTCATATTGAATCAATGTACCACCTTTAACATCAGCTTTTGTTTTATTGGTAACTTCCATTACAAATTCTGGGGAATTAGTTTCAGGACCCAACAACATGTTGAGAATATTTAAATCAACAGTTGCACCTAAATTATCTATGTTTGAAATAAAACAATAATCTCGACCCTAAAGAAAATTATCAATTCTAATAAAATTATTATAATAAATTATGTAATAAAATAAAAACATACTGTATCAATAAATTTTTGCAATAATCCTGAATTCTTAAAGCTATCATAAAAATCTCCATGACCAGGTGGGTACCATCTAAAATGTAAAATATAACTAAAGTTAGATTAAATCAAAATTTAAGTTTGTATTTTTAAACTAACGCTTCAATGTTGCCTTCAATATCACAATTTTGTGCAATTGGTAACAACGACTCTTTAGAAACTCGTGGAAAACAGCTTTGGTTAAAAGTGTATATCTCTACTTGAAGTCCTTTGTACTTTCGAATAATTTGTTCAGTATCTTTGTCAGTATTAAATGAGTTCATTAGAACCAATGGCACATTTACACTATATTTTTTATTTAAATGCTGTTTGAAAACAAACAAGTTAATAATTTTATAACACAAATAATATTTTTACTATCATATTTACTTCAATTTGTTGTACTGTTAAGTCGAGGAAAGTAAGATCATTTCTAACTTGTATTACTGATTTTGGACCACGACACCCCATAGATGTACCAAGACCTCCATTAAGCTTAACCACCACCAATTTTTCAAGTTTTTTATGAATAGCATCAGGACTTGGTTTGGATAGTGTATCATAATCTCTGATCTAGATTACAACAAGTATACAATATTTAAGATAAAGTAATAGGTTATTTAATATTTAAGCATATGTTTGTACTTTTTCAAAAAATTTAAACAAAAAACTTCCCAATTATATACACATATATATATCATACAAATTATATCATATGTATTTAGTATAATATTTTAGTTTTTCAAAATATTTATAGTTTTTTTTTTTTCAATTTTTTTTTTTTTTTTTAATAATTATTAATTAAGCTATTTTAACATATTACCATTACCTACAAGTGTTAAAATAATCTCATGAATTGATGTTATTCCAGAGCAAATTAAAAGCTATAAATTGTGGTATAATGGTTTATAACTAATAATAAATATAGCAAAGTAATCAATGAAATTGTAAATCTTATAATCTATAAACAGTAAATGGCAAAATAATAAAATGAGATCGTTTTATCTTAAAATAATTCAAAATATTTTTAAATATATATGCATAACTTATTGATTAAATATTTCAAAATTTATAATACAAAAGTAATATAAGATATATTTGAACTATAAAAAAAATTTATGAATTAAAATAGTTTATAATAAAATAAATCCTCTAGAAGACTCTGTTATAGGTAAATTAAAAAAACTTATCAAAAAATAACTTTAGATAATCATACAAAAAATTATCAGTAGGTCAAAGTAAGGTTAATATAATATGATAAAAATATTAAAAATCTATTACATTATATATACTTACAGCATCAGCCGGTAATTTTTCGATTTTATCCCAATCAACTGATGGGCCAGATTCTTCCAAAAATCGCTGGAATAAACGTGAAAATGCTGTAAATTGAGATTTGGCTAACTCTTTTTTATCCTCAGGTGTAGTCTTAAGTAAGGACACAATTTCTTTTTCTAATTGCACCAATGAATCACGTTGAGTAAGTTCCTTGAATTCTTTCAAGTCTGTGCTAGAAGGAACACGAGTATGTCCTTTTGGCTAAAATATAAATTTAAATTAGAAAGTACTATGTTACATAAATAATTATTGAAATAAATCAAGTAATATTATAATAATTATGTAATGACTACTATAAAATATTAATTATCATAATTTCTTAAAAAATATATTTATAGTTAAAACTTATGTAGCAAAACTATAGATTCATTATAATATATTGAAAACATGCACATTTAAAACCTAACATAAAATAAAAACCAACAAATAACAATTAAAAAATAAAACTTAATTTGTCAACCTCTTCTCACAGTTTATTTTTTTTTAAAGATAATTTTCAAAAATCAAAAATACAACCCTAGAACCCATCACTACACCTTAAAAATGCTTATGATTGATATTTATTAATAATTTTCACCTACGTATTAAAATATTTATTTTTCATTTTTCATTAAAATAATTTACATTAAATAGGAATGAAAAATATAATTTGAAATTAATAGTTATTGGAATTATTATTATTAGTATATTGAAAGATTTCCCCACAATTAGATAATCAATTTTTTAGTAGGTATTTAGTTTCAATAAACAACTTTTAATTTTGCACTTTAATTTGTTTAATTTTCAAAAAATCAATAGGTACATATTAAGAATATTATTAATATTTGTTGAGTGTCATCTAAAAATATAAAAATAATTTTAGAACATTTTAATATTGACTAAGAATAACCAATGATACATATAACTATAATGTATCGGATGAACTGAAAATAAAAAGCTATGATACTTTTATCACATTTCCTATAGTTTACAACTCGTAAATAGGTTTTGTAACAAATTTAATTTTTATTTTTATCTACCAAAAAAACCATACATACAATAATTATACACATGTGCAAAAATATATAATAGGAATTACCTTAGATACATTAGTGGAAATATTAATTCCCGAGTATCCCATATTCGTTTCCTCGACCATATTTCCTAATAGAATTTTACAAAACGTATTTCACTTTACTAATACAACGACCAACGAACATCCGTCACAATGAACATAACATAAACTGGCCTTCCCTCACTCATAAAACCAGTTTTTATACAACTAACACATATAGTATTTCTACGGCCTTTATCTAATCTACAAAACACAATTGTACTGTGTAGTTGAAAGCTCAATATTCATAAGTTTTTCCTTTCCGTAATTTTTAAACGATAATACGGTCATTAAATGTATATGCTTTCTTTACTACTAATTTACCGATTTATTCAATCTACTACTACTAATTCATTGCTAACGATAAATTACATAAATAAAATTATGCTTTTTCATAAAATTACACATATAATAACACTTGCTGTAGCATAGATTTTGATTTTAATTAGGTTTAGGCTCAATGAAAATAGAATAAAAATAGCTGTCTACGTTTTAAGAATACAATGAACTTAAATTTGAACAAAAAAAAATATTATTAATTCAAAAGCAGTTATTAAAAATAATTGTTTATAATATTTACCTGTTTCGTATTAAAATATTTAAAATCATACGAACCAAATTCAAATTGTTTTTTTAACTCCGTCATTATTTTGGTTATGGTAAAGGTTATTTTGTATTTCAACAACAAAAAATTAAAAACGTTTTAAATCAATAATCAACAAACAACAAAGATTACTTCGAAATTAAGTTTATTTAATTAAATTATTTATAAATGAATTGCTACGATACGTAATTCCTATTTTAATAACTTAATAGTTCATAGTTTAAAATATTATATAAGGAAAAAAATTATTTAAATTAAAATAATCAAACTAAACATTTTTTATTTGTCCTCATATTTATTATGTATATGTTCTTAGATATATTAAAATTAATTAATAAGTATTATATACATAAATATATATTGTATTAATATGATAAATTTAAAATACTTCAACAGCCGTTTACAAAACAATGTATATGAATTAATAACATACCTACATTGATTTTTTTTTCATAGATTAACAAATTCAAACTATTATAACAAAATTATAATACATAATTATCTGCGAAATCCAAATCAAAACATCTAAAAATAATTTCAAAGCCTTGATAAAAAAAAAAAAAAAATACGGAAATACGAAAATAAAAAAATTGTAATAACCCCTTGTAAGAAATTACGTATTATTGTTGGTTTTTAATTTATTAAATTGACATATTTAATATTCAAGGTTAAATTACCTGTTTTTTCAACGACTAACTGTTTATATATTATGGTTTGTAAACATAAGTAGGTAACAAATTATATTAGTTAACTACTACAACTGACAGATAATCTCTTTAAACTTCAATAAATTAACTATATAAACTAATTAAATGCAATAGTGTTTTTTAAATTATTAACATAAAAGAGTATATTTTATTGACTATTATAGAATTTTATTTGTTTAACATAGCAAATTATAAAACTTCAATATTTTTTAAGCTAATTAACATTTATAAATTAATATTATATAATATATTTTAGTATGATATGTCATTATAATTAATAAATAAATTATTAAAATCTAAGATATTAATTGGTTCTTATAAATTATGTTAGGTAGAACCAGTGTTTGTAATAATATAATTTTGAGAATAAATGGTATTTGTGGTCTTCAAAAAAACTTATATTAATATTGCATAAAACTACAAATTAACATTATTGCACAACTTTTAATCAGAATAGTATTAAGAATGTGACGAGAAAAAAATCACTAATGCCTAAACTTGAGTAATCCGTTCATAATTTTTCATTTATATTTATGAATTATATTTATATTAATATTTATATTTATATTTAATCAGAATATATTCTGATTTTGTTATATTCTAAATTTTAATCTCTTTCAAAACCATTGCTCTATAACATAGAATCTATACCACTGATCAGTGCCTATATTTTGTACCATGTTTGGTATTATACTGTACTTTCATAGTCTAAAGGTCATAAATTCCTAAATATGTCAGAAAAAAACCTATTGAAAAACATATGTAGATAATTTTTGTGATTTTAACAATAACATAATTAGAATGTTTATTTTGTCAGGAAGTAAATACACAAAAATTACGTTTTATAATCTTTTCATTAAGATATTATAATTAATAATAAAATATATTATTTATATATTAAATATATAATATATATTTTTATCATGTCAGGTACAATATAGAATTGTATAACATAATAATATATAATATAACAAAATAATTATATAACAATGTATAATTAAATTTATGCGTGACTAACACTTAAAATTTAAATATACAAAGTTATTTCTACAAAATAAAAAACATGATTTTGTTGTATCAATTATTGAAAGTAATTTGGAAATAAAATAAAATTTAGCATTTTAATAAATTTAATAATTAAAATAATCAGAAACTTTATCATTACGAATATTTTTAGAAAAATATATTAATTCTTAAGGAAATACCCTAACAGGAGAATAGGAGAAGATAATACTTCAATTTAAATATTTTAAAACTTAAGATAACTTAGTTGTTAATTTAATAACTGATCAATTATTTAAAGATAGTTAATCCAGAGAATGTAATATGTTTGAACAAATTTAACTAATGAAATAATTACAATGAATGGTTTTAATAGTATATGTAGCAGCGTATTTTAAATAATTTTTGTGGAGGATTTTTTTTAAAAATAAGTGATTTTATAGTATTATAAAAATACATATACCTAAAGTATGAATTAATTTAATTCTAATTTTAATTCTGTTATTCTATTATTATAAATACAAATGTAGAATTATTAAAACTACAGAATAAAAATTAATGTTCTCTTTCTCTGTACCCACGTAGCAAGTCATTTATGACTTAGAACCCATTTTTTCTTCTGGAGGGGTTGAGACCAGGATTAAAAATATATCATCGCTCACGTTCATGTTTTATTTGAAAAAAAGAGACTGACGTTAGCTTGTTATACACAAAATATGAATGTGAACGCATAAACATACATTCATGAATGATGTTCTTTCCAAATACTGAATATATATAATATACGTATATAATTATTGTTGAAATGGGATAATTCTAAAAAATTAATACAAAATTGTTTATATATTATTTACTTATAAATAAAATATAATCATTAAATACAACTCAAATCAAATTTTATTTTATCAAATAAAAAATAATTGATGTTGTTTGTTTTCATATTTAATTATTATTATTATTCAAATTTTTAGTATAATTTTTATTGTATATTATTATTATTTGAATTCAATTTGTAACTTATTATGGGTTGAACATTATTTTAATAATGTTAATTATTTTAATAATATTATAATTTTATGTTTATTTAAATGTACTGTTGAAATAAAGTAAAAAATTAAAATGTATTCAAGTATAAATATGCTAAAATATAAAATTATTATTTGTTATCTTATCTTATAAGATAATTATTATTTTAAAAATAATAGTTTACTAAATAATTTACTAGCTTTATTGTCACTTAAAACTATTCAAAAATAAAATGAAAAAATACAACAATAAAACATCTTATTATAAATTGAAATCTTCAATTTTTTTTTAATTTTTTAAGAAAGCTCCAAGCTATAACTAATATAGCTCAACAATTACAGATACAAAAAAACAAAAGATTAATTAAAGCATAAATAAACTATATAATAAAACCAGCATCCAAAATAAAATCAACAATAATTTTAATGGTGAGAGTGCAATTAATGTTGAGAATGGATTGGAAATTAAAAGTATTGAGAGATCTAATAGAGTCAATTTGAACTAGGGGTTTGGACTAAAGAGTAGGGCACATAAATAAAATGTGGAGAAGATCGCTGATGCATTTATTACAATGAAGTCTACAAAGTGGGAAATCTTTTAGATCAAGTTTAAAAGAGTGACTGGGTAATAGAGATTGTCCTACCCATAGTCAATTTAATTAAACGATATATGGTTTATGTAAGTCTAGATTATTAAACCCAGTATACCTATGAATTTTGGGTGTAATCTCTATATATCTTGCAGCTAAATTTTTAGAATAGTCAATTTTAATAATAATAAATTTCATGGATAAATTTAGAGACAAATATCAATAGTATCATAACTCATTAACTATTATGATTCGACTAACTATCATATGCAGACAGGGTCGGCGAGAACTTTTGAGGGCCCCTGGGCTCCCTTTACTTGTACTTGTTTGACTATGATATACATACTACTTGTGCATATTTAAGTTCAATAAAAATATTGTATAAAAGGCTCGGACGTAAGGTCACCGGGGCTCTTACCCTTCCTGCCCTATCCTCTCGTCGGTCCTGTATGAAGAATAATAAAGAGATTTAGGAGATAGGTTTCTTTAGTCAACACCAAATAACAATAGAAAATTTAAATCCATTGACATTATTAGTTACTTATTAACTAATTACTATAAAACTGAAATGGTTAAAATATATAAAGTTATTTTATATTTTTATTTTTTTAAAAATACAACCAAGTTCCTTTTAATTTGAATCCCAGTTAAAAAATTAACTAATTTACATAAAATACATATATAATATGTAAAATAATATAAGTTTAAATAAAAAAAAAAATGATTTATATTCCAGATACCTAAGGCTAATTAAAGACTAGAATTATATGTATATGTAAACCTTTATTAATATATTAATTGAGATATATATACAGATATACTCAATACAATTCTGAATTTATACATACAACTTACACACATATAAACCCAATTTAATAAATAAAATCCATAAATACATTTTACATGTTAATGCATTATCATCATATATTTATATATATATATTTGTAATTAAAAGAAAATAGTATAATATTAAAATGAATAAGAAGTATGTCACTAAGGATATGAGTTTCAATTGATACTTGTGCATGCGATGATAGTCTGACATTTTAATGAATTGTTATAAATTAATTAAAATAGATATATAATCATATTGTACAGTTGTACATAATGTAAGTAGTTAAATATCTTTTATATTTTTCAATTTACTTTAGAGATGTTATGTTATTAGAATTATTAGATACTACTGTGAGCTAATACAATAATAAAGAAATATATAAGAACATTTAAAATTGTAAAATCATAAGGAATATTAAGAAATAAATAATAAAAATCTTGTTCCATCTTTAAAATTAAATCTAAAAAATTAAACTAACATTGATTAAAAAATAATATATCAAATTTGATATTAAACCATTATAATAAAATATAATACATTTTGTAACATACAAAAATATTAAGATTTATTTAAGGTCAACTTAAATTAATTTAATAAAATTAAACTTAATATTAATAAATATTTATAACTTTCCAAGTTTAAAAAGTTTATTCTTCTAGAATTTCATAACAATACAGTTTAAGTCGTTAATTTATTAAACAAATAAATATTTACTCAATACTCTTTTAGTTAATTCAAAATTTATTAAAATAAATTAGAAAATACAAGAATAGTAAAATATTATAGAAATATTTATGAAGGTCAAAACCATATTAATACTCATGTGAAATGTTAATCTAATTATTTTTATTTAAAATATTTTAAAAAAAAATAGATATGATTGGTGCTAAATTTTAAAAGGACATTGAATTAGATAAAATATTTTTTGATAATTTTAATAAAAACACATTTTAAAGTTCAAAGAGCCAATAAAACACCTTGGCTAATTTATATGTCAATGCATTTCCTCAAAATTATGTAAAGGACTTTAAATATGAAATATATGAATTAAAATATTAAATTAACTTAAATTATTTGTTATTAAATAAGCAATTGAAAGTAAAAACAACTGTTAATAACATTAGACTTTGTATTTTACATCTGATCATCTTTAACCTGCTATTCATCTACAACAAGAAAAATAATTATATTTGTTATATCAACATCTAATGGGTTCAATGTTTTTACCTAAGAATAAATAGACATACTTATTAGACGATATCAAATAATACATATTAATCTTATTTCTATAAGTAGTATATACAATTAAGTAAGTATGACGTTCCTACTTCAATCACACAATAAAAACAAATATAGTTTTATAATTATCATTCAAGTACATAAATTATTTTAATTCATTAAATTAGAGTAATCGATATGGAACATTTTAAAAATGATTTCCTCATTAGTTCTTAATAATATTTTAAATATTAATTGAATGCAATTTTTAATATTTTTAATATAAAAATATTACCTGATTTTTATCCACAGACAATAAGTTTGAAAACATTGTTCTACTTAATGATATACTAATATGTAAATAAATATTTGATTAATGATGTTCGACACTCAAATTGTATATAACAGAGTTTGAGACGAAATTACCTATAAGGTCAACATTTTAAAAGAATTATTGGTTCTACGTTAAATCTCAAAATAATAGTGCATTGATAGGGTGGTAATAATGTTACTTGTTATCGGTTATTGCTTATCTGTATGGAGAATAAACGTTATCTCAACAGGCAACAATTGCAAATAAACAAATTATCCAAAAGATTTTAAATATCATCTGTGATTATGCTTACAGTAGAAGTTGTAGAGGTTGTCTGGAATGAATAATTATATTGAATAAATAATTAGTTTAACTACTAAGTGTTCAAATAATTATAAATACAATTTACTGAATTATACAAACAATACGCAATAAGAAAGTAATAAGTAGGTAGATAAAACGATTCAATGCATAACAAGGTCACTTCCCTTAGTCATTAATATGTTATTTATGACTAGATCAGGCAAGTCTTTTTGCTCTTTTTGTCTTGACAAATTGTAACTGATTTATCAGTTTTAACATAAATTAAATATTTGATTTATAATTACAATGACGGTGAAAAAGCGCAATATACCAATTTAAAATGGGAGACATAATTGGTCTTGAAAAAAGACTGTCACAAAACATTTATAATTATTACACAGTGGTTGCCAACGGTTGTACATTATAAGCTTGGAATGAAAAATATTCAGCACCATTACCAAATACTTATAAATATAGCTATAATCTGATCATCTGAACAAATTACGTATAATGCTCAAATTTATGATGAACCGAAAATAAGTTTTGGGTCCTGTGCTCTTATGTAAGCAAAGGCATAACTTGGAAAATTATGAGGGGGGACAAAAATATAATTACATAAGTATATAACGAAAAGGGTGTCCGAGGCTAATTGCCGCTTTACTACCTACATATTATTATATAAAATTATTCGTTTTCTAACATTATATGTTAGATAAGCGAACATTTAAAATTAAGATTTAAAAAAAAAATTTATAGTAATAGGTATAACCAGCTGTTTTGTACTTATTTTAAAACAAGGTATGTTAAAGGGCGTAGGTAAATTGAGTCTTAAACGAATTTATCTTTTTTCGAAATAGGTAAACTGAGTCCCACGTTTAAAATTTAAAGAGGTAAACTGAGTCCCACGTTTAAAATTTAAAGAGGTAAACTGAGTCTTATAACAGTTAAAGTGGCAAAATGAGTCTTGTCTAAAATATTTATTGTATTAAATTTATTTAAATGTATTTAAATTATAAATATAATCATTGATATAGTTATAAATTCACCGAATACGATAGGTAAGTGTATCTTATCGCTACATCGTTAAATATTATTGTATTTCGCTCCGTATTATTATGCAACATTTTTATAAATATCCAACTATCTACAACAACGCTGGATGTGATATGTGATATGTGATAACTGATAAATATAAGTTTAATGTAGGTATGCAGTATACAATTGTGTTAATATAATTAAAAGTGTGTTAATTAAATAAAAACAATATTTCACCATATTTCAAATTACTGCTTTAATTTTTATATGAATAGGACTCAATTTACCAAACCCGATATCAGAGAGGGCACTGCCCCTTCTAATGTATTAGAGGGGGAAATTACGCCCCCCTCAGTCTACGCTTATTTGTGTAGGTGTAGTAATTACAGATGAATCTATATTTAGATTTAAAATTGTGGTTTGATTAATTAAGGATACATAATCGAATTTAACCGAAATTCAGTATTTATCTAATTAGACCCTGAATAATGTAACTATTAAAATCTGCAGTGATAGTATTTGTGAAACGCAAAGATGTGTAGAAGGATTAAATCCAATAATTTTTAAAAACATGTACATTCACATGATATAAAATCAAATGTAGGTATAATTACAGTATTGAATTTAATGATCGCAATGAAAATTAATTATTTCAAATAAAGTTTTTTTTTAGCATTTGGTCCTTTTACCAATTATGATGATTTATTTTAAATTTAACAACTTCACTAGGTATCATGTTTCTTTAATATAAACGTTGAAAACTCAAAATCTATAAATGTATACCTACATTTTTTTTTATTAATGTGTTGTTATTAAGTAAAATAATTACTAAGTTATCTACCCTGAATGTTAAAATTTGTTCATTGAATACAAGTATATAAGTATATTACATAATTTTTTTATTACGTAGGTAATAATATTTATTGTGTTTCTAAGTATATATGATTTATATAATAGATACTAAATTAACATTATTTTATTACATCGACCTTCGTTCAAGCTCATAATCGAGATTTAAATGCGATAATTCTTCAATTATTCATATATTTTGAATTTGTGGAAATAAATATTTATAATCTAGAACACTATTTTACCGTTAGTACATATCAATTATAGAAACCTGCACTAAGTTTAGTATGCATTTCATTTTATAGGTCAGTTATAATTTTTGATTCTATAGGTTTTTAACCTGCTAAAGTATACCCATCATAGGCGTAACTAATGGGGTTCGAGGTAGGGAGGCTTATTACCCCTAAATACTTTCATAACCCTCCTAGATTAAAAATACTTAATCAAATAACTTTGTGTTTAAAATTAAATATAAAATCTAACTACCTATGTCTATAATTTAAATGCTCAAAGTAACTATTAAGTTTGAAAATTTTTGTTATTTAGAGTATTATGTCTCTCACTTTACTTGGGAATATCCAAAATCATTATTTGGTTCTCAAAATTGTACTTTTTCATCTTCTTGTTCAGAGGTGGATTTCCCATTAGGCACTGTAGGCAGCTACCTAGGGCGGTAAAATTTGGAGGCGGCAAATTCTGTAATATTTTATTAAAAACATCGAACGTATGAAAAAATATTGGAAAATTAATTAGTTAATATTTATGAAAAATAATTGGTATAATAATGTGTGGATTTTATTAATATTTTGTCGTCAGAATTTCGAGGAAAAATAAATACCCACACTGCTACACTGTATTACTAATTCGATTGTACTCATATATTATTAATCCTATGTTGTTATTATGAAAATCTGTTTTTATTAAAATTTAGTGGACATCCATTGACATTTTTTCAAAGTAGACTAATTAATAAGAGCCTAAAAAATAGTCTAAAAATTCAATGTAGTTACCTATGTTTATATATTTAATACCTATTTAGATTATGTATTTTGGAAGGTGTAATATAACTTCTTCATATATTATAAGGGAGACAAATTGTTGATGCCTATAGCCTATATATAAAAAAGATCCGCCTCTGTTCTTCTTAAAATATGAGCTGAACCTATAGTAGGAAGTAGAGACAAATGTTGGCTGTGTGTAAAATAGTAAATAGGAGTGTAGGGACTAGATCTTGTAGGTCAGTGATATCTTAGTATTTATAGCTCCTTAAAATGTAAGCTTTAGTTGTGATATCATAGATACCTATTACTCGGACGAACAGTCTCACACCGTTATGCTACAAAATAGATTAGTGGTAAAATACCATATTAGTTAAATAATAGATAGTTTATTTAATATTGATTCCAACCAATTTGACCTTTAAAATAATTATATAAACTAAAAAACTTTAATATAGGTGTAATACATAATAATAAATGTAAATGTACAATTAACTCAATGATACTCTACCTAGGACTTAAATATCTATACGACTATACTTCTATAACTACTAAAACTACATTTTACTACATACTTATTTTTTTGAGGTCTTATCTAATCAACAAACAATTTGTGAGATAAGATTGTAGCTATAATGCAGTCAGTTGCAATTCTAAGTACCTCTCAGACTTCATTACATTACTCACTCATTTTTTTTCATTTTCTTTAATTACGCAAACTCATAGAATAAAAAATAATAATATTGGTATTACAATATCAATACTCTTAGACGATAGCATTATTTCAATATTACTACTAGTCATTAGTAGAACTGCAAAATGTCCTAATGTAATTATTCAAGTCCTCGTCGATCATACATATAATAAATTGTTTTATAATTTCAAGAAAATAGGTTTAAATCTTTGACTGGCTGTTGACCAGTGGCGGCGCGTGATCAATTTTATAGGGTAGACAACAAGACAACCAAAGATATAGTGTTATATAAAATTTATTTAAAAATTAGATCATCATAAAAAAAAGTAAATTACATAAAATAACTAGATTTAAATATAATTTAAATTGATTCGCCGATTTTGTTTTGTTGCGAACACATCTGTTTATAAATGTTGGATCTTTTGATAATTCACCTAATTTTTTTTTTCAATAGCTAAAGTAGACAAAAATGAAAGACTATCATTTGTCATTGAATTTATTAAAAAAGATTTGATATGTTTTAAAGTTCTCATGGATCTTTCACTTGAGGCTGTTGTTGCAGGAATAGTTAATACTAATTGAATACATTTCGTGACTTCTTGATATACTTCTTTAAGCTCATCTAAAATAATATTCATAATTATAATTTATTTAAAAAATTAGTAAAAATATTTAAAAAATGTTTCAGGTTCTTACTTTTAAATATATAATCAATAAATTCCAAAAAAGCGAAATATTTCAATGAATCTACATATATTATGTAAAGCTCATTTTTTAGACGATCTTTATCAAAAATATCTGGATAGTATTTAAAAAGTTGTCTTAATTTTTCTTCTGGAAAATTAACTTTATATGGTGCAAAAATTTTTTCATTTATTATTTCAACAAACTCTAGTTTTTCAAAATCTTTAAATCTAATATTTATTTGAACAATTAATGAATCAATAATTCCAAATATAAGTCGACGTAAATTAGCTTGTTCCTCATTTTTATACTTTAAATCTGTGTAAATGTTTAATCCGGCACTGTTTAAATATATTTATTAAATAAATATTAAATTAAATTTAGAATTTGTATTTTTATTTATTCACTCGAATGAGCAACAGGAACATTTTAATTATAATTATAGTTTGATTCAATACCAAAAAATTACTGTTAATAACTATTGTAATAGTCACAATAGTCATACATATATCACACATATACTGCACAAAAGTTTACTATAATACGTAGGTACTATAATTTGAAATTAATTTTCATTTGGTAGTAAAATGTTATAAAAGAATACATTATTTAATTAACAATAATAAATATTATTAAAAAAGCAGTATAAATTAAACATGGTTTATACCAGGGGTGTGCAACTTGCATGGCCTCAAAGGCCAAAACTTAAACCTCTGATCTGATTGCGGGCCATATACTAATTTTATTAAAGTAACAATAAAATAATGAGAGGTATAAAAATAATTAAAACAAAAAAGTAGTATTATTTCTTTTATTGCTCAACATCTACATTTCTTATATATACAGAAAATGTAGACTCTACATTGTAGAGGTAGTTTTTTCTAAAACTAAGACAAACATTGTAATAATAATGAAAATATATCTAATGTGAAGATTGTGGTCGATCGGCTTCATCCACCAATGAAGAAATGTCCACTGTCAATTCAGTTGTAGACAGTCTCATGAGATGACGTAAGGTAGAATCGGTAAGGTTGCTTCTGTTGGGGTTATTAATGTATTTCATGTAGGAAAAGGCACTTTCACATATATATGTGCTTCCGAACATTGATGTCATTTTCAGTCCAAAATCTCGCAGGTTTGGGAATTTCTCCTTAGACCGCAATTTAAAAAATTCATATCCCTTTTCTTGTCGGGTGATTAAAAACATGTCAGCTTGAAGGTCACATAACTCAAGTTGTAAGTCAGGTGGTTGATCTTCAATGGATGCTCCAAGAGGATTATTATAAAGCAGTACACTGCTTTTGAGACTTTCAATATCTTTAAATCGTCTATTGAATTCATTAATAACTTGTTGAATTTGTGAACTGCAGCATGAGAAGTCAATATTTTTCTCACTGTTGAGTTCTTCTGCTAGTTTCAAGCAGCTAGGAAAGTGTGTTAGGTTGTTCTTTTCCAAAGCATGTTTAAACACGTTTAGCTTATTCCAGAATCCGTTTATTATTCCAACCAAATCTGAAACCGTTTGGTTTCTTCCTTGAAGACTCAAGTTTAAACTGTTAAGGTGATTAGTCAGATCTGTTATAAAAGCTGTCTTAAGAATTCTGGATCCTGAAACTTATCTTCCAGTTCAGTTGTATCGGATGAAACGTATTTATTAAGAAATGCAGGGATTTCCTTTCTTATGGAAAAAATCGTTCCATGTACTTTCCTGCACTCAGCCACCTTACATGGTTGTACATTAGCAAGTCTCCATACTCAGCCTCTGTTTTCACTAAAAACTGCCTAAGTTGCCTGTGTAAAAGGGATCGATTTCCACCTCTAATCATATTTATAATTTTAATCACGGTCTGAAAAACTTGATCCTGCTTGACTGATTTTCCACATAAAGCTCCCTGATGTATAATGCAATGTATTGTCGGACAAGTAACACTATTCTCTCGAAGCAGACCCACTAATCCAGTTTTTTTACCAGTCATTGATGGGGCCCCGTCTGTTGCTATGGCTGAACATTTATTAAAGCCTCCAATTCTGTCAATCGTTTTCTTCAAAGCCTCATAGACGTATTTTCCTTTTGTTGTTCCATAAAGAGGACAAATATCAAATAGCTCCTATTTACTAGTAAAATCCTCAAAAGTAGTGCGCACGAATATCAACAGCTGACTTACATCTGATTTATCAGTGCTTTCATCCAGACAAAGTGAGAAATACGAACTTTTTTTAACCAGGCTAAGCATAGAGTTTTCTATTTGCTCACCCATAGCAACAACCCTTCTTTGTATGGTTTGATGTGAAAGTTGCACGGATTAAAATTTCTCTGCCATTTTGGAATCTTCAAAAGCTTTGGCCATTTCAACGGCACATATTTTAATTAAATTGGCATCAGTGAAAGGTTTTTTTGCCTTTGCCAGCTCAAGCGACACGGCATAAGATGCATGCAAAGAATGCGATTGAGAGCGCAATATTTTACTAAATATACCAGTTTGCTGTTTAAGCTTTTTCTTCAAATCTACAACTAGCGCACGCCGACTTTCATTTGTATACGTAGCATACTTATTTTCATGCATTATTGTGTAGTATCTTCTCACATTATATTCTTTAGGCACAGAAACAACATTCATGCACATTAAACACTGCAGCTTTCCATTATTGTTAGTATTCAAGTAATCACTATCCCAACTTTCTTTATAACTCCTGTTCTCACTGTTAATTTTACGTTTTACACTCATAATTGTATTGAAGTTTAAGGAATCAAGACAAAAAATTAAATAATTAACTAAGATATGTAACAGACAATTCGTCGAAGCACACTGGCGCGTGGCGATTAACGGCGCGACGGACAATTGACAGTTTATTATGACTGATTAAAAATAGAACACATATAATTCAGTGAAAACCCGCACACTGATAAATAATAGTCAACACAAAACACTTTTGCTCTTTAGTCATTTCTAGTAATGACTAATCGTGTTTTAATATAATTGATAATTATTAAACTGTTTTTGTATAATATATTTTATACCTATAAGTATATACTCGTATATGTATACCTATAAATATATTTTATTATGCATTTTGTGTTTTTCTTTTTTTCATCTTTTTTTACAATGGTAGCATTTAAAGAAAATAAATGATTTCCGTAAAACCTTACGCGGGCCACAGTTAATAGCATCGCGGGCCGTCAGTTGGACAACCCTGGTTTATACACTATTGGTATATTATATAATGTATAAACTTTGTGTATTGAAAATAAAGGGAAATTAAATTACACTACCTATATACTATTTACTATTAAACCATTGAGTATGTAGAAATTTTAATGTGGGGGGGTTGTCCGGACCCGAAAACCTCCCTTAGATACGCCCCTGTAATGAACTGTAAATTATTTTTAAATTTGTATTAAAGAAAAATTAGTTTGGCCCCTTTCCTACCATGGCCACAACTCAAATACGCTCTTGGCCGCGATTCATGCACTTAAATTAATTAAATAACGAGTGGCTATGAATACTGAATTGGGCTTTTTGTCAGGTATGGAACCAAAGTATCCATACTTAGTGAAAAATCAAATCAAACACAAGCGTAATTTTAGAAACAAAGGTGTTAAAAAAGAACAACACAAAAATCGGTTCTAAGTGGATCCGGCATTAGATTAAAAAAAATAAAACCACAAGTATTAAGGATTTACCTGATTTAAATATTACCAAAAATTTTACTTGTCAATGTTGAGCCTTAATTAAAGAAAAAAAATTGAGTCCCCCTCCTAGAAGTAAGTCTATGTACGACCCTGAGTCGAACCAGAGTAATATTACCTGGACTAACCCAAGCAATAATCTAAAAAATGTCGAGCTGAATTTTTTTTTATTTCTTATCATACTTTGTATAATAAGTGGAATATAGTTATTTAATTACTAAATATTTATTACAAACAAGTTTTTCAGACAATTCATCAACAAATCCAGCCTTCTTTTAATACTTGGCATTTCAATATTTAATAACTAATAACCAATTTACTTTTAAATAATTAACCGGTACGATCAATTATACGTACATTAAATTGATACTATTTTATATTTGAATTAATCAATTGCAAAAATATTTAAATTGACATTTCCAATGTGGCTAAAATACATTTTAACAACACGTGTTACTTTAAAATAGTAAATGTTATTTATGATACAGAAAATAAATATAATGATTCAATGTCACTAAAACAATGCAAACCTTTAGTATAGATAAAATAATTAATCCTTACCTCTTGTCAAAATCTTAAGCCCAAATGGTCTAATTATAACAATTCATTAAAACAATATATAACCTTTAGTATAGATAAAATATTTAATCCTTACCTCTTATTAAAATCGTAGTCCCAAATAGTCTCATTATCACAACAAAATTTATATGTAAATTTACCCAACATGAAAAGTATAAACTAATTTTATGTATATGTATGTATACATCATATATGTATGATTGAAAAACATTTATTGTCAATTTTTGGATTACTACAAACTCACTAAGTATTACAATAATTGTACTAAACTCAAAAAAAAGTAAAATAATATATTATTAAATGCCTATTATTTTTTAAATGACTCAGCGTTGAAAATATATCATAATTTACTTTATTTTTTTTTATTATTTGTGAATTATTTTTGATTTTATAAGAAATCATATTAACATAATTAATAGGCATATGCATACACAGACCTGTCTTTCAAGGGGTTCCTACAATTATTTTTTTCAATCATTTTTTCTGGGCCTTATATTTAATATTTAATAAATTATTATGTATAAATAATTAAAATATCAGTAAGAAATTGTATACAGTATTTTATAATTTCTATGTTCTAACTATATTTTTACCAGTAATAGTAATAGGTATGTACATTTAAGATTTAATTAAGAATTAGTAAAAGAGAATCAAAAAAAAAAAATAAAGTAATAACAATTAGAGTAGAAGGTCTCGTGGGCGTCCACGCTTGAGACGGCGTACAGGAGGGGTACACTTAGATTGTAATATTCGCTCTGCTAGCAGAATGTAAGTGGTTGAAAAAGTTGATTTTTTATTTTTTTATATAATACATTATAGAGGGTAGCTGGAAGTCCATATGCAGTGCAACATTACGTACAAACCATGGGGCGTTTGATATTGTTTTAAGAACTTTAGATTGAAATACTTGTATTTTGTGTATGTAATTCTAAGCACAATAACCCCAAACAGGGACTGCATATAAAAGTAGTGGTCGTAAAATTTGTTTATATAACAACAGAGAAAATTTCCAGCTTAAAGATGATTGTCGGTTTATCAACGGATAAAGTATCTTTAGTCTCTGGTAGCCTTATTGTAATAAATAATTAAATAGACATAGGTTTAATTTTTCATTTAATATTGTGGTATATTAATCCCAATGAATGTGTTTTTCTTTAATCTCATATATTATTCTCAAGTAGATTCAATTTTTAATGATCTGTATTTCTTTCTTAATCAATTGTAGATGTTATATTATTATATAAATCGAGATTAAGTTTTAAGATAAATATTAATACCTAATTAATATTAATTAATATTAAATTTTTGCACGAAAATTTATTAAATATAATTTTATTTTTTCTATTACAAAACATTTATTTTTACCAAATAATTTATACTTTTAATTAGGAACAACGTCAGTAAACATGCGGCTCCTTTACTCTTAGACTTAAACTGTGGGGCATCATTTAAGCAATTCGGAAGGTGCCCGGCCACACCCAGCAGCCCCTGTGCGCATGCATATGTCATAGCATTTTAACTATTTCAACCACCTAGGGCGTATTTGTGTTGAGGCCATGGGGGGGGGGGGAACTAATTTTTCTTCTATACAAATTTAAAAATAATTTACAGTTCATTAGCTACAGCTCATGTTCCTGTTGCACATTCAAGTAAATAAATAAAAATACAAGTACCAAATTGAATTAAATATTTATATAATAAATATATTTAAAACCTACTGCATATAAAATAAGTATTAATAATAACAACACAAATAGTTCCTATATTGAAATTGTACCTTCAGTCTAAATTCTAATTATGGGCACTATCGAAGAGTATTAGTAATAGTAAGCATAAAATATCGAATATTAAGGTCGAATATTATTTTGTATGACCGAATATATCGAATTAAAAATCAAAATGTTTACGTTTTTTGTTAATTGTTATTCTTATCAGTAATCGGTTATCACATTAGTGATTAGGTATCTTAAAATAAAATTAACATTATTTAAGCCAAGCTAATTTCAAATGTTACTGAATAATTAAGAAGTCGTAAACTATCAAATAATTGAATAATTTGAAATTATCGAATAGTCCGTAGTTTCGAATAATTTGAACTGTTAAATAATTCGAATGTGCTGGACTATAAAATAGTTCGATAGTACTATTCGATAGTGCCCATCACTACTGAATCCTGTATAAAAATAACAACAAATAATCATAGTAATAATAGTATCTATTAATTGTTTTTTAAAAACTTTAAAAAAAACAATTAAGATAGGTATTAATTTAACAAATATCTAAGTAGAAAACATAAGGTTGGTAAGTAGTCAAATAACGAATTCCAAATTTCTTTTTTTCATTTTGGCAAATTTGTTGATTATTTCATCAATGGATACAATAATATCTTTATGCACATGCAGCAAAGCTTATCCTGTTAGTCTATGCTGGCTTATTCTTGATCCATGTTAGGTTCCATGTTTTCAATCTACAAAAATATATTTTTGACCAATATTTTCAAGTTAAAGAATATGGAAACAAATATTGTCAGTTATTATGATTATTATTTGGGTTAGGGACTTCTAGCTCTATAAAATACACAAATATGCATGCCTTTGTCCACAAAAAAATGATTAAATACCTATGCACAACAAAAAGTACCAGATATTATGTTTAAAAAAAAAAAAAATAGACGAGTAAAATTATTAAGGACTTATATAACTCTAATAAATATAAAAATATACAATATGCATAAATGCACCAAAAAATGACCAACTAGTAAATATGTGGTAAAAAAAGTGTTACTTTAAATTACTTTATATTATCTGATAAATATCTCAGTTATGGTGTAAATGTCTATAACCGTAGCAATATTCGTGGAAGATAATACCATTATTCGTTCCACAACCAAAAATGTTATGATATATGAAGATAAACAAAAACTGAAATCCGTGATCAAATTGACTTATTATTGAATTTATTATCATATTATAGTGATAGAGTATTATTATTTATTATATTTTTTAAATAAATCGATGTATTGTATTAAAAATAAAATACATAAAATACGACCCATGGGGGGGGGCAAATGTTCCCTTCACCCCCTCAAATACGCCCAAGACCGCAGATGATCAGTAAACACTGCTAATCATAAATGTTGACCTGGTGATGGGAAAAATTGGCCTCTTTAATTGCTTACACACCCTTAAAAAAGACTGAAATGGCGCCCCTGAGTATCGTTCTGGCTCATGGTTGAGCTTCCGTCAAAAATTTACAATGAGGTCCTAAACATTATAATATTGGAGGAGATTCAATAAATAACTTCTAAAAATGTTTTTTCTTGCTATGCTCGAACTCTACTACAAATTTTAATTTATTTTTATCCTTATATTTTTTCAAAATCAATATTATCGAATTAGCATTGTGTTTGTGAATGTGATCGTTAACAACACTTATCTTAATTTTTCAAAGTACCTATTTTTATTTGTTCGATTTTAATCAAGAGAACAAAAATTTAGGTATAAACATGTATAATCTATAGCGGTTGTACCTAGTTTTATTTATTCACGTCAACAATATTTCAAGATTAAGATGAGAATAACATAATTTTAATTTAATTCAAGAAAATAATTACTAGGATTTTTCATATTAGAGTGGTCGCTTTGAGCCCAGATGCGGATTTAAGAAAGGTCATAGGCGTGGGCAGACTTCAACTTCCGGTTGAGCCTGAATATAATAAGTTCCCCAATACTTAGACAGTACCCCTAATTTTTTTTAACACTTCAGCATAGTAGATTCTGTTGTAAATTAAAAACAACGTAGTATTTATACCTATACATAGAATCAAGTATTATATTGCTAATTTTTAGACATATATTTTTGAAGTTAAAAGTAAAACTTTATATTCTTTAAAATCAAATGATATAAATACAAGTAATTTATTTCCACGAAACTTAAAATACATATATATATATATAGGCATTTTATTATGGTTAGTTTAAATTTTACTATGTACCCAAGAAAATTCCGGTCAAGCCGGGGCTCGCCCCGTGCACTTGCCTATGGGAAAGGTTTAGGAGTCAGCTAATCCACAATTATTGTTTGTTGATAAAATTGGCCTCTTGAAGACTTCTTATATTTTTTATGTGTGCTGACTTTTTAGTTGAAATTAAAACTAAACTGGTAAATGACCCATTTTCTACCTACCTCTACAAATTATGCCACTGATTTCATTTTTTGTAAAATAAAATATATCTATGCCAGACCTCATGTAAGATTCCATAAAATACGTGAAATGTCTACAATGACAATTATAAATAATCTAAAAAAACAAATACTAGGTATATGATCATATTGTTTTTTTGTTACAAGGAATATATTTATAATCCACTTTTAGCTCTAATAAGTGATCTCTTAAAATACCTTGACCCACAATTCTCTGACTTTGCATCTACCCCTGGTTGAGCCCCTATTTTAAGAATAAATCACAGGGCGATTGCCAGGTACAACGGGTGAGCCAACCGACACTGTTAAAATGAATGTTAAAGAAACGGTGTCAGTCATCGAAGAATGTAACTAACTTTTTATTCTCTTAATGACTGAAAAAGATCTCTCACACGTTGCTGTATTTATTAGTAATATATTAATGCAACTTTCATAATTTTATACAAACTGGGAAGTATATTTTCATTTAAAACAGAAATAAAATTTTCTAATTTTCAATTATCTTTTTTTTAATAATTATTTATATTTATCATTTAAAGATTACAGTGTACACTGTGTTTAATGTAAGTATTTTATGTTCAATTTAGTAAATAATATTTTGGAAAATAAATGTTATTAAATATAATATGGAATATAAACATTCAGCCTTTAGTTCTTAAATCTGCATCATGCAATTTATAACGAGCGGCCATTCATATCTTGAGATGTGGTTATCTATAGTTTTATCAGAAGTTATAAACATGTATGGGATTAATTTAATTAATTTAATTTATTCGGGCGCAGCGAGAACATTTTTTCAGGATTAATTATCATACTTTATAAGTGAGTAGACCCATAAATATATTAATAATTAATACACCACTGAGTCTTCCACATCAGAAGTATTTACAGTATCATCATAGGCGTGCGCATGGAGGGGGGGAGGGGGCTGCGGACTCTGGATTTTTCTTTAATAAATGTACATCTATACTAGACAAGATAGCGTCAACATTTTTACATTTTACATGAATAAAGTTAAGCCAGGTTTAATCTCACAGTATAGAATTGATATCTGTGAATAAATGTAATAAAGTTATTAGTTATTAATCAGACTAATTAGAACTTGCATGTAATATAAAAATTTAAAATGTAATTGATACATTCAAAAACCTTACTCCCGTGGACAGAAAGATAGAGTTGTAAATAGTATAATATGTAAATAAGGATTTCTTAGATATAAATTGTATGAGTTTAAATAGTATTTATTTTTATATTTGCATATTGAATTAAATAAATAATTTATAAAATTTAAAATATTTAATTATACTAGTAGTCTTAAGTACAAGAATCTTTGGTTCAATTTTTTTAAGGCCCCTCCCCTGTGGACAAAGTCTGCGCACACCTATGAGTATCATAATAACTATTTGTTAATCCAATCATATAATCAATAGGAATTTGTTTTCTTTTTTTTTTAAGTAGTTCCATGCATTTCTAAACCAATATCATGGTTGTCAGAAAATGTTGTTATGTCTTTCAAAAGCATATTAAATTTATCATTATTTTCTCGTTTATTTTGTAGTTTTTATAACAGAATTTATGGCACCCATAGATTTTCCAAATGAAGCATTTTTTCTCTGAAATACTTTGTTTATTTTATTATAATATATATTGTAATTAGATAGCGCTTTAACTCATATAAGTAGATTAAAAAATAATTTATATGTATGTTACAATGCTATATAAAAACACTAATAATGATGGTAATGGAAATATTAAATTGAAATAGATATAAGAATTTTACAGAAATGTCATATTACGAGGAGGCTTGTTCACTTATCGGGGGGAATTATGATCCTTGTGTCTATCCATAAGTCCATCTATGTTATATCAGCAAACAACAATGATACTACATCTTCATCGCAATTAAAACACATTGTTTAATTGTATGTTTGAAATTATGTCCATTTAAAACAAACAATTGAATTAAGATATTTATATACTTCCTTTTTATTTTTTAGGAATTATTCTTAAAAGCAACAAACATACAATTTATTTATAAAATATAGTTAAAATAAAATTATAGTTTATATGAATATTTAGTTGTATTTATTATTAAAATTAATAGAATTTGAAAGAATTTTATTTATCCCTAGGTTGAAAAAAACAATAATATTTATGTTAAATATGAAACTTATTATTCAGTAAACCAATTGCGACATTACTAATTTTCAATGAAACTTTGGTTAATACTTGTAATATTATTCAAATAGCTGCTGTATTTATATTATTAGTTACTTTAAAATCGGATATAACAATATTTTTAAGTAATTGTTAAAAAATAAAAATAAAATACATTTTATAACCAACATTTAATTTTCACCAATCTGAATTTATTTATGTTGAAATATATAAGTAGATATCAATCTAGTGTTTTTAACTTATAGTATTATTTAAAATATACAGTTGAATAAAACAATAAGCTGGACAAATGATAAAATAAGTATTTTAACAGAATTCTGGTACTAAAATATTTATTATTAAAAATGAAGAAAATGTAATTTTTGAAATCATTAAACTGACATTACATAGTTTAAAATATACATTTGCAGTATGTAATAATAATTAATCAATGTACAAATAATAAGAGTATTTTTTTTTATTTCAGAAAATTTTTTGTGAAATCTATCATTTTAAACGCATTTAAAAGAATGTAAATATGTTATGAGATTAATTATTATGCCTTTTAACAATATTGATTCTATAAAATGGAACTGACAGAAATAACAATTAAGCTTTAGCAGCTAATGCTTGTAAATCTACCATACACTTTTTGAAACTCTGCTTTTCTTGATCACTTGTAAGAGACTTCATAACATTTTCAATAATCCAGTTAACCATATGTCTCTGTTGTACAGTGCGCGTCAAGTTGGCTAATTCCAACTGATAATCCAAGCGCCTTTTTACCTTTAAAATATATATATATATATAAACTGTGTCAAAAATGAAACACAAATATATCACACGACATATATAATACTTCAGTAATCATAATACCTGATTGTATACTTGAAGAGCTCGTTCACGATAAATAGTTTCCAATTGTATAGATATATTCTCTCGTTTAGCTTGCATTATATGTTTTTGAGCTTCAGTTCTCCATATTTCTTTTTTCTGTTTTTCAATAATTTCTTTTAAATAGTCAACCTCACTTGCACGACTCGAATTACAATCTGCTTCATAACTCTATTTACAATCAAATATACATATTAATTATTAATATAAATAATGTAATAAGTACAATAAATTACATAAATTACATACATCAATTTCTTTATCCAGATATTCAGCTACAGATTTTCCAAATTTCTTCCATCCAAGATAAAACATCCCAATTGTAGCTAACACATAAGGAAACTCGTGGTCAACAACCCATATTTCTTTACTTAATACATAGGTAGTAATACCAGCAGCAAAAACATATGGACCTAGATTAAAAACATTTAGCATAAATCTGTTCTTTTGAAATAATTAGCATTTTTAGAACTTGTACAACAACCTTAGAATGATAGTATAACCAAAATTTGTCTCATCAACATTGTTCTAAGGTTATATATATATAATTATTTATGTTGTATGTGAAAATTTACACACTATCTTTTATAAATTATGTCCTTAAATTGAATATGAGTTAAAATAACTAACATAGTCATATTGTATTGCATTAACACCACTATTTTTATAGTATATTTGTTTACTAATTTTATCAAATGTATATACAGCAATAGAAATAAGTAGACAACAGTGCGTATTGAAAGCTTCCAACAGAAACTTAAGTCTGTTTGAGCAACAATTTTAACTTTACTATCATTCTAATCTGGCTCTATATGCAAGTTCAAAATATAAAAATGCAATTTTCAAGACTTAAGTATTATAAAATTAAGCTAAATATAATAAGATTTATACCTGTGACTCCGGTCTTTTTGTAAAATATTTCAAACCACTCTTCTGGTACAAATAAATACCTAGTTTTAGCTGGCTCTTCCAACCTTACCATTCTAGGAAAATTCACTAAATCTCGTTCAGGTCCATCAAATGGATTCGGTTGAGTTTGGCCATTGGGTTTTGGGAATCCTGGTACAATGATTGATTCATTAGAGGTAGTAACTGCTGGCTTGGTTTGTGTAAAGCGTACACTGGCACAAAATGGTGCTACTCGGAAAAGTTCTTTAAAATCACATTTTAATCAATATAATATATAATATAATATATAATATATAATATAAATTTGTCATAGTATAACAGTTTACCTGAACGTAAGGCCAATCTGGATAACATTGTCAAATTATTGTTTTTGGACAATGCTTTGATTGTAGTAAAAAATGGTCGGCAAATATAATAGCAATTGCAATAACGATGATGTTTAATGGATTACGGGTGAAATTCAACACAGAGAGGTCAACAATGATATGAGAGAAAAACCACTTACAGCTGATTAAAGTTAAAACATTGCTTGTAGAATGAAATATTATTAATTCATAATACATTTCTGCATCTTACTTTCTTCCATGGTTCATTGTTATCTTTTAGGTTATTATCTAGGCGTTGATTGTGTTTAAAACCGGGTTCAAACATTGAACTATATGATATGTTATCATATAGTTCAATGGATTCACACCATAGAGTATTACTCTATGGTTCACACTACACCGTGCCATATCGTATCTTCTAAAATAATTATCTCTGATTGGCTGAACCATATTGTTACATCAAGGTATACCGTTTAACCGTATATCATGAGTTACCTATAACATACCATGAAGTTGATTTTATCCAAATTTTGAATGTGTGGTTACCGATTTTAATTATAATAATTCAATATTCTATGATAAAATTATTCATAACAGAGGGCTCGGAAGGTATTGAATTTGAATGATTTTATTGTGTTATTCAATTTATTGCTAAGTAACCTTGAAATTATTTTCATGACACTATGAAAAAACTAATGGGAACATTTTGAAAGAAAACTTCAAATTTCAAGCTACTTTTTTTATTTTACCTTTTATACTTATTCCTAGAAATTATGATTGGCTTATTATAATACACTAACAACATTTGTATTGTAATGTATGAGTATATTTTAGAGGTTAAAACGTGAATTAATATGTACGTGAATATGGAGTTCGTGTTCACGTGAATGGAAAATTTACAATCACATATTTAATACACCTGAATTTACTGTCCGTGTTCACGTGAATTAGTTTTATTCACGTATTCACGTGAATTAGCGTTATTCACGTATTCACGAATACACTTCACGGCCGTACGGATAATACAATAACTGGCCTTTATGTACAGTGATCGTCGATTGTATTATCTGATTATTATTTACTTTTGTTATAAGTTAGTTACCTATACCTCCTAATATCAAATAAAATATATTTTATATATTTATATTTATTATAATTAATTATTATATATCTTTATGAAAATAAATATTCCTCAACCCTGGGATAAATCTAATTATTATATGTAACAATGAAGAAGTGAATATTAAGACTTTTTAACACGTGAATACGTGAATTAATTACACGTGTATACGGATTTTTTAAGTACATGGTTTAATAATTCCGAAAATTAATTTTACGTGAATACGTTAAAACGTGTACACGTGAAATAGGGACCACTAGTATATTTAATAAAATATCTTTATTTATGAACATTTTTGCGTTAAAAAAAATGAAGTGCATATTTGTACATGTGCATTAAGTTCCGAGCCCTAATAATAATATTATATATACTGTCTATTATATAATTTAATAATCATCAGTTATTATTTATTGAAACATATAAAATTATTTCATATCTAAAAAAAAACTGCGAAAATATGTAACCAAAATTTGATAGCATTTCGTTAATGCTTGCTTAAAATCTTCCCCTGTATGGAACAATTTTGAAAATCTTTATTTGCGAACAAACATGAGAGTTTATTTATGCGGAGGGGACGATATTTTTCCAGCACAGTTATTGAAAATTGGAAATGGATCTTTCGAAAATGAAAAAGGTTACGTTTCTGTCAATCACATGATTGGATGTGTGGTAAATAATGTGGAAGAGTTGATTTCTCCAGTTTATCCTGACATTTTTAAACTGTCCAATAAATCTTATCAGTGGTTATGTGAAAGAGCTATTATCTCTCTGAGAAATTTAACAGCAGAAGAAATCAATGATATCATCCTTCTAAAATTCGATGGACACCCAAGTGAATATCTATTTATTGATACAGTTACATCAACAGATGATGCTATTCTTTATCTACAAGAATTTCTTAATTCTCTTTCTCCTCTGGGATTTCCTCCTTATAAGCTAAAATTTAAAATTGGTGCTCCAATTACATTATTACGTAATCTTTAACCACCGAACTTATGTAACGGTACAAAATTACAAATAAAATCGTTGCGAAATAATATTTTAGAAGCCGTCATTCTTACAGAACCAGCGAAAGGAGAAATTTTATTTATTCCAATAATTCCCATGATTCCATCTGATTTGCCGTTTTCTTTCAAACTACTTTTTTTTGCAAATACTATAACCAAAACTCAAGGTCAAACATTCAGGTTCGTTGACGTAGATCTTCGAACAGAGTGCTTTTCACATGGACAATTATACGTGAGATTTTCTCGAACTGGGGATCCGAATCATATAACGATTTTAATTTCAACAGGAGATAAAACAAACAATGTTATATACTCAGAAGTTTTATAAAATTCTTTATCAAACATAAATTACTAAGCATTTCTTTTGAATCTGTATTCTTTTTTAATAAAAATATATTTGTCATTAATCTCGCTAAAATTATTTCAATACGTTTTCATTAACCATTTTTTATATTAACTTGTCGATATTATTAAATGATAGAGTTCTTCCTTTTTTTCTATTTCTAAAATTTTAAATGAACTTCCTGAAGCTTTTACTGAAACTTTTAAAATTATAAATATTCTTTTAAGTTTGCATGTAAAAACTGCTTCCGATGAACGTTTTTTTTCTTTAAAACTAAAATTCTTTAATTTATTTAAAATTAAAACCTATCTACGCTTGGCAATGGGAAATGATCGGCTATTAATAACTAATAATTATAAATTGTGTTCTACAAATAAAATTAGTAAAATTAAAGATTAAAAAAAATATCATCACATCAAATTTTTAATTGGTTAAAGTCATCTAAGATTGTCATTTTTGTTGTGTGCCAACCGTAAATCAGTATCACTTCTGTTCAACGCTTATAAATATGCGGATGTTAATTAATAATTACTTCTACCTAATTGTGGTGTAAAAGTGATTTTATTTAATTATTCAAAATTATTCTAAGTACAAATAATTTAATAAATGATGTAAATTATTCTAAGTCCTAATAATTTAATAAAGTGTTGAGAGTCTAAGTCCAGATCATTTCATATACTGCCGTGAAGGTGTTCAGCTCAGTGTTGCATAGCTAGAATCAGTGGTGACTCCAGGTGGGGCCTAGGGGCCACGACAATCCCCCCAAGGCCATACTGTATTTATAAAAAAAGGTATATTAATATAACAATTGTTTAAAAAAAATGCATATTATCAAGGCTGGGCATTAACGAGTTAAAAGTTAAAATTAAGTTAATTAACTCGTTACTTTTTTTACAAATTAACTTTTAACTTAGTAAGTTATTTTTTTTTAAGATTAACGTGTTAACTCTAAATCAATTTTAGTACAAAGAATAATGCAAATTATTAAATGAAGATTTTAGTATATTTATAATTTATTATTTTAATGTGAATTTCCTGTAGACGAAAATAATATGAAAAATAAATGTAATAGTTATAGTTATTATATGGGCTATATATTATTCTGTGAAAATAGTAAATACCATGAGAGCGAGTGTCGATGGGGGATCAATTACAAAACAACAACATAATTTCCAATTTAATTTCATTATTCAACTAGCATGTTCACATCTCGTTAGAATTAATAATATATTTTTATTAGTTTATTACTTTATTAGCTTATTATATTTCTGTGAAAGTTTATTATTTTTTTTATTAATTAATTAGTTATTAATAGTTATTAATTAGCTAGTTAATACTTTTATATATCATTTTAAATCTCCCCAGTAATTTTTTTGAGCGTATAAATACTAATATTATGTGTACAATTTTTTATTTTTGCAAATTAGAAAATTTTAACTTTAAATTAAGTTACTTTTTTCAAAGTTAACTTTTAACTTAACGAATTAACGAAAAAAATACAAGTAACTTTTAATTCAATTTAACTTTATTATTTAATAATAACTTAACTTAACAAGTTAAGAAAAATCGTTAACTTGCCCAGCCTTGCATATTATAATATGAACTATCATACGACACGCACAAGTAGATATGTAGATAGAGCCATAGAGGTATGACAGTTGAAAGAAGTTTTTCCACACTTCGGAGACTAAAAACCTGGCTTCATTCAGGATGACTGAAGATATACTATCAGCATTATGTCTAATTAATGTATAAAGTAGATATTCTAGATCAAATAGATCATATTATTGATATTTTTCCCAACTTTAAAAATAGACGGCTTAAATTTGTTGTTTTCTTTTTGTTATAAGATTTTGTAAAATTATAACTTGCCTCCCCCCCAAACCAAAGCTCTAGAGCTGCCCCTGGCTAGAACTCGTCAGCTTTACCCTTGTTTCCGGGTCCCTTATATACCCAATATCAATAGTGATTGACGCAAGTGTGTGTGTATGTGAAAAATGATAATATTTATTTGAATTTTGTGTGGGATGACGTATGTATGATAATGTAAACGATTTAATTTATCCACGTATGTGGTTATCTTAACTATCATCTCTTTGTTTCCATGTGCGTATGGTACTAAGTTAATACTACCATTAATTTTATAATATACTATACATATTATAAATCAATGGTACTAACAGAATATCCTAATAATTCCTCCAATTACCTACTTATTCCAAACTATTGGTAATTAAATACCCGGGACGCGACACTAGCAGGTCTTTCTACGCCACTGACTACATAGTATCTACATCAGTGGTTTTCAACCTTTTAACAACGCGGCACACTTCATATCCAACAAAATGATCGCGGTACACCAATCCATATATTATGAGAACCATATTTTATATACATATATATACAGTGCTCGACTTAAGGGGGGACGTAGGAGGACGGAGTGCCCCTTCTAATTTTTAGAAATTTCAGACTCCTCTACTATTAATACGTTATAATTATAACACTTAACAAGTTTTGGGGACGGAATTTTTTTTTAAGCAATTAGAGTCCCCCTTCTTTAATTTTGCCAAATCAAGCACTGTATATATATGTACACTATTTACAGTCTACTCTATTATAGGGTTATTTATTGTGAAATATATTAATACAATCGATCGATCATGATGGCTTCGACGGGCATACTTACAATAAATAATATTATATGTATCTACGATTAGTTCGATCAATTTTCATCAAATATCGATAATAAGCTGGTAAATACATAATTATAAAACAATTTATAGATTTATCGCGGCACCCTTCAAGGAAGCTCGCGGCATACCGGTTGGGAACCACTGACTACATGCTTCCACATGTAAATAAGATTGTATTTAATATTATAGTAGATTATATAATATAATAATAATAAAATAAAATCAGTTTTCAAACTATTGAGAAAAGATCTATCACTTTCAAAAGTGTATTATAATTTTGAATGGTTTTATGAGATTATATTTAAATTTTCTGGAAAACTAAAACAGATCACTTAAATCAAGTAACTTTATATTTGATGTCTTTAAGTAATAACCTATAATATTCTTACTTTTAATAGGTAAATATTATTATTATTATTATAATTT
Source organism: Sipha flava (assembly GCF_003268045.1). Taxonomy (NCBI): domain Eukaryota; kingdom Metazoa; phylum Arthropoda; class Insecta; order Hemiptera; family Aphididae; genus Sipha; species Sipha flava. The sequence goes on along the minus strand of NW_020272797.1, from coordinate 87,343 downwards.
ATTAGTATAATGTGAAATTGTTTTATTAAAGGCTGGTGCAGCTGATGGATAGACCATTTGATATAAGTATACTGATACTGTTTAATATATTTAAAGTAAAATGATAAGAACAATTATGTTCTCTTGGTAATAAATAAAATATAAATATAATCATAATAATTATTTATAGCTTAAACATTTTTTTTATTATTAATTGATACTTTTAAAAACATTTCTAGTTAAGTCATGGGTTGGAATATTTATAAGTTGTTGTGTTGCTGTGGTAGTTCTAATAATTCAAATGTAGTAGATTTGGTAAATAGATATAAAAATTTTTTTTAAATTTTTTATTTATTAACATATGAATAAAATTGCATAGGTAATTGCTCGAGAACAACAGGCTGCTGCAGCTGAAAAACGTTTGAAAGAACAAGAAAGACGAGGCATTAAGAATCCAGAACGTGTAAAACGTATGCAACAAGAACAACAAAAACGCGATAAAGAAGCAGATAGAGCTGTTAACATGGGAACGAGTACCGGATTAAAAGTATGATTTAATAATTGGATACTTAGTTTTATCTGTTAAACCATGACCAATAAATATAAATTAGTTTATATACAGAGAGTTAAGTAACTGGTTGTTTGAAGTATCAAAATATCCTTAAAATATGATTTTTTTAATTTAGTTTAATTTTCTTAATCATGGGGTCCGCGAGATAGGTCAAGAAGTATGCTTGCATCCCCTTTTCAAAAAAGATATATAATTTAAAAATATAGGATAGTAGTTAAAATTATCATTATCGAATTTTCTAGTAATCATCAAAAAAAAAAAATCTAAAATAATTTAGTATTGTCATACAAATTGAAAACATATTCCTACATATTTCACTTAAATAATTTAAGCATTATTTAGAAATCAGCGTATTTACTATGCAAAATACACGGAAAAAAATTCTGCTGACGCCTATTTCCTCAACAATATTAAAACTCAAAGGACTTATTAAGTACTTTAGATAAACCATGATAGTTTGATAACTATAAATAGGTTTGTATAGTATGAAAATACTAAAAGCAATAGTGATTTTAGGTTTACATCCATTATCAATCATTAATGAAACAATTCATTGTTAAGCAATCTATTAATTTTTACAATCCAAAATAATTCTTTAGTTTATTATTCATTTACATGACTTTTACTTCCAATATTAAAAACATTTGTAAAATAAAATAAATAAAGTAAGATTGATTTGGTTGACATATTGAATGTATATTGGTCATTATGATCAGAAGTGAAATTTGATTACTATTTAACTATCACACATTATTATTATTCTATATTATTACTCTAATAGTTTAAAACTTATGTAATGAAAACTAAGTGTAAAGACAATATATTTAAGGTTAGGCTCTTATAAAAATTTGAATGAAATTTTGTATTTCAAAAGAAGTGTTCAGAATATTACAGAAATTTATGAGGGTCTGCTTAATTAGGAAACAATTTATTTTAGTGGTTTACCATCACACGTTAACCATCCTTAATTAATTTCTAATATATTACTTATAATTATTTGTTTCAGTGGCAAATGAATTAGTTCTTCAGTCTTAAGTATCAACTCAACCTGTACAATTTATTCAATATATTTTACCATGTACAGTATTTTAAATTTAAATATATTTCACTTGAATTTTTTGTTATCAATTATGTTTGTTATAAATTGTGGTTTATTTATTTTTTTGTTCTATCCAGAAATTATACATTGTATTAAATAAATAAAATATATTTTGTTAAAAAAACTTAAATTATCAACTTTAATTTAGAAAATTAATTGCATTTCATCGACTTCTGGTTTTAACACGTGTAATACAAATTTATTTTATTTTTTTTTTCATGTGACATTAGTTAAGTTGCATTTAAAATATATTTAAATGATTAATTAATGCTTATACAAACAATTTGGAATGCTCATTGACTACATTTGAAGTATTGCTTTACTGCTTGCATATTTTAAAAAAAGTGATATTTGTGTCACCTGTTTAATACATTTTTCTATCAATCAAATTTAACTACTACAACTTAAGTTAACCATATAATTATAATACTCAATGTTGTCAAAGTTAACTTTGTGTGAATAGTAGTTCTCATGTATTAAATTAATAAACATTTTTTTTTAAGTAATTCAATTATAATTGATAAATGTACAATAAAATTATCATTTGCAATCATATTTTTCTGGAGTATTTGGCATTTGTGTCATATTTGAATTGATTTTTGAAAAATCGAGCACTAGACGTTGATTGGATGGAATATGTTGTCTAAATTTTACACCTGATGCATTAAACATTCTTTTAGCAGCAATCATTTGAGGTTTGAAGCTGTATTTATCTGACAAATAAACAACTTCTTTGATACCGGATTGAATAATTATTTTGGCACATTCATTACATGGAAATAATGCAACATACATGGAACAATTTTTTACATCCATTGAATTTTTATTTAACACAGCATTCATTTCAGCATGACATACTGAAATTAAAAAATTAACAAGAATTACATTATTTCATTGATATTACATAAAATATAATTGTTTACCATAAGTATATTTGTTGTCTAATGTTGATGGATTATTTTTACCCCAGGGAAAATCATCATCATTGCAACCAATAGGCATTCCATTATATCCTGTACCAACTATTTTTTTGTCTAGAGTAACAATACAAGCACCAACTTGCGTTACAGGGTCTTTACTACGCTGAGCTGCCAGAAATGCAGTTGCCATAAAAAAATCATCCCAACTTAAATAATTTTTCCGTTTTCTATGTATGAAAAAAAAAAATGAAAGAATTAGCATTTATATTATACAAAACAAAATATTATTTATAGTAATCCTACTCATTTGATGATTCCATTTCTTTATTTTTGGTATGATGATTATCCATACCAGTATTACAAAGTTTTAGGTTATCATTAACTGTACCAATTTGAACTTCAGGTTCATCATTCATATTGAGTTCCATAATATAATCAACACTGTAAATGAAGTATTCTGAAACAGTGATTATTCTTGAATCAATTTATAATTGAAATTTTCAATGAAATAAGTTTACTATTAATGCATATATTTTTATGGATTAATACTTAAGATAAATTAGTTATAAAAAAAAAATGCAATTTTATTAATTTTGCAAAAAATTGGATTCAGATATTATATAAATCAACATAACATTGCAAGTATAAGTGTATTAAATTCAAAAGTAAAAAAAATATATAGTAAATTACCTACTATGGATTGATAAATATAATGCTTTTATTTGCTTGAAGAAATACTGGTGCTCCAATAGTGATGGAATGAACGGGTCATTAAAATAATTCGGTTCGTTTGAATTAGTTCATTCAAAAGATCCGGGTGAAAGGCCCGATCATAATATTCGGTTCAATTATTTTAATATTTATACACAAGCGTTATGGATTGCTTTTGAATCATGTTTCATTCTAGTTAAAACACCTGTTTGGATATTCAGTTCAATTTACGCATGAACCTATCAATAATCATATCATAATCGATCGTTTTTAAACATGATTCAAGAGTTATTATCACTATAGTATAATACAACGAGATAGATAAGGATATTCTTATCTATTTCAATGGCTTGATATTACATTTTTGAGGACTTTTAGAAAGGGCTGAAAAGTGAGATTCCAGTTACCACCTTCAAGCAGTGGTGGATATTGGGGGGGGGGTGAATCACCCCTCTTGGATTTCCATCATTACAATACATTTACATACTTTAGACTTTATATTGATGTATTGGTAAAAGGTTTTCTAAAATAAAAAAATATCCATATTTTTCGTACAAATTAGAACAAAAAATAAATTTTCATTAAAATAAAGAGAGGATTGAAACCAATGACATATGTGAATTTAAAATTCACCTTTAAATAAATTCCTAAATTCCTCCAAAAAACAAAATCATATTGCCTCAGCCTTTAGTTATTCTAATATTGTTAATAAGCAACATATGGTACATTTTTTCAATGAGACTTCAGTTTCTATTTACTCATCTTTCAATGCAATTTCATTTTTTTATTAAGTTTTAGTCATTTGTAATAAATATTAATTAAAACACGTATAGTATATTTGTATATTGTAGTATAGTCACAAATAATTTATTAAACAGTACTTCATATTTGTTAGCCAACAATTATACAACACAATGGCCTTTCTCAACTTGCGGTATGGGGTTTAGCCATAGGCGCAACTAAGGGGGGACTAGGGGCTCGCCCCCCATAAATATTCCATGTTATACATGGCATATCGCATACAGCATACTTAACTCACAATTGTGTTACATACAAAAAAAGACACATTTCAGTAAATCCAACTTGACTCAGAATCAAAAATACAGTGTGTAATCGATAGTTGGAAACACTTTGTAACTCTGCACATATTAAATATATTTGAATTATGGTTTTTTAGATGCCTAACAAACTTAGTCATACACTTATTACACTAATTAAACTAATTTTAGGCCATTTAATTTCGAGCATGTGCATAACAACTTTTTTTTTTAAATTACTATCGATTACACCTGTATATTAACATAGTATATAAGAGTAGGGATAATCTACAGGTTATTTTAAGTTTTGGTAGAATCTGGCCCTCCAGATTTTTTACCCTTGTTGCGCTTATGGTTATAGCTCACTTACAATAATGTATGATAATTGTAATAAGACTGTTTTGCTTTGAATATTTGAATATTTTTACCCGTCTCATGGAAGAGTTAAACGAAATCATTAACAAAGTTAGAATTTTATGTTATCATTCCCCGCCATTTTAAAGCATTTGGGTCATAGAATTGATTCAAAGATTACACGATCGCGTTATTTTGTTCATCTTGTTTGTAAATATATTTTCTTTAAATATTCGTTGGTCATCTTTCGGTATATGGTTTACACTTTTTTAGCATTTAGCTGTTGTTGTTCTTGGTTATTAATTTTTATTTTTTCGCTATCTTAATTATACTTCTAATTTTAATTTTCCATCATGACAACGTTGTTGCAACTTTGTAATAAATATTTTGGTACAGAAAATTTATATGAGGTGTTGAAAACGAACAAGACAGCTACAGACAAAGAAGGTATTATATTGTGTGCTTTCATTATGGCATCTAACTATATACATTTAAATTGATTTTTGCTTTTTATTTTGTAGTTCGTAAAGCTTATTATGTGTTGTCAATGAAATACCATCCTGATAAAGTTAATGAAAAGGATAAACCTGAAGCCACTGAAAAATTTAAAGTGATTAGTAGAATACATGCGTTACTAAGTGATGCTGATAAAAGGAAGCTTTACAATGATACTGGTAAGGTATATATTGTATTAAATACAATTTGTCCAAAATTAATTGTTGATGTACTTAAATTTCATTATTTGATCTTACTACATTATGATTATATGATTTTAAGATAATATCAATTTTTAATTATCAAAATTATAACTTGATTATTTCCATGTTTCTAAAAATACAATCAGATCAATGTAATTGTAATTTAGAAACTGAGTTGATTAATTAAAATACAATTTATAAGCCTCGTAAAGTTTGTTTTGATGTAATATGTAAAAAATTTGTCTTATTTACTGATTTCCATCCATTTTTAAATGTTGTATAACTATAAATAACTACAAACATTATTCGTATAGCTGGTTAATTAAATGCTAAAATTAAGTTTTGATTTGTATATTACTAATAATTAATAAGAGTATAAAAATTATACTATTCACCTTGAAGTATATAAGTTAAAAATATACTCACAAATACAATATAATGTTTAAAATATGATAAAAACTTGAAATTTTAAATTGGCATAACATGATATGAATTTTAGATCAGTTAATTTGTGTAGTAAAAAAATATCAAATTGTTTCTTTATGTTTTTATAAATTAGCACTAAAATAATCAAATACATCTATTGTGAATTTAATGTTTGTCATACTTAAAGTACCAATTGGTCATCAATACACATATTATTTTTTATTTAATGCTATGTAATATCGTAGATAATTATACTAATTTTTAAAATCCTAAATCATAATAATTATACATAATATAGTATTTTATACACTAAGTATTATTATCATTATTATTTTAAATATTTTTTTTTTTGGTATTTATTTTGTATGGTCTAATTTTACATTTATAATTTTATGTAATACAATATAGTTTAATTTTTAAATTAATTTTATATATATATAATTTTCTGATGTACAATAATTAATTTTGACCTCTTTATTTATTGCTTACTGGCACTTAATGATTTTATAAAGTAAAAAATTATATATTAGAACTTAACTATAAATTATATAAATATCATAATATTAAAAAATCATTAATTAGTAACTATGATTATATAAAACTTTTTTTCCTATAGGATCAGTTGATGATGATATTGATCCTACATCTGCTACAGAAGATTTTCCATGGGAAACATATTGGAGGTCAATATTTAGAAAGATAACTGATGACGATATCAGAGAGTATGAATTGAAGTATAAAGGTATTTATTTAATATACAATTTATTTGTTTATAAAAAAAATCATTTTTTAATATGATTTAGGTTCCGATGATGAAAAGAGAGATCTTAAGAAAGGATATCTTGCAGGAAAAGGAGATATGGATTTTATCATTAATATGGTTCCATTTAGTTCAGTATATGAAGAAGATCGTATTAGGGAAGCATTAGAAAAAATAATTGAAGAAGAAGATTTGCCAAGGTATGAGGAGTTTACCAATGAACTGCCTTCTAAAAAGAAAAAAAGATTAGCTAAAGTTAGTATACTCATAGTATAATTATTTTAAATTATTCAAATCAGAACTGAAAATATTTTTTTTATTCATTTTTTTAAATTTTAGGCCAAAAGAGAGGAAGCCCAATGTGAATTAGACATGAAAAAAGAGAAAAAAAATGATTCCAATGATTTAATTATGGCAATAAAAAAACGATCAGCTGAAAGAGCAGAACAAATGGATAGTTTTGTAGCTCGAATGGAAGCAAAGTACTGTCAATCTAATAGGCCTAAAAAAGCAAAAAAAATTACCAAAAAGACTAAGTAATTTAAAAATTAAATTGGAAATTATGAAATAGAAATATTTTGTTTATTGATTAGTGTAAATACTTATATAAAAATAAAAATTGTTCTTTATGAGCATTCTTTTTTATATTTAATACATTTTTGCACATATACAATAATATCCTAAATAATTTTTTTTTTTTTTTGTATTACTTATATTTTACTTTTACTATGTTGTATATTTTAAATATTCGCCCTATAAAATGTGTATGATTAAGTTATAAATTCAATTCATTAGTCTTTACTGTGAAATAAAAATATTTATATGATATTTAAATTACTGGATATATTTTCTATTAATCTAAGATATTGTTAAACCTAACTTATCTTGGTTATTATTTATATTTGTTAAAAGCTCAGTTTTTTTTTTTAACCAATTGAGATTAATTAACTAATTAATTAGAATTGCTTTATGAAATTCCGAATCTATTATTTTAACAATCTTTTCATGTATACTAAAACTGTTATTATTGACGTAAAAAGTAAAAGAAATGTATAATACTCATATTTTTTTATGTGAGAGGGAGAGCTTAAATTATATAGCTTGTATTACCAAGAAAATTTCACAAAAGAACAAGGCATTTCTTTTAGATTCTGTGTGAAACAAGAAATGTATTGGTTTTATTATTATTATCTTCATTATTTAGCCTTCAGAAAATTTTTATTACAATTATGAAAGATCTTAAACAATGCATTTCATAGGTGTAAATGAACACTTTGGTGTATTAATATACAAAAAAAAGAATATGTATGGAGTTTCATTCTCATTGGAGTGGGTCCGGCTTAAAACAGAATCTTAATCAAAGTCAAACGGTCTTCGAATTTTGAGCCGCTTAGGCACTATTCACACTAGTTAATACATCGATTCAATCACAGTCACGATCCCGGGTCGTTCATATTTGAATGGTGACAGCCTAGTTATTTTACTTAGTCACCATTTAATATAGACAATCTCAAGCAGAAGTATTTGTAGTTAGAAATAATTTCAAATTTGTTTTTAATTAACCAGCTGGGGCTGTGAAATGGCAAATTAATCAAATATAAAAAATTGTAACCAACCCTAATCGAGCAGAGACCACACGCGTTACTTCTGTAAAAGATCTACATAAGTTATGGTGATTCCATGGCACGTCTCTAGATTCAGCATTCATTGCCGAACCACTCCGAATCTACTTCTTGATGAAATCAGTCTTCTGTCTTTTGTATTTTTTTATTTTAAATTTTATAAAATTAATAATCAAGAAGAAATTTCGAAGGCTATGGCATATTATAACGTTAACCGCCATGTGCCCGCCGGCGTTCATGGTAAATTATTTATTTATACGCCAAGTGTGTTGTCCCAAGTTATTCCTAATTTGTATGTATCTATTTATACTTTTGGTTCTACCATTGATTTTGTAATATTATAAAATCAATGTTTCTACTAAAGTTATTAAATTGATTCCTAGAGAAAAATTATTAGTGATAAGTTCTAATTTTAAATATTATAACTTTGTATGGTCGCCGGCGGCCGTGTGACGTGGTGATAATATGATTTTACTTCTGATGCCATATGCCTAGGGATGGCAATTTTTTTGTGAACATCGATGGTAACAATATCGATAAATTAAAAAAACATCAATATCAAGAACTATATATATATAGTAAATTGTATTTTTGGAAGTTTAATAAAGGGGCCGGACAACCATTTAGTGTAGGCGCCGAAATTGTATGTGGGGACCCTGGTTACAATTATTACTATACTTTTTTGTATTTATCATTAATTTTCAAACTAGTGGACAACGTTGCGTCAGCAGAAGAAAAAAATATTAATTAATCTTCTATTAAAAGAAATAGGAGAAGAAGACATTTTTATTGAAGAAGTTATAACAAAAAGAATGAACGATATGTATTCAACCAGAAAAGAGGAGGGGTTTTGTAGTGTATTGATTGAAAAGCATTTGTTTAGAGATAAAAACAAATTCAGACAATTTTTTAGATTAAGTTAGGAACAATTTAATTATGTTTTAAATTTAATCGAAGACGATAATCTTCATTTCTTTGCTTTAATAAACACCCGTCTTATCCTAATCACATTTTTACCCGTGTTCCCATATCCTGACTTAATTCTGTTCAGGGTGGGATTAGTGCCGCAACTACCGAGTATGCAAGGTATGCATTGCACATCGGCCCCAAACCGTTATAGGTCCCACACGATGTATTATTATAGACATTTTATTGATTTTAAATACTATTATATTGGGTAATAAAGTATTTATAATTCTATGGTAATATTAGTTCTTAGAACAGAAATAGTAGAAAATAATGCAGATCTATATTAATACAGGTCATTTAAAATTAAAGATCTACTAGACTATATTCCATAATATAAACACCGGTTAACATATTTTATTTATAGTAGGTAAATACATTTTTGAAAAAATATTTAGGCCTTAAATTCAGATTTGCATACCAGCTCCATAGTGTGTAGTTGCGGCTCTGGTTGGGATACAAATCATGTATTTTGTAATAATAATAAAAATATACAAGTTGAAAAATCTTTTAGTGTATCGGTTAAAAAGAAACAATTTTCGAAAATAATCGTTTGCTTTAAAGATAAACCATGAAATCAAACCTTATCACAAGCTGTAAGAAAAATCGTTTTTTTGCAAACCAAATAAATAAAGACTTGTCTAATTCTATGAGAATATAAATTAATGAACATTTTACGAAAACTAGAAAATATTTGTTATATTATACAAAACAAAGGAAGCTGTAAAAGAAAAGTCATACAAATATGTCTGGACAAATGAAGCCCATATTTTGGTACGTAAAGACGATCAATCCAGAGTACTTCGTATTTGAGAACTAGATGACATCGCTGCTAAAATATTATAATATTAACTAATTATTACTTATGTATCTATATGTCTATCATGTAAATTTTTCTATAACTATGGCTACCTTTGATAATCTCGATAATTTTGCAAATGTTAGCACATTGATAATAAAAGACTTATTTTATTTTCACAATGTCATAAAATCCATAGGTTTTCACATCATACATTTAAATATAAGATCTGTAAATAAAAATTTCTCTGAATTTCTACTAATGATTACATTGAATTATAAAATAGAAAACTTTAATGTAATTAAAACAATTGATAATTTATTTAATCAAAACAATGGTATAATTGTCTATATTAATAATAAATATCTAATTAATGAATCCACAGAGGTTTTTATTGATAAATGAAACTATTTACATCTGAATATAGGTGATATAAAATATAAAACTATTGCTTTATATCGAAGTCCAAATAATAATTTTAATGATTTTATTAATAATTTTAAACAACTTTTGTCAACAATTAAATCAAACAAATTAATAGTATTGGGAGATATCAATATTGATATTTCCAATGATAGTAATGATATTAACAAACATGAATATCTCAATTGTATGACTGAACTAGGTTCTTATTAATGTATTTCAAATTTCACTAGAGTAACAGAAAATAGTGTTTCGTGTATTGATCACATTTGCCCTGACCTTATGCATCAACATATCTTTGTGAAACTGCATTTTCACAACTTAAAATTATAAAAAACAAACATCGATCATGCATTTCACAACAGTCTTTAATTGCAAACTTGTGTATTTCAGTTTCAATTATAACACCTGACATAAATATGTTATGCAAAAATATGCTTTATTATTATTATTATTATTAAACTAGCCTTTGTTTGAAACCAAATCAACATTATTATTATCAACATTATATTCTTGTATTGCTTTATAGTTATTAACAATTACTTTTTGTTTATATATGTTTTAAGTTTTATACAATTATAGGATTACATTTCAAAAATATATTAAAAAAAAAAATATTATTTTTTTTACATTTTAACAATTTATTTGTGTGAAATAGTTGATGAAATTTAGTATATCATTAACAATAAATAATTAATGATTTTGATTGAGGGGGACCTTGACAGTTTTACATTAAATTTAAAGGGCCCTACAACAAAAAAGGTTGAGAAGCACTGCTGTATAGTATGTCCCATAAGTTCCGTATCATCCTTAATATCTCCATGGGAAATTAATATATTTAAACGCGGTTTTTTTTTTATAATACTTAGTATGAATATTCTGATTCAATGACATAAAATCCAATTTTTTTTTTAAAAAAATTCAAAAATTTAAAAAAAATTTTTTTATGCATTTAAGAATTTTTAATTTTTAAGATTTTAAGCCATTTTTTCGAGTATATTTTTTAAAACAGTTAAAAAAAAAATTAAAATTGAATAAAAATTGACCAAGTTAGATTAAGTTATGAATAATTATAGCAAAAAAATTAATTGTTTTACATTTCAATAATCCAATGTTTTGGTCACCTAGGTAACCTGACTTAACACCAATGGATTTTTTTTTATGGGGTTATTTGAAAAATCTTGTGTATCCTTCGTGTTCATTGCCTGATCTTCGTGACAAAATTGAACAAAGAATTCAAAATATTTTACCTGAGATATTAGAAAATGTTAAAAGCGCTTGGGTCCAAAAACTTCAGTTCTGTGTTACAAATAATGGACGTCACTTCCAACATTTATAAAAAAAAAATGTAATGCATTATTTTCGTCTTTATGTAATAAAATCTTTTTTTTTCTATTAAAAATCAAGTTTAAAAATATTATATGAATTTTAATTTTAATATTTCCTAAAAGCTCCACTAATAATTAGATATTTACAGATTGCCATAAAAAATCAGCGTTCCAATCGAGATTGATTAAATCAAGCAATTCGTGTTTCGCTAGATAACAACTATTATTATAATTATTCAAAAACATAACTTGCTCTAACTTGGTTAATTTTTATTTAATTTTATTATATATTTTTTTTAACTGCTTTAAAAAATATGCTCAAGAAAATGGCTACCTTAAAAATTGAAAATTCTTAAATGCATAAAATTTTTTTTTTATAAAATTGAATTTTATGTCATTCAATCAGAATTTCCATACTAAGTATTGTAAAAAAAACCGTGTTTAAATATATTGATTTCAACTGGAGATATTAGGTGTGATACGGGACATACAAGTCCTAATATAGTATAAAGATCAAACACTGATTTGAATGAATGAATAGAAGTTTTGCATTTATTATTATAGTTCGTCAACTTTCACAATTTTTTTTTCAAAACTGATCGTAAAGTTTCGTATTTATTACGAATGAAAGATATTATCATTTATATTTTCTGTGAGGTGGATGAAAAAAACCAAAAGTTGAAGTTAATTCTTGTATTTTCTAAATGCATTGAAAAATATAAATTTTTTATAACAAAACTTTTATGGTTATACCTTATACCATACTTATGTATGATTTTTGTTCATTATGAATAGTATAAATACTACTAAAACAGTGGCGTGGCGATATGGGTAATCGAGAGGCAGCCACCTCTCAGTTTTTTGGGGGGTGGGTGGGCAAGTCCGTGTCTAAAAATTATTTTCGGGAGGGGTACAAAAAATGTATATTGTAATTTTATTGAATTAAGATTTTAATTTTTGATATTTGGTTAAAAATAAGACAGAAAATGATTTAATTTTTTTTTATTAAAATTAATATCATATTTTAATATGATATTATGATATAAAATTTAAAGCAGTCAATGATTAATTGGAGCTTAAGTCATTTTTGACTGAAAATATTTATATTGGTATTAAAAATAAATAAGTATTTTAAACATTAACTTAAAATATGGAACAAATTTCGGGGAGACCAGACACCCTCGACCGCCTCCCCCTTAGATACGGCCTTTTGGGTGGGTGTCGACAAAATGTACTTGTCTCTGAAAATTGTTGAGTTCGCCACGCTACTGACTAAAATATAGTTTAAGTAATTTAAAATTATATGTATATTTTTTTTTGTAGATTGTAGGAACTGTAATAAAATGAACTATAGAAATAGAATATTTTATAGTATATTATACAACTATTGTACAAAAATATAAAATACATAATACATAATACATAATACATAATTGCCACATTTAAGTCATCAGTCTTTTTAGTTTTTGGAGCTTGTCAAGTTGAGATTTTGCTTTTTTTTTTTTTTTTTTAATAATTTTCTGGGATGCTTATTCAAATATTTCATCTTGATGAATAGTCATAATCTTGAGGTTGTGACAAGTTCAATGATTGAGTTGGCTCTAGATCACATTCTGAATTTTGAGTAGAAAAAGTAATAATAGTATAAATAAAAGTAATATTAAGTATAATCTCATCATACGCCTAAAATAAAAAATATAAAAATTATTTAATAAAATAATATCATTGTGTAAGTAAAAAAAAGGAATAAAGATACAAGTCTGTAACGTGATGACTTAAGGCAAAGAATATAAGTTACGAAATATAAACATGACATAGTACTATAGAATACTTTAATTATACAGTTTATTCGACCACACTTTAAGAAGCAAATCATCCGTTGGAAACCTTTTAAATTAAAATAAACTTCTATTATATATAAAAACTAATAGGTAGATATGTATAATTTAACGTTGCTAAATATGGAGTTAAAAAAAATTTATTATATGCTTGTGAAAAGACAAATCGGTTCTACCAGTATTTTTGGCTTTGCCTGAATAATATTTGTACGGGGCAACTGCACAACATGAAACGCCTTTTGATTTTGGAATTTCCATTAAAACAAAATTATTTAGCTGATAGTTAACTAATAAACATAGTGTAAAATGTAAATCAACCATCAATGTATTAATTATTAAGTATTAACAATTAACATTTTACATTAGTGTTATGATAAACAATTTTGTTCGACGGCTGACGTCAATTTAGTAGTAATAGTACAATTTCCCTCACTTCCATTTTTAACAGAATTCCGGTATGAGGCAATCTCTATCATCTATAAACCTTGCATAACAATATAATAATGTGTACATAACATCATATTAATTATTAGACAATCGATATTCTATGTTATCAATTTATCATGTACGAAAATGGTTTTTCTCTCATCATACGAGTAAGTTTGTAATTTTTTAAATACCCCCAAAAAAATAATGTTTTATCCGAATCAATAGGACGTATATGTTCTTCATCAACCCAACTTCACCTAACCGTTTGAAATTGTTATGTCCAACAAGATGGGTAGATCAACATGACTCAATAATTATTTTTTATAATTGTTGGTTTATCAGAAGTTTGTACTTAGCTAGATAAGAGTGCTTCATCAGGAGCATATATTGGTAACCATTTAATGGAAACATTATGGAAACTAATCACTTAACCGGAGATTGTAAGAACCGACTGTCCGTAAAATATTTGACTAACCGCCGGTAAGCGTTAACCGACACTTTACCGAACATTGTAAGAACGGGCCTAAAACATCGATGTTTTTTTAACATCCCTACATATGCCCGCTGGCGACCAAACGGCAAACATACTTAAAGTATGATACTTTTATTTTCCAAATTGTGTTTGTTTTTTTTATATATGTGCAGTTATCTTAATGGCTAGCTCAAGCAGGCCAAAGAGACAGTGTATTAATGTTTGCATTAATGATAATGAAATAGTTAATGAACTTTGTTGTGATGAATTGAGTGATTTTAGTGAAATTAATGATTCAAATGCTGATCGTGAATATTTTCCTTTTGAATCAGAAAATTCAGTCGCAAGTTCGTTAGGTTTGAAGACTATTAGTTTTTATTTAATACTTATTATTAATTTATTAAATTCATTTTTATTTTAAATTATTATTTTTACTTTATAATTATTGTTTAGACTAGGACATATTATTTATGATGGGATTTTTTTATTCATAATTTTAAATCAAATATTTTAATCTATTTGAAATATTTTTGTAAATTTTAGAGAATAATCATGATTTCAATATTGAAAATAATCACAATTCATCTGCTACAGTTTGGTTCCCGAGTTTCTCGTTTGCCGAGCGATGCCCTACCACTAGAGGTTAGGTTAATCCCTAACCTAACCTAACCGCACACTGTTAAAGCAAAACTGCTTTGAAGCACCTATAGCACTTTATTGTGACTTATGAAAAATAAAACATTTATATTTTATGGAAAACACGCACACTGATAAAGAGCAGTCAAAACAAAACATTTTTGACAGTCATTTTGACAGTCATGACAAGGGTTCGTAAGTTCATGCCCTAAAAAATGCTTAAATAAGCATGTATTTAGGCACTTCAAATTGGCAAAATATGCTTTGAAATATTCCTTAAAAAGTTAAAAATATGCAGGGCCGGATTAACCTAGGTGCAAAAGGAGCATTTGCTCCGGGGCGGCAAATTTAGTGGGGCGGCATAAATAAAATAGCCTCATAAAAATTATTTAAGATCGTCATTAATACAAGAAAAAATGTCCAACTTATCAATTTTATGCACAGAATCTGATTTGATTGAGGAAATGAAGTGAGAAGAACTAATATGAAAAACATAAAAACTTGTAACTATTAAATATTATAATTGTATTTTGTCAATATTTTCTGTTTAAAAAAATTCTTTGCAAAACTATTCTGTGACATTAATCATATACCTAATTATACTTTTTAGTTTAAGTAAGGGGCTTATTTAGGGGAGTGATATGGGTGTTAGAAAACCCACCCCCTAATTACTTACAGCGTAATTTGAAGAAACGTTGTATACAACTTGTAGATTTTACTTATACAGTCTTAATATAATCGTTTTCATTTATATAATAATTTATATAAATACATGGTATTCATTAATGTAATACGGGAAGGGGAGAGCCCCCACTTATCATAAGTCTATTCAATTTTAAAACACCCCCGTTAAATTAATCCTGGGTACGCCACTGGTTTATGTAGATTAATTATTATATTTAACTTATATTTTATAATAGTATTTTATTTTTTTAATTAATACATAAAAACCAGGATTTTTTTTTTTTGGTTTCACTTAACATTATTCTTTTGAGGTGGAGAGGGCAAAATTGTTTGCTCCAGGGCGGTATTGGCCCTTAATCCAGCACTGAAAATATGTATTTATATGCATTAAATATCTAAAATTATACACTTAAAAAATGCTTACTTAAAAAAATCATTTATCATTTTTGAAATAACATAAATTATCCTTTTATTTTTTTATAGCTATATTTTATTTTTTGTCACATTAAAAAAAAAATAGATTTAAATACTATTCTTGAGCCTTCATGAACTGCGTATAATGTGCGTCTTTAGCAGTAATTAATTTTAAATCTGAAACTTTTGAAACTTATATATTCATTAAATGTACGAATATCAAAAAGATAAGAAAAAAAAAATAATGCAATTTCTATTTTTAATTTAATTTATATTTTCCATTTCGATTTTTGATAGATTCTAATTGAATGTTGTATAATATGCCCGATAATACAAAAATATGCATAAATATGCCAAATATACAAAAACATGCCAAATATGCAAAAACATGCAAAATAAGATTTCACCGTGGTACCTTGCAATGGATTTCTATGTCATCTAGGATTAAATACAATTTTCCAAGATTGATATGCTAATGCCTGAACTTACGAGCCCTGGTCATTACTTTTTTTTTTTTTTTTACGAGTCGGGGGGACAGGTTATTTTACTAGTAAATAAATGTACTCGTATAAACATCATTACATGTAAACTAACATAAACATATAAATTAACAAAACGTCAGCAGGTAAATATATAAATACTAAAACAGGTGCATAAAATAAAATAAGATAGTGTTAATGTACTAAGTATATATTGGTAATTATCATAATGGTAATCAGTGGCATAATTTTTTTTTTTGGGGGGGGGCAGGGGGGTAAGTGCCCCCGTTACAATTTTTTGAGAGATAAAGGTATAATTTTGCCCCCCCCCCCCCAGATAATCCAACAGTACAAATAGCACGTTTTATTAATGAATTCTTATGGGTATTATTTAACAATATTGGTACCTAGTACTTGCTACCTACAATTTATGTTAATCTAAACCACAAAACGAGTTAAAAGACTTATGTAAAATCAATTAATTAGATATAGTGTATAAAATACATACAATAAAAATATATTTTAATTGGTGAGGGGGAGGGGTGTCTGGGTTTTGTTAATTATAAATATATTATATTGCCCCCCCTAGATTTTTTCCCAGTTACGCCACTGATGGTAATAGTAACAACGGGTGATTTTAGAGGTAACGTATGAAATTTTGTTTTTAAATTTCATCATTCCAAAATTCTGCCATCCCTGTGGCTTTGTTATTTGCGGCCTGCAAGTTTGTTACGTCACATTTTACTGGGTACTCATTGCAGTTTAGCAGGTGCGACACAGTTCGTGTCTTTCTTCCCATCGCTTATTTCTCATTTTTTTAAGTTCTCGAGCGTCTTACACCTGTACGTAAGCAATTTGATGTCCTCCAGATCACCCATTTATTGTCATATCCTCGGGGTAACTTCTCTTAGACTATTTTCCCGCTCTCTACCACCCACAATTTCAATTTTGCTGTCTGTGGGTTATCTTCTAATTTCTTCGTGCATTTTAGGAAACTCTTTCTCTATTTTAGTTGGAAACCTTCAACTTGTGTGTTATACATCGGGGGTGCCTCTCATCCATGAGCTGTTTCGTCCGTTCTATGTCACTAGCAATTTGTCTACGTATATGTAGTGGCGCTATTCCTGCTAGATGGTATATTTTGTCTACTAGTGTTGGCTTTAAGCAGTCTGTTATAATGCGTACCGTTTCATTTAATGCAGTATCAATTTGTTTAGTGTGTGTTGATCTGCCTCTCACAGGACATACATATTCAGTCACCGAGAAACATAAAGCTAGTGCAGAGATTTTAACTGTTTCGGAATGAGCTCCCCACTTTGAGATAACCAGTTTTCGCAATAGAATGTTTCTAATGTATATTTTTCGTTTTAAGGCAACACAGTGTTCTTTATAGTTGAGTGATCTATCAAGGTTAATACCTAAATATTTAGGGTATGGTGCGTGTTCTAACTTAACTCTTTTCTAGGTAATGTCCAGTTTTCTAGATGCTAGCCTGTTTTATACTTTTGTAGTATATTATAATGGTTTTAAGTGAAGATTCCAGTTTAATTTATACTCCTTCAAAGTTAGTATCTTGAACTGCTATCACTATATCATCGGCGTAGATGAAATGCCTGGCACCTGGAGTGATCCAATTTGTTCTTCTTTCTGTACCTATTATTTTTAGTAAAAATTCACCTTTATTTATGGTTTCAAATCCAAAAGGGTCCTTCTCATACATTTCGATGTATGTATTCATGTGTTTTGTTAGCTCTGAAGGAAAGCCCGTTATGTATTCTGTTCTACAGCCTCTTGGTATATGATTCCTTGATACTCTTTTAACTATATTTACAAAAATTTTGTAATTTTCTGTGGTTGAAGCGATTTTTATGATATCTGAATCCAGTTCGGTTCTGAAATTATTCTAATTAGCCTTTCTAAAAGTAAACCTTCTTTTCATTGACACTATAGTGGGTTTAAGGACAGCATTTATTGAACATACAATTGGTCGGTGTTGGGTGCGCGGGATTGGTTTTGCTACTGTCTTAACACACTGCTGTCTAATAGTTTCTCTGACTATGATCAAATCTGAGTTAAACCCTCTTTTCCATCTTGCACTATTGAATGATGGAGGTAGCTTTGAATCATGTATGATCGACAATTTGTTTTCATCTGCCCATTGTTCAACTAGGTCTCCATCATCATTTGTATTTTCATATCACCATTCTGTGTAATGGCTATTGAAATCACCAGTTATTATTTTTGTCCTTAAATTGTTAAAATTATCAAGATTGTGGAAAGTAAATGGAACATTAGGGGTTTGTATAATAATGTAATTGTCCACTAAGTTAATTCTATCGTTAAAATTTCTATTCCTTTAAAATTTGTTACATGTGATGACTTTATTTCCAACATAGGTTTGGTGAAAATAACACTTCCGTATTTATCATATGGTATTTGAGTTACTAATTTCATCCCTAGGATTTTTGGTTTATCCTGTTCGCTGCCTTTATGTATTTTCTGGATACAGATAATATCGCATAGTGTTTCTTTACATATATTTTCTAGGAGTAATTCCTTGTCGCTAGTCAAATCCTCGATATTTATCGAGGTTATCATCTGAGCTTGGTGTCAGGTCATCGTCAGGTTATGACGACTGGTTTTACTTTGATCTGACTAATTATATTTTTTCTAGTGTTCGATCATAATGCTTTATTATGACTAAAAGCAAAATGACTAAACATGACTTAAATTCCTTCAGTCAATTTTGCTTTACCAGTGTGCGGTCAGCCTTAGGCTACCCGATCGCATAGATCTAAGAGGTTATCACCCCTTCCCCCACCACGTTAAGGGGAGTTTGCAGATGTATCAGGAACATACCAAACATACAACTTATCTTCAATAAAATTCCAGGTTTCAAAATTGATATTCCTAATAATGTCTCAGCTTTAAATTGTTTCCAGTTATTCTGTAGTACAGATATTTTTGAGCTTATGCTAGTTGAAAGTAATTGTAACTCTGAACAGTTTCTTTCAAAGAGCAGGTTAACCAAGTCGAGTAGATTCTTTAAATGGTCACCAAAAAATGTTGATAAAATTGAAAAGTTTATGGGCTTACTCTTGTAAGTGGTTTAGTTAAAATGTCGAGTTTAGAGAGCTATTTGATTCAAAGCTAAAATTAGATACAAAAATAATGTTGCTCTTAAAATAATTTCACGTGATCGATTTGTATTACCTAATTTTATGATTTTGGCACTTCGCGGATTACGAGAAAACTCCTGATAATGATCGTATTTATAAAGTTCGTGATTTGATCGAACGTGTTGTAAAAATTATCAAAATGTCATGGAACCAGATGAGTACTTAGCAATAGATGAGTCAATGGCATAAGCGGAAATTTGAGGAAATTAATGAAGAGGGGGGCTGAGCATTATTTGTTTATTACACCTATAAGTACCTCTGTACCCAATTATTTATTTCAACAAGACTATTTACAAAGTTTGAAAATTTGACATACTCAACAATTTAACCAAAAAGAACAATTAGGTATCTTATCTTAAACATTTTTAGAGTAGGTATTCTAAACAGAAATTATTAATTAATTAAATTAAACAACCGATGCGGGTATTATTACAAATTATTAATATTACATTCATTACGATCGTTCCAAGTCATGACAATAAGTTTGTAAAATTTTACGAATTTGATTTAATTTTTATCACAAAATATTTTTTTTTTAATTCAGTTATTAAAAATGTATTTTACAATAATTGTAAATAATAGTTTTTAGTTTATGGTTAATAGTTTTCTTAATCAACACTAACAAAAGTTAAAAATTTACCATTTTGATCCACCTAAATTTCTTACACTGAATATCGTTTTTCTTGAGAAATAGTACATTGGTTCCAAAATTAAAATACCCATAAAGCAATGAGTTTTTTTTAAGTTATATTTTATATGATCATAACTTGCTCAAAAATTAAATTATCATAAAAAAAACCTATATAATCATAGGGATAATTTTCTTCTCTATAGTTTAAAAATAAGTCAGTTAACTCCACGGTATACTATATAATCTACCGTGGTTTACTCCAATGTTAAAGATTACAACACAAAATTTGTTCAACTGATAGCAGAATGGCTATACTGTACATTTGTAAAACAGAGACAACATAGTAAGTTCATTCAAGATTAAATATTATTGTAACACTAGCGCATTTGTATTATGTGTAGTATTCCATCAGATGAATAAGCAAATGCAAATAGCATTTCCTACGACCAGTATTGTTTAATATTATTTCAAATTATTATACGACATTCATATTATTTAATACAATTAATATAATGATAAATGTATTACAAATCTACTCATGGATTCAACCAGTAATGTTATTAATAGTAAGTATATATACAAGGTAAGTGCAACCGGTGCACCTGCACAGTAATATTATTGTTAATAATAGTTGTTGAATATTATTTTATATGGAATTCAGTAATTTGTAGTGTCGGGGGTTAGGGTTATAAGGGTGGTTCACATTTATATAAGCTAAACATTTTCTTTGAAAATTCAAAATGAGCACCTCTCTATTTTTTAACTGATAAGAAAAAATAATTTTGCGAAAATTTGATAATTCTATTATTTCCCATGTCGTAGTTGGATTTAATTATGGCTCAAATAAGATGTTTTTCAGATTTTTTAATTATTTCAAAAGTTAAAATTTTCACAAAAAAGTTTTTTAAATTACAAATTATAGAGTAGAGTTGCCATACATCTCGGAAAACCGGGATTATAACTGGTTTTGAACTTCGTGTCCCGGTGTCCTGAACAATTTTTTCGGGACGTCTATGTGTCCCGGTTTAGACGTTTAGAGGAAATGTAGAATTATTTAATTTTTAATTTTGACGATTTTATCTCAAAGTACATTTTTAATTGTAATCAATTAACAATGTATAATAAAAACATAATTTGTAATTTACACATAGTACATTTACAAGAATAGTAAATTTTATTTTACATAAATATCTTAAATATTATATTGCCGACATTAATTGTCCTCTAAATATATAAAAAGTATATTATTCAATAATGTGTTTGTCTTGTCTCGATTTCGCCTTATAAATTTATGGCAACCCTATTATAGAGGAATATACTTCTGCAATAGTGATGTTTATTGGTAAAGTTGCCAATATATGTAGAAATGTTTTTTAATATTGATAAAATTCAGAAAAAATAGTTTTATTATAGGGAACTCATAGGTCTGGAGGCGTGGCTTCCCCTCCTGGAGCTGCGCCTGGTTTCAACCCCATGGCCTTCCTCCGCGTAGATTCAGGTATACGAGTACTTGTTCATCAGCGAGATATCTATCAAACAATGGATTATTTATTTTATAATATGCTGTAATATGCGTGAACTCTAGTGGAAATGATTGATAAAGAAAACGAAATTCGCACAATTATTCCCTTAAAATAACTTATACAGAATTGTATTTGGACAATAAGAGTACATACAATTATACATCAATATAATTTCCTCAGAATAGGGCTGCTGAACAAAGTGTTCTATCATGCTTGCCGATGATTCGGGTCAACGGTAAGAATATTACTACTATTATGTTACTATTATTATTATTATTATTACAATATAGAAGCCATGCGATCGATTTCGGAAAGAAGAAAAAAAAATTAAAACGCTTACACAAACAACACGGGGATACTATACCGCGCGATTTATAATAATAATAATATATACCTAATATAATATAATAAAATATGCCACCGCGCGCTTATTATTCGTTTTATTACATTTGCGGTGTTTAGCATCTGCAGCAGCCAACCATCGGGTCCATCGGTTAGTCGGATCGATTGGTGGCGTTTTCCTGTATAAAATATATATAATAAGTAACATATATAATATTGTATACGTATGTGGATAACGAATACGTTTATATTTATCATATATTATGTATATACATCGGGCTTATACAGCCGAAAGATAGGATAACGTGTCGTTTGAGTCCTGCGGTTTCCTTTCGGCTCCGAAGCCTACTGTAATAACAACAACAACAACCGATAACAATGCGAACGCGGTGTACCTACAAATATCACAATGGTCCTGTGACTCGTGGTATTATATTCGCATAAACGCAAATGTGTATATATATATATTTAGTATATATCCACGTGGGTCAGTACACTCACACATGCATGTGTATACATGGTATGTAAGTATAGGTAAATGTGCGTATAAGAGCAGTGTGTACAACGTATACGTATAGATGTATTATTATTATTGAATAGTGCGATGTAAAGGGACGGATACACACACACATACACACTACGTGGAGGGTCTGACAGGTCATCGCCAAACGTTTTGCAAAAAAAAAAAAAAAAATCATACACAAAACGTCAAAACGGGCTTAAGCGTGTGTGTATTTTTATACTGTTTACATTGTTGCTTACGACCGAAATTCCAAAAACGTATTGTGCATCCGCCACGAACGGACATCTTGTCGGCGGCTGCTATAGTGGCGACAACGACGACGACGCGTTTAGGTTCTTATTATAATTTCACACAGTACGCATTATTGTATATACACGAATGCAATTTAAATGTATGACTTATGTTGATTGCCGTCAACTGCTGGGATGGCGAATGTGTCAAACGGACCATGAGACTCATGCATTTGGGCAAATCACTTATTCACAAACATAATAAAAACAATGTTTTTGAGCGAGTATTAAAAAATAGATGTTGGAAAACTGCGACGAATGCAGAAATAACTGTGTAAGCACATCATCACCACTCCTGGATTTGCTTGAATGGATTCGGTGGAACAAGTATCCATATTATGATAGATGGCATTAAACTTTTAGAATATATAACAGCACACATCAGGGACGGATCTTGGTTATTTTGATAGGGGGGAGGGGCACATATAAATTTTATAATGATTCTTTAATCATAATTAATAATACATACTTTTATTTTTAAACAAAATTGGTAATATATTTAATATATTGTTGATAACATAATATCACACACCAAAATAATAATTTATACCCATAGGCAAGTTATTATTCATATACGTAGTCATTAATAAATAAAAATATCTTTATAGATTCTCATACTTTATAGCCTTATAGGTCAAACTGAAGTCTTCGCTTATGTTTTTTAGCAAACATATTGATTTAGTTTAAATTTAAATAATTATTATACTAGTAGGTAGTATTATTCTTATTTATTGTATTTTTAATTAAATGATACTCGTAGTAACATAAAAAAAATTGTCGATAGAAAATTTACAGGGGGTACGTGCCCTTATGCCCCTCCCTTGAATCCGCCACTGCCACACGGGATTAGTCCATGGGATTAAAATTTTAAATATTTGACTCTTGAATTTTGTGTCACGCAATAGAAAAGAATAATATATATATTAAGAATTTTAATATTAAAAAAAAAAAAAAAACAGTGTATTTTTAAATGATATCTGTCCGATTTCAGGAACAGTTAAAAGTCTATTAAAATGAAAGGGAGGAAATGGACTAATAAAATACTGCCCAAATACATCATTGGATATTAAAAAAAATGAATACCCAAGTATATTATAACATTTTAATACCGCCCAAATTAATTACGTTAAATTTTCCAAACATATAGTACATATAGTACAGTTTGTAAGAACTCACTCAAACTCAAACCTCCAGCCAAAACTTAATACTGTCACAGGTAGATATAGGTGTAAAATCTGTATAGATTTGACCTGCAATACAAAAATATTAATTTAAGCATATGATTTTAATAGTTTTATATTCATAAATAAAATGCTTACTATAAAACTAAAACAATATTTAAAAATGCAAGTACAAAATTGGACGCGTAAATTGAATGCGTAACTTAGATTAACTCTTAAACCCGTAAAACAAATCTCTATTTACTCCAATTTTGGATTACAATTTTTATTATTTTTTATTAAGAGAACTGGTAAAGCGTCTTACAATAAACAAGGATTAGTGAATTTATTTCCTAAATATTTTTGTAATGGAGCATCAATTTGAGGGGAAAACGCGAGTTGGGTCCCGAGCTATTTGATCGCTTAAAATAAACACGAATTGGGTCCGCGATGTTATTCGATAATACTCGAATTGGGTCCGTGGTAATTTCCGGCTATAAGAGTAGTTTTAACAATAATCGGTAATATCTTATCTTACAATCTTATAATCATATTGTAACTTGTCAGTATACCGGCACGTGTCAAGGCTAAAAGTCCATTTAATAAAATATAAAATATAAAAAGTATAGCCTGTTTTTTTTGTTGTTATATTACATATAAAAATTAAATTATGGATTTCATGTCAAGCGAAAAAGGTAAAAAAATTATCATTAAAGACAGATTTAAATTTCGCTTCTACAAAATGTTCCGGAATGATGTACAACGTTGGAAGTGTTATCTTAATACCTGTAAGTGTTTTTTAAAACTATCTTGCACTTTAGATATAATAAAGAAATGTAACGTGCATAATTACCAAAAATGTGATGAGAGGTTCTGAATAGACAAAAGTTAAGTAACTCGGTTAAAAAGAAAAGCACAAGATGATATTTCTACACGACTTTCAAAGATCATTAGATCTAAGTTGAAAAACAGCGATATACTTTCGATAGATATTAATGATTTGAAATTAATAAAAAACAACGTCCATCATGCTCGTAAAGTACTATATCCTAAATTACCTAAAACCATACAAGACACCCATAATTGTTTAACTATAATGAACATAACTACAAACAGAGGTGAACAATTTTTATTCTGTAATAATTTGGTAGATAATATCATAAGTTTTTCAACTGAGACGAATTTGAAAGCTTTGTGTGATGTTACAAAAGTATTCATAGACGGGACGTTTAAAAGTTATACGAAATACTTTTTACAACCTTTTACTATTCATGGATTTCGAAATGGATTGTATGTACCATTGGTTTTCTTGGTATTACCCAACAAAACATTAGAAACGTACACTAAAACTTTTCAGTATATTGTGAGTTATTGCACGTCTCTTCAACTGAATTTTCAACCTACCGAAATATATGTCGATTTTGAGGTGTCAATTCATACGTCTGTTAAGTGTGTTTGGCCAAATGCTATTATTAAGGGTTGTAGATTTCACTTAGCGCAAAGTTGGTGACGAAAAATTCAACAGCTTAGGCTATCAAACGCGTATAAACGTTCCGATAATGATATAAGTGACTATCTCAAGTGTGTTTTTGGTTTATTGTTTTTGAAACCAGAGGAGGTGTTTGATTGTTTTATTGATGATTTAATAACTATCAAACCAATTAATACAAACATTGATAAATTTTGTGATTATCTTTTAAAAACATATATTGAGCAAGATGCATTATTTCCTCCTAATATTTGGGCCGAGTTTGCAGCAGCCACAAATCGCACCACAAATAGTTGTGAAAGTTTTCATGCAAAATTAAATGCTAGTTTCAGTGCAGCTCATCCTAACATTTTTGTTTTAATAGAAATTTTACTTGGGATCCAAAGTGAAATTTACGTATCACTTCGGTGCTCAGTCACACAGCCAATCAAAAGAATAGAAAAAGAAAAATTTTTACGAGAAAAGATGCTTAGTTTTACTAGAGGAGAATTGAGCCGCTTACATTTTATAAAAGATTTGTCTTTTAAATTTATTGCCTAGTTTAAAATAGTACAAATATTTCCGATAAGAAAAAAAAAAATAATAAAAGTAACAAAAAAAAAAAATGTCTTATATTTAATAATAATTTTAATATTTTAATAATCTCTACATTAGACCGTTACCTTAAAGTAACAAAAATAACATTTTTGGGAGAAATTCTAGCCAACCTCCTCGTGGTGTCTCCTGGGTAACGCTAATAGGCTAAAATATATCGGGACCCAACTCATGCACTCTATAAAATATACTGGGACCCAACTCATGTACTTCATAAAATACGTCCGGTCCCAATTCATGCTGTTTTTGAAATCTGGGACCCAACTCGAGTGTGTCAAATTTGAGTACATATAGGTATAAATGGAATATGAGATTACTACCTGATAAATATGGAAATAATTATTTATTATTCAAAATCAAAAGTCGATGACAAATGACGTGCCAAATACTAATAGTATTTTATAAAATACATTAAACATGTTCATTTATTAACATCATCTCTACATAATACAGATATGTTACTGTATTGAGTTACTTGACTTTGACTGAATATAAATTGAATTTAATCCGTCCATTTAATAGATAACTAATCATTAATGTATCATTAGATCACAATAATTTAGTATATCCTTTAGTAAAATATAACACATACGATCATTCATTATAGAGGTGTATGTCCTGTTGAGCTATTTTGTTAAACTGATTCGCCTTTATACAATTTGCAACTAACAATAAAAGCGAACACAATCCAGAGACAATATTATGACTTCACGTAATAAATCATAGTAATAGCAGTAAAAGTAATAATAAAAGGGAAGACGACTTGCCCGTATAAACCTGTGTCTGCAACCAATGTTGCTACGTGTATTTATGGGCATGTGTGTACGAATTGCGGTGCGTGTATGTTCACACACACACACACACACACACACACACACACACACACACACACACATACACACGTAATGGGGAATTCTGGTGATGTGATTTGTGAATGTTGTCAAACATACTCCGAAAAAGACCAAGTGGAAGAAAATCATTTACTGACTCTGCGAGCGGTCCATTTATTATTGACCCTTTAAAATTATTATTTGCCATGTTGAACCTGCGGGCTGGAGGTTTTTGAAATTGGGTTTGTTGTGTAAAGAAACACAGTGTGGGATACAGAAACAGATAAGTATCGCGGCATACCCTTGTACACACCGCATTACAAAAAAAAATATCTATATATACATATATAATAATAATAATAATAATAAAAAGAAATATAAGAATAATATTGTTTAAACGGTTTTCTTCTCATTCTTCATTTTTTTTTCTTTCCGAAACCGCACACACGATGCCGCCGCCTTTTTGGCTTCTTCTTTCACAAAAACTCACTATATACTCACGCATCCCCCCCTGTTATGCGACCAATGGGAAATTAAATTCAAAAATACGCACCACGATTGCCAAGGTAGTACGACTAACGCCATTAACTGTTGCACACATACGGTGAACTAGAAAGGAAGTGAGTAGGAGAGAGAGTGAATAAGAGAAAGAGAAAAAGAGAGGAAACCGTGTTCAATGAGATCAATGGAAGAAGGCGGCGGAATTTCGTGTGTTTATGTGCGTGGAAAGGGATCACTTTTACACCCGCGAATCAGCGATACCTATAGGTGTATACGTACCATTATACACATTTTGATGAGTCCGCAAGTAGATTAAAATATAATTAAAATGTTTTATTTTAGTGAAAATTAGTAATACATGTTAAAATATTATGTTCCCATTTACTAGTAAAACCAAAACTAATAAAATTAAATAAATAACAAAATAATAAATAGAAAATATTGACATAAGGATTTATTAAATTTATTAAATTATACCATCACCACTTATTTCAGAATAAATGTGATGGTATTTTTAACAAAGTATTCATTTTTAATGATCTAATAATGTGTTGTATTTATCAAATTAAATCCAACTATTGAATATCTAGTTAATCCTTACAAAGGATATGAACTCATAAACTTATGAGTTTTAGAATGTATTTTATATAGCTTATATAACGGAGTTGCATTATTTTTTATTTTTTGAAGTATTTAACATCCCAAAGAGGAAATTAGTATAATTTTAAAGTTAGCAAAAAGTATAAAAATAATTTTAATGATATCATACTAATACATGTTTAAAAGAAAAATATAAGTGAATATAATATAAAAGTTAAGTAAATTAATTAATATTCATTATTAGATTTTATCAAGTTTATCAATGAGATTAATTTGTTTAGGATTCCAAATGACTGATGCATATTGTAATATGGATCTGATGAGTGAGCAGTATAATACTTTTAAACAGTTAGTTTTAAAATTCGTGACAGTTTCGGTTTATAAAACCAATAGCCGCAGAGTTTTACTATAAATGAAATTATAATTATAAATATATATTTAAAATTAGTTTTATTTTATCTATTTAAGAAATATAACAAAACTGCAGTTATTCGTAGTAAACCTCAATAAAGATTAAAGAAGTAATTGATAGTTTAATTTCATTTGGTTATTAACACCAAGCATACAAATTAAAATAGTTAAAATAAATATAACAGTACTCGTAAATAGAATTTAAATAATATTATGTTTATTACAGGTTAAATGTATCATCAAGACATAATTAGAATTAATCATAAATCATCTAAAGATTTAGCACAGAAAACCCTTATATTTATTCAATTTTACTATCCGATTTTGGTCTTATAGTTTATTTTTCTATATTTAATTATGCGTCGTACATAACCCATATATATGTCACAAACGTATTTTTTTTTATATAGTTGTATACTTAGATATATTTCTAATATTTTATTATTTTATTTAATATATCCATTAAACAATGTAAATAAAACAATATGTTACAACCATAAACGTTCTATGAATGTGCTGATTTATTTTATTGAATTAATTTCGTTTTTTACTGTGAAATGTAAATTGACTGATTATGTAAAATTGTTGTTAAATATAATGTCATGTTTATGAAATAATATAACGTGTTGCATAAATTCATGGTCGGTCGTTCAGATAAGCGTCGTGAGTTACCACAGCTGGACCACACCATACTTAGTCACTTGTTTGGTCTATTCGTGATGTTTGATTGTCACTACAATGGATTTAGATATCGCGAGACTTAGTGAAAAAAGGGGAGAAAATCGATTCCAGTAATATACCATGAAACTATGGAAAATTAGAAAATGAGATAGTTTCACGCAATTGGGGTATAAAGTATTGACCATAATAATATTTAAAACGAATACACTATATTATAATAAAAACAAATAGAATAAGTCGTGTAACTTTTGAATGACGAACGTACGATATTTTAATCTCCTGTAAACCGTGGAGTAACATACATTTTAAAATTATAAAAATTAATTCTCTAATACAATGGAATATAATATGATGACTCATCATTAATGAGACCCTAAATACAATAAAATCAGTCTAATGAATTCTGTATTTTTTATACATATGTTAAAAAAATCATTTAAAACCTATGACTCATTAAAAACCGAAACATCATATAAAATTTATAATGCCGATTGAGTTAATAATTATGAAGTAAATAAAGTTTTTGGAAGCATAAATACACGGATATATTCTAATATACGAATGTTTTTTTGAAGATTAAGTTTGATATTGTTGTTAATGATATCTGATAATTGGTAATATATTTATAAATTAAGATTTCTTAGTAAATTATTTCTTTATTCCATGTCTTTATAATTATTTTATTTTTAAGTTGCACAACTGAGATTTTTAGTTCTAATTTTTTTGGTTTCAGGAAGTCATAAAATATACTTTATTATTCAAAAAAACACTAGTGCTACTGTCGTTAGAAATAGTAGGACGACTGCTTTTTACTGGAATTAAATGAGAAGTGACAGTAGTCGGTTTAACGAACAATTTTTCTGCAGAGTTTAGACGCAGCGTCCTAACGTAGAATTTGTCTGGACACTGCGTCTAGATGCAACGTTTGCTTGTTTTCTCTGTTGTGTTTCGACGCAGTCATTTTTGTTTTTTCTATCACGCTGCGTTCACTGAAATTCTATCATAGTTTTGTAACAGTGATCTAATCAATGTTGGGACTTATCTAGATAAATTTATCTAGATAAGTTATCTAGATAGATTTTTTGTCATCTTTTATCTTATCTAGATAAATAACGCTAAGTTATCTAATTACTTATCTAAGATAAAATTTTTACTTATCTAGATAATTGTCTGTATTCTTGCCAAGATTAGAGTTATTTTTATTCTTGTACGGAGACGAATCCAACAAATCAGAGATCATCAAAATCGGTCCAGCCGTTCTTGAATTATAACTTCTGTAAATAACCTGACTTTCTTTTATACATTTACATTTTGTATTCATAATCATAATTCGTGTATTATTAATAAATAATTAATAGGGCTCGGAAGTTGTTGCATTTGCATGATTTTTTTGAACCATTAGATTTATTGCTAAGCAAGCTAGAAATTCATTCCAAGACACTACGAAAAACATATCAAAAGTTTTTAGTGCATATTTTTGCATATTTAGTGATTTTTAGATTTTAGAGCATATTTCTTAATTTTACAATTTTTTAAAGCATATTTTATAATTTATGGAGATTAGGAGATTCAACATGAAAATTTGTAAATAAAAAAATAAATACATTCATATTCAGAGACCTTACTAAATATTCTTGTATCGTATTATTCAAATTTCCATTTGACATTAAAAACTGTTTTTCCGCTATCGGTTAATATGATATAATATTAATATATATACATAAATTACAACTACAGATAGCTTTATCTAAAATAGAATATTATACAAATCTAAAATAGAAACAGCTGCTATCGAAGTACGACGATTTTCTATAAATACTTTTATAGGAAAATAACTCAATGATTATTGACTATTGTTAATGGCATTTATAGACCTACCGCTTAGATATTTTTGTCAGTTCCGACTTATACGTCCGTGTTATCTGTTGTAGTTAGTAGTTCTATGCGTCATTCTTGTTTCAATTACCTACTTATATTATTTTTATTTCATAATGCCGAAAACCAAACAATCTGCGAAAAATCGTTTGAATAGTTTTGTTTTGGAATATGGTACGGATATATTCAAAACCGACGGAAGTATTTTATTCTGTAAGTTATGTTAAGTGAAAGTTAACAGTGATCGAAAATTTGTGGTCACTCAACACGTTAACACTGAGAAACATAAACGAGCAATTATTAGAAAAAACGTAAAAAACAAATTCTGAAATTCAACAGCTAGTAACTAATACTCCGAAAAAGTGTCTTTTTTTCACACGATTTGTGTAAAGCATTATTGTCAGCAAACATACCACTTTACAAAATAAGTAATCCTCAATTAAAATCATTGTTAGAAAAGTATACGTCAAGAGAAATTCCTAGTGACTCGACACTACGCAAAACTTATGTCGACGACATATACGAAGAAACTATAAAAAATATAAGAGAACAAATTAAAGAAAATAAAATATGGGTGTCTATCGACGAAACAACAGACTCTGAAGGCAGATATGTAGCTAACGTTATAATAGGAACTTTAAATACTGACGCACCGGGAAAAACTTATTTGCTAACAACCGAAGTTTTGGAAAAAGCAAATAATTCAACGATAGTTAAACTTTTTGATCATTCAATGTTCATCCTCTGGCCAAACGGAATTCGTCATGATAACGTCCTATTGTTTGTGATCGATGCCACACCATACATGGTGAAAGCTGGGCGAATACTTCAATCACTGTACTCTAAAATGATACACTTAACATGTCTCGCACACGGTATCCATAGAGTAGCCGAAAGTATACGGGAAAAGTTTAAGAAAGTTGATAAACTTATTTCCAGGGTTAAACAGGTGTTCTTAAAAGCGCCTTCACGTGTTTTAGTGTTTAAAAGTGAAGCACCAGCCATACCACTTCCACCAGAGCCAATACTAACTAGATGGGGCACATGGATAATGGCAGCTTCCTATTACTGCAAATATTACAAGGATATACGTAGAGTATTACTAAGTATAAATTCTGAAGATGCAATTTCTGTTAAAGAAGCTCAACAGTTAATTCAAGATCCCAATATGGAAGCTAATTTAGTATACATACATTCAAATTTTGGATTTATACCGGAATATATTACGAAACTTGAAACACAATATATTTTACTATCCGAAGCATTATCTGCAGTTAAATATGTCCAAAATAAATTAAACGACTGTGAGGGTGAAATTGGTGTTGTGGTATTTCAAAAATTCAATAATGTATTGGAGAAAAATTGTGGATTTAAAACGATATTTAATATTTCAAAAATATTAAGTGGACAAGAAAGTTCAATGGAAGGTTTTCCTGATAATTTGACCGGTGACGATATTACTTACTTCAAATATGCGCCGATTACGTCAACTGATGTTGAACGTAGTTTTTCAAGGTACAAAACTTTGCTCGTGGATAATCGGCGATCTTTCAATTTTGAAAACATTAAAAAAAGTTTAGTGGTCCAATGTAACACTTTGAAAGGTAAGAACAAAATTATATCCAATGCATTTTAATTATTAATTAAAATACTTTTTAATTAGGCATGTACCTGGTGGTTTTTCTAATTTAGTAATTTGTGTTATGTATTTCAGGTATATAAATATAACTCGACAGAAGTGCATTTTTTTACTCAAGGAACATTTTTAATTTTTAAAGCGATTTTTTTTATTATTTTTTTGTTTAAATTATGATTAAAAAATATAAATAAAAATAACTTTTATTACTTTGTTTTTTTTTTTATTAACAAATTTAAAAAAATATTTGTGCTAATGAAAATGTTGTGTAAAATAATTAAATATAAGTGCATATTTTTAGAGCATATTTGTACTTTTTTAAGTGCATTAAGTTCCGAGCCCTAGTAATTATTATTTCTTGGTATGACATTTTGTTTAAACTTTCATGTCGGGTAAATATTTTTGGTATTTTTAAACTTAATTTCTTATTTTTCCACGGTAGTTCCAAATATAATAGGTATTTGATTTTAATATAAACATGTCACTCATACGCTGAATAGTCATTACTTCTCTTTTGGAACCCGTAAAGTCGTAACTACTTATAGAATGATGAAAATCATGAAATTAATATTATATGGAAAATAATATTATTAACTTAAAATATTTTTTTATGTATTCTGTATTCATCTTGATACGTACAGAGCAAATTTCATTTTTTTTTTTTTTATGTAACATTTTAATGACTAACTATCATTAAATATTGTACATTATATATTAATACTGTTTAATGGTACACTATCTACATTAGTACAATAAACATTTAACACCTAGGAACCTATTGATAATAATGATTATAATTGAGTTTTCATAGATATTATTGGAATTTGAAATATTGACCAAAAAATAACATTTTTTGAAAATATCTTTTTTTTTATCTAGATAAAAATGAAATTATCTTTTATCTTTATCTAAATAAATTTGGACATATTATCTTTCATCTTTATCTAGATAAATTTTGCATTATCTATTCCCAACACTGAATCTAATACACATATAATTACTTTAAATAATATATATATTTAGCGATATAATTAGTAAATATTTTGTTTAATTACATTTTTAATTAATTAATTAGTGTTAATATATTTTGTACGAACCTTTTAAACTGATTTTTTCTGAAATATGTTTCCAAATATTTACTTTTTGATGAATATCTTTGTGTTTAGGATGTGAGCAATATAAAAAATTTCCCTATTTAGTTCAACTAATTCAATTAATATTTTATCCTCGGTTGATGAAAACACATATGTTTTGGATATTTTTAATTTGTAGATGCAGAACGTTTGAATGCGGCACAAGTTCAGATTAGTAGTATGTTTATGCGCTGCGTTAAATGCTAGTAGAAAAACGACCACATATAAAATGTATATACCTAATGAAAATGCGTCTGATGCTTTACTTGGACGCTACAGGGAAAACGTACCTTTACACATTATGCAAGTATGTACGTATAAAAATATTCGATTTAAAATTTATCATTACATTATAATTAAGACTGGGTTTTTGATACAAATGCATTTTTTTTCTAATGTCCCAAACACATAGGTTCGTAAAAAGAAAAAAAGAAGAATATGTGTTTCAAATGATACAGATTAATTTAATGCAGTTTTTATTTTGAATTTTTTGCATTTAATGACAAATTTAACTTTATATGCATTTTTAGGGTATATGTTGCTGTTTTTAAGAAATTTTTCAAGTTTTTATAGTATTTTAATTATTTAAGATACTATTTATTTTCTTTGGTTTTTTTTGGTAGAAATAATATAGCATGTAAGGAAAGAAGGATTTGGACCAAAGAGTCTTATTTAACCACCACATTTTTGAATAATAATAATTGTGATTTAGTTTATCACTAGCAAGTATAACGATAAGTCAGTATTAATAAATTCACAAAGATAAATAGATTTATAATTAATGTTCCATAATATATCTATAATATATGATAAAGATGAATGCTTATCTTGATGAATAAAATTTTAAATTATTGCACACTTTTTAGTATATATTATTTATACTGGGAAAGTAGAGAACAAAATACATGGACTTCAGCCTTTTCAATATATTAATGTTTCATGAAATCGAAAAATAACCTATAATATATTAAAATATCGATCTTTAATATACATAATATAGCTTAAATTATTCAATTTAATTTATAAAAGCGTGGATACCTAAAATAATATTTATACTTAGTCGATGCCATTTGTTATTCTGAATTACTTATATCAATTTTGCAATAACTTACATTTTGACCGTGGTCTGTAAACAATTCGAAACTCTTCCATAAACATAGGGTCGCAGGATATGGTTATCGTTTGTTTTTTTCGTCATTTCTTTTTTATCTTTTTCTTTTCATCTGTACTATTTAAGATTCCCGACCGAAATTAGTTACGCAGTATGGAAGCCAAACGGATACAAATTTCATTTTGTCCCGCATTACACCTGCTGCATTCTTCAATGGTCCATTATATACGTATTATTATGCAGGATGACTGCTATAGTGATAATTGAATCTCAGCTATATTGTGTGCTATATGTATGTACGTATATAATCATACTTATGACAATGAATCACGATACAGAAGTGTTCCAGTCGAAAATATCGCCAGTTTCTTAAGATTTTAAAATTTTAATGTATTGGGAACTTTTATAAGTGGTGATGAAACTAAAAGAAGTATTTAAAATAACTATTATGTAGTTAAACCGTAATTAATGAAATATTATATTTATAGAAATTCAATACTCATTGTACTATTATATTAAACTGCTAAGTTTGCAGCAAACAATTTTTTTTAAAGGACCTCTAAATGATATTTGCATCGACCTCCTGAGACTTAGATCTGGTTCTGTAGAGGCCACACATGGTATGATACTATAATAAAATATTGTAGAGTTAATAAGGGTATACGGTCTTCTGTATATATATTGCAATTTAATAAAATATTGAATTTTAACTATATAATTTAAATGAAAAACTGTTGTTTAAATTAGAATTATAAAATTATATCAATGCAATGTGAGAAAATTTAATGAAAGAGATTATTAGTCTGATATTTATTTTCTTGAAACTTAAATGTATGGTTTGATGTATTTTTTTGTAATTAATGAGTGCTTATTTATAATTATATTATCGAAATTGATCGGCAGTACATGAAACAGTCATACTAGTATTATATACTATATAGTACATTAATCATATATATATATATATATCTACCTATGTGTACCTATGTTCGTATATTGTTTAATTAATTATGTTATGTTGCGTCTTGCGTGTTTCCATGTTTTATTACCACTTATTCCTGATTCATATTTAAATTTAAATTTCAAATTTTTTAACACTATTAACTCTTTCCCACTATGGC
Organism: Sipha flava; assembly: GCF_003268045.1. Classification (NCBI taxonomy): domain Eukaryota; kingdom Metazoa; phylum Arthropoda; class Insecta; order Hemiptera; family Aphididae; genus Sipha; species Sipha flava. Next base: position 51,068 of record NW_020272797.1, on the reverse strand, counting down.
TAAACATTGTTGTAAATTTCATCATGTTGAATTTCATATTGAAATTTTAACTACTTCTACTGATATTTAACACTGTAAGCAGTGGCGTGGCAAGCATATTTCAAACCCTAAGCAAAGTATTTAAACAATGACCCATACCCTCGCTTTCCTAGATAATATATATGTATATAACTATTAAATTGTATTATCTATAGGATTTTTCTTGATTCCTTTCAAATACCTAACTTATCTACCATATTTGCATATTAAATTATTTTTCAATGCCTGCAATTAGGCAATTAATTTAATTATTTAAATAAAATATGTTCATAAATACATAGCCAAGGGATACTCAGCCACGTGATAGGTTTCTAGGACTAAGCTTTTGCATTAGGTAACTGTCGTTCATAACGCCACGGCTAGTAAATAGGTATTAACTAGTATTATCAAAAGAAAAAGAACCGATATTTAGTATGTTTTGTTAAAACTTAAAAATACATTTGAATTTACCTTACCATTTTATACGTAAGACGCAACACAACATAATTAATTAAACGTTATACGTATGGTACATATTACATACTATAAAGTATATAATATCGTAGGTATATAAAATAAATTGCCACAGTTTGTATAATGTATCTTATTGGTTTTGTCTCAGATTGTGTAATGTTCAATTTTTTCTTGCCACAGTTTACGTATCAAATTGTAGAAAAAGGTTAATTTTTCCGCATTTTATCATCTCCCCATACTCTAACCATTTTTAAATATATAGTTAATTTAATAATTTATGTTGAACAACTTATTTAAATAAAATAAATTACCATGTAATTTATTTATTAAAATGTATTATTAGTAGTTAACTATAGTTAAAATAATTTAACAGTAGTTAACTGCAATTAATATTAGTTAGTAGTAGTTAACTGCAGTTACTATTGGTTAGCAGTAGTTTGATCATAGAATAAGATGTTATGAGAAGTGCAGATAAAAAGTGTTCGTGCTATTTCAGACTGAGTAGTTTGTAATACTGTGTTTTTAATAGAATTAAAACTAAATGTCTGTTAGAAATATATTTTTTGTAATCATTTCATCGTTTATAATATAATAAATTAATAAATTACAAGTAAATGATAACTATTTAATAGTAAAACTTCGTAAAATTAATTACTTTCATAAGACATTGACGTTCTTTTGTATGCGGATTTGGCCTTCACGGGGATACGAAAATAAGAACGCGTTATGTTTTTATGTCATAAGTATGTTTTTTTTAAAAGCTAAAGTTACTTACATACACGATTACAACATTGGTAAAAATAATTTTAAGGATAAAATAAAACAATTTAAATTATTATGAAATCGGCATTCTGTGTAAGCATTTATTTTTGTCATATTAATGTCATTGTGCAAGTACAAATATACATTATTAATAATGTACTTGAACACGAGTTCACGCGGACGTATAATACGATTGGTTCGATCTAATATTGTTTCAATATATTTAATATTGTATTATTATTAGTCACATGCTAGAAGCAAAAAAATTAAAGAAAATACGAGTTACTGCAACTGAAAATAATAAATTAAGTTCAAAATTTACATTAAGTCCTACGTCGATTGCGGTCAATTATAAATTACAAGTTTGCGGTGAAATCTGCATAAAAAAAATGTCATCATGTCGAGTTGTCGTTATAAAAATTACGGATTTGGATCGGTAAATTTAAAAATATAACAAGGAGCAACTTCTTTCCTAGTTATTTTATTGATGTGGCAAAAGTTTTGACTCGGATTACGGCTATGCGTGCAGTGTATTCTCTTATAAACGTGAAAACAACTGGGAACTCAAAAAATGTCGAGCAGGAAGAAAGGTGAAAATATCGTAAGTTTTCCTGTCTATTAAGATGAAAAAATCCGTATAATTTTTGTTCGAAACAAATCTATAGAAAGAGGTGCCTGGAGTCGCTATACAGTCTTCCTTTTACATTATACTGTAAGCGACGGAGGTTTTTATGATCATATTTTAAAGATGACGATGACGACGACGACAACGATAATGATAATGACGACGACGGAAAGAACGATGATGATGATGATGATGATAATGATGATGAGCAACTTTTGGACCACGCCCAGCTTCCAATGGGCAAATGGTATGATACTGGCAGGCACACCTGTACCGCCCGGAGGAGGAAGGAGTGCGCGAGAGACCGCGCGCGCGGTACAAAGAAGAAGATCACGGCGACCGACGGTGATGCTGCGCCGCCGCGCGATAATATATTACCCGAGTGAGAAACCGACGTTTCTTGTGTATGTGTACAATGTACGTGTACACGCGTGCGCACACACGCTCACATGTACGAACATTTGTGTACACGTACACAAGCGTAGAACGTGGTGGGGTTGCGGAAACATTAACGGGCACCTGTGCGTGTACACCGGCCGTCACGGTATCCCACGGGTGGGTTCGATCTCTGTTCACACAGACACGTCGTGTGGCGCGTATCTCGTGCGATGCGCGTCGTGCGTGCGCGTGTTACGTACGTTGGCCGCGCGTGACCGTGTACGACCGTATACATCGCGCGTCTGTTTTTGCGGAAAACACTGCGATATGTGTCTTTGGGATACCGCCCGAAATACAGTAGAACAGACCAACGTGCAGCAATATCTAACAATGTGTAGGTTTGCGAATGTGAAGAACGATATCCAAATGCACCACTACATGAAATCGAACGTGCATAACTTTTTAACGCACCCGTATACAAGTTTATTGTATTTATATAATTTTATGGATTATTCGACGGGTAATATTAACGGTCACGGTGGTAGATCCGGAGAACGTTCCCGTTATATTATCCGTAAAATTATAAAATGTTTTAAATATTTCTCGATAGTTTTTTTTTTTATTTTTTAATGTTCAGTATCTTGGAACAGATAATGTAACGGTAATGGATCATTTTCAAGAGACATTTATGGATTTAGAAAATATTTAGATTGGAAAACAGTTTTTGATTCCAACAAAACATCAACCATATTACATTTATTATTCATTGAGTAGTCGACACTATATTTTAATAAATTACTTTTATTGTAATTATTTTTCATAGTATGTACACTCAGAAGCTATATACTAATGCAGTTCTACAATATATTTTATTTACATATACATTTTATATCGAGTAAATAAACTATTTTTCATCTATTTACTCGTAACGGTCTATCAATATATTGATTTGTTAGTTTCATAAGTAAGGGTGAGTTCCGATCAATTGTTTATCGTATTTCGTTTTCATTTATTTTATGCTAATTTTAAATTTATATATTTGATTATACGTCTTATTATTATGTAAACCTTGGATTATTTGATGTTTGACATAATGCAAAAAGTTCCTAAACGACATTTACGAATACATGGTAGTAGTTTCAACATTAAAATTACGTTTAGTTACCTATTCGTTTTATACTACACCTCTATACACAAGGTGGTAAGAAAATAATATTAACTATACATTGTAACAAAAAATATCTTAAAACATCACGGTACAATTTATAATTCGGAAGTAACCTGTCGTCATAAATAACATATAACTTTTTTTATATAGTTCACTGTAAAACCTAAATTTTGTTTTTTTTTTACACTTTTTGCATACGTATGTTTTTAATGGACATGGCCGTTTTTTGACCGAAAACGTACCCTTCCCTTTTCGGCCGATTCACTTTTCAACCAAATTTAAAATAGGCCGATTCCCTTTTCAATCAAAACAAAAATTTATATAATAAATTTAAAATAATAAAATAATAATGTACAATTTTTGTCAATAATTATTAAAATATTAATATAAAAGAGAACATTATTTTGATCTAGTTTTGATCTCTTATTGTGATGAAAATTGTTTGCATTTATTTTTTTTTCGAAAAATCAGAACTTTAATTTAAAAAATGTTAAGGCTCGCCCCAGAGAGAAATATAGTCTAAGCCTTATCTAGTTTTTGTAAAAACCTTGTTACTGTTGCAAATGAGATTATGCATTGTATGTGAACCTAAAACTTCGTTACGCGAGTAAAACTCTGAATCGTCATTAATATATTATAGTAGTTTCCATCATAATCAAACACTGTATATCATAAATTTATTATATAAATTTTTGTTTTGGTTAACTGAATCGATCTATTTTAAATTTGGTCGAAAAGTGAATCTGCCGAAAAGGGAAGGGTACGGTTTTGGTCGAAAACAGACTCGCCCTTTTCAATAAACATATTTAATCCAGTATGGCTATATATATATATCCCTATTATCAAATAAGATATTATAATATGTAGATAGTATATATATTTGTGTCTAAATGAGTATAAAAAATTTAACATTTTTATAGATTTATATTATATGCTATGTAAGACGATGATTAAAGCATAAGTATATAATGGTGAAATATCTGGTGTATACTTGGTAAATAATGGTATATAAACCGTATATGTTACAGTAGATTGTGTGTATTGTACACGAACTTGGTGTTTAAACTAATATAATTTATTTTAACCTTATTATAATAATTTTTATTATTTGAAGCCACACTATTCAATAGTTATTTAATATAGTTAATTATATAAAATAAAAAAAATAAAAACATGTACCATGTATGTATATCTTATTAAAAAACAAAAAAATTAATAATGTACCCATATACATTTAAAAACGATTATCAAATTTTTGAAGATCTTAATCTTAAGTTTATTATTAGTTATCACACTTGTAGATATGAAGTTATTTTGTTAAATTTTCAAAAATACAATAATATATTAATACTGGATTGGGTGATAAATTAAAAATTTAATGTATTTTAGTAAATCTTACAATTTTATAATTATTTTATATAATAAAATTTGATATATATATATATATAGGCATTATAATATGCATAGATGACATATGTTGTCGGTAATCAAAACAATCAGATGTTCATAAATACATGTTCATTAATGTATTTATACGAATACTTATCTTAATCGATTTTAAGTCCTTTTTCTTCAGGTTCTAAACTACCTAAATTCGTGAGGTAGATATTATATTCTGAGTTTACTACCCCATACAAATGCTTGTAATTATATAAGATATTTACATTTTTCTAATTATATAACTATTAGAAATTAGAAGTTAGGGTGGGAATTTGGGTCCTTAATTATTATGGGGCTTGGAGCCCAGGCTCTGTGTTTAATCCGGCCCTGTTATTAACATTTATTTACTATACTGCTCTAGTTTAATTCATGTTTTAGTTTAAATCGACAAATGACGTAGATAAGCATCCTTTTTTAAAAAGTGTTTCATATTTGTTTAACTTGTAAATTATATGACCACAGGTTGTAATAATTAAAGTTTATAGAAATATCTATTGGAAATATAGTTTTCTACATATTTTTAATGGTACATTGTTACATTTTTTAATAATATTTTTAAAATTATTTGGAATTCCAAAGAAAAATAATTAAACGCTTATAGATTAATTTAATATAATTTAAAAATACATACATTATTTATCTATTTAATTTGTATGGTATATTCTATTACAATTTGTCTTTAAAAAAATTATATTTATGTTTTTATAACAATAATTAAAGTATCTGTTGTTTAAATTATAGTAAATAATACACTTATTATTATAGATATAGTAGTATTTGAATATTTAGTTCGACATTTTGTGTAAAATATCATAAAACAAATTTGGTGTTTCATTATAAAAGATCCCTATCATATATCACCTTAACTAAACAAAATATTTATATTTTTTTGTATTACAAATGTGCAACTTATGTCTTTGATATTTTATTGTTACACGCGACTATAATAAACTCACCCGATTAGTTCTGAAAACACATTTTGGCAGGTATGTGTTATTGACAGGTAATAGTTTTGCAAACACATTGCAACAGGAAACGTCAAAAATCAATGTCATGTGACATGCACTAAAAAGAAAAGAGACAGAATAAATCTTTTATTTGTATATGATAGGTACACTTGTACCTATATTTACTATTAGAATAATGTGATCAACGAAGCATCCATTTGATTTTTTGAAAAAGGGTTTTCATCACAACCCAAAATCAGTCAAAAAGTTATTGACATAAAAAAAGTTGTAGAAATGATTTTTTTTATGAAATGTATACCTATTTATATTACAATAGGTATTGTTATTTTCACATTATGTTTAGCCGTATAGAGGTATACATAATTGTATACATAATACCTATCTTTATAATGATCTTGCAGTACACTGCACCTTTACCTTTACGTTAAGATGACCAAAAAGGATTTTGACACAACTAAAGCGGTGGCGCGAGATGTCTTGATCCGGAAACGATCGATTCTTTGATAATAATATTTAGTCCGTGGCGATCAACGATCGTTGTCTCTTTGTCTTTGAGGAGGACAAAAGGCTCTGCAAGAGCGCCAGTCGGACGATTTGATGTCCGTCGTCGGTCGGGTACCGGCGGCTTACACGATGCAGTCCACGCGTACATGGAGGCGGCTACGAAATAGGCGGAGCTCAGTATACCAGGGTGGGAGAGCGGTTGTGGCTCACACCCACAACAACACCGCTGAGTCTGGTTCAAATTCGTTGACCTTGTTACCAGAATCGGTTCGGCGCGACTTCAGTGTACCGAATTCTGAGTTTTCGACCATTTTTACACGAACATCGGTTTGAAAAGTATAATTTTTATATATATTCAAATTATCAGTTTGACTTCGTGCGTTAACTTTGTGAATAGTTTTAATTCGTTTTTATATTTTTACTTATATTTACATCGTGTAACGTGCGGTAGCGGCTCGTCGCTGAACGCGCGATTGTATAGTGAGGAAAATCACGAGGACTATTATTTTTCTACCCTATAATTGATATTTATTTAATTTCAATCAGCATTCACAAGGTAAGTGAATTTATTAAGTAAAATGTATATAGTTTATATGCTCAAAAGTGACAAATATAGACCAAAAAAAATATTAAAATTATAAAAATTATTGTATATAATGTACACTCTATTACATATAAAATAAGTTAAAATAAATAAATTTCAGTTAAAATACACAAAACTATTCAAAATTAAAAAATGATTGATTTTTAATAACTATAATATGAAATCAAATTCAATATAATTAATTAATATTAAGTCTTTAAGAAAATATTTATTTAACAATCATATAATTATAAAATTATAAATTAATAAAATGATTCCTAAAATATATTATCAGTCATCTCAATTATATTAATAGTTTGATAAAGCCTAACAGTAGTTCTAAACCAATTACCTATTCATTTATAATGTGGTATCTCTAAAATATAATTTAAATTTTGTTGTTTTATAATTAGATCAAATAAAATAGATTATTATTTTCAGCCAATTATGAATAGCATAATTTATAGTTATTAATTTTAATGACAGATCACATTAGTAATCAATTATGATAGTATAATAAAAAAAATATCTTTTAGATAATTATAAGCTTTATCTCAATTTCCCAAAAATATATTATAAGTTTTTACATCAAAGAATAATACGTCTAGATATTAAAAATATACTAGACCTTGACCGTTTCAAATAAAATGATCCATGGTATTTTATTATTATACTTAAGAACATATAATTGTAAAGAATTCAGTATAAAACCATACTTTTAAATTTGTTTAAGGGATTTAAAGAACCTTCTCAGCGGGAACAGTTTTTTTTATCATAAATAAAATTCTCAATAAAATCCCGTTTTAGTATATTTTTTTTTACTTTTTTTTAGGTACCTAGTTATTTATACTTCATAGTCAATAGGCAAACTGTTACTGCTTGTATTTTTTTATCATGGGATTTTTTTATAATAAAATATTAAAGTATTTATTAATTTTTATAATTTATATTAATAATACTTATGGATAATAAATAAAGCCTAGACTCATATTTTAAACTATTAATATTCTTTTTTAATTGATTTTACGTCAAGTATAATTAGACTATTATGTCTTTATTATTATTAAACTATTTTAAATATTTTGATCAACAATGTACTTTAGTACTTAAATTCTTATAACCTTATTAATTGAAAAAAAAATTATTAGGTATGTCATAAAAAAAAGAATCATTATAATACATTATATATTTTGAAAGCAAAGAAATTTCTATACTTTATATATAACTATATTTTGATTTACGTTAAATATTTTGGATTAATTTATACTTAATGTAGATTTATTTACTTAGTTAATTTAGGAGGTTTGTCAAAAAGTAACGGATAATTTGCTGTTTTAATTCTTAGATAGGTACCTTTATAAATTGTAATTTATAATTAAAAAAAAAAATGTAAGAATTATCCATAATTATGTCTTTGTATTGTAATTATTAAAATAAATTGTACCACATAAATTTTTAATTATTGAGAAAAAAAGTTTATTATGAATTATGTATATAAATTGATTCAAGTTTTGAAGGCTCGATATAATATTTTATAATTTTGCTTATTTTTTTTTTTTTTTTTATTCGTATGGCTAGGGATTTTGCTTATTACACTATAAAACAGTTTTTGGTTATAGATTTTATATTTATTTTTTATACTTATAAATAATTTTTTTTATAAAAATCATTAAAGGCTAATAAAATTATATTTATTTATAATATAATTGTTGAATTTCTTTACATTTTTCGTTCACACTATTTTAATTTATAAAATTCGTGAAAAAATTCATAAAGTTATGAGTTCATGTGTTTGAAGAAGTTGCTTGCATTTAATATTAGGGAAACTATACATGAAATACTGGAATGGTATTGGATATAAAATTTTACATTTATGATATTTTTTTGAAACACTTGTTATATAGCATAGATAAAACTATATTATTATTAGGTATAATAGTATAATATATCATTAAATATTTTTCAAAATCATATTAGCATAAAATATGCTTAATAATATTTTAATACTCTTAAATTATCATATTATATTCATCAAGTTTATAGCGCAAGTTAATTTTTTTTTTTATCTTTAGTAAAAACATTTTTTCATTCATTTATAATGAAATCTAAGTACAAAAATGCGATCGAATCAATTTATTAGATTAATATTTTGTGAGTGTAAAATGTATTTGTATGCATTGTTCGGTCAAATCGTATACATATTACATGATTTACAATATGGTGGTCAGTAAAGTACCCTGTATATGGTTACAATTGGTTTTTTTTACGGTATAATATTTACACATATATATGTATATAAAATATAATCTTTATTTTACATTTCTTACGAAAACTATCCATCAATTTTGTTTCACGTGGATTTAATAACATGTAGAAACCGATTGCTGTATGAGTAAAGGCCGCGGTAATGCGGTGTCTGGCAGCCGGATATGAGGAACGGCGACGGCGGCGGTGGCGTTGTTGCGGTGGCGTCCAGGTATCGGTGGCGGTTCACGTTGACGCTGATGGTGTGCGTGATGGCTGTGGCCGGAGTAGAAAGCTGTGGCCCGTTGCGCGGTCCGTCGAAGTTCCGGAATCCGCGCAAGATGAAGCCGCTGGTGTTCCAGCAACACGAACCCAACGTCAGCGAATTCTCGATCACCGCCAGCGGACCAGCGGAAGGACGGGTCCAGCGCAACGACTCCAGGTTCATGGAGCTGGTGCCCAACTACAACGCGGACATCGAGTTCAAAGACGACGAGGGCACCGGTGCTGACCGACTAATGACCCAGGTAGAAGGCGAATTATTCTTTAATATCATCCATAACATAATATACAAAGTATCCCTCCGATTATAAGTATATTGTATTGTAAACTACAAAACAAGTACCCAACGCTTTTAACCCATTAACCTAATCAGAGAAAAAATAAAATCGTGTTTTAACCCGTCAAGTGAAACCCGAGAAAAATTAACCCATTTGGACTTTCAGCCCAATATACTGCATGCACTAAATATTGCTCCAAAAGCATATAATTTAACGTAATCGAACACTGTACAAATATAATAATTGTTTGTGGTTCCTATTTATGGCAAACGCCCAATATCGTTTAATAGCATTCATAATACCTATTTATTATTTAACAAAAAAAAATATTATGTGTTCTTATACAAAGTTAAATTGGTTTATATTTTCGTGCTGATAAGACAATACTAAACAAGCAATAAACTAATAAACATAGAAAATGAGATGTATATGCATCAAAATTTGTTGAAAAAATCCATATTTTGGTATATACACCTTGTAAAGTTCTTAACTATTATATATAAATGTTAAACATATTTTTCGTGTATCAGCTACAATTGATTTAATGAACATATTTTTATATCTCAATAAGTAGTACTTTTTTTAAATTTTTTATATTTTTTTTTTTATCAACGACAATATATTTTGTTCCGTATAATATATACGTACACCAGAAATTCTTTCGGACGCAAGTTTAATAGTTATCGAAAACTAGTTCATTATCTCTTACGTACAAGTGAATCACTATAAATTTATTTTCCGACAACTCCCGCGTTTTTTTTTTCGGAATTTGTAAGTTACTGTTACCTTTTGAGAAATACCTGGTTATATACGTTCTTGCACACGTACTACCCGCAAACACGAAGCGTACGCGTAGTGTCACCTTGACCCAAATTTGTCGGCGTCTCCGCACCCCCGTGCATCCCTGGTGATAACTCATCGGGGGTTCTTTGCGTAACAATATTGAGATTCTGTCAGTTCTGACACGCGTCTCCGTTCCCAATAACATTATAATATAGTTATTACAACAACTGGATGACACCACGTTGTCGATGCCGTCGTCGGCTGTGACATATTATATTATATTGGCCACGAACGATAACGTTGAGTGCCATAAAGAAATTACACATAGTCAATGAAAGCGTACACTATGTTTATATATTTTACGATGAACGCAATGAAATTTGTACTTGTTTATCAATTACTCACATAATATACATTTTATGTATAAAGAAACGATAATACTTCGGAGGTGCTCATTGTCATTAACATAACGATAGTTATTATATTATCGACGAGAAATTAAATCTTCTTTGTAAAATCAGACTGCATTATTCATATTATTTTAAGTCTTGTTAAAAACCAATTTAATGTCGCGTGCAATAAATGTTATACGTGACAACCAAATTATTCGTTATACGTATTGAGACCGCGGACCATTATATCGTGTCGTATATCTGCGACGCTGCCGCCGAGCGCGTTTTTTTTTTCTTTCGGTCAACGGCGCAAAGACGACGCCCGGCAGTCTGGCCATCTTCTGGTTTATCGATTTCGGCGTTACAATACGTACACATGTGTACGCCTTTATGATGATTACAGTTTTCGGCAGCTTGTCTTGTACATGGACGGTAAGGATTACCGATAAGGTACATATGGCCTGTATAATACGCACGCGCGTATCCGTTAGTATGTGTAATCCGATCTCTGGTAGTCGTTGAAGTCGAAAGGCACGTCGTCGTCGTCGGTACGCCGCGTCGCATTGTTTTCGAAACGATTTAGCAGAAGCATATAATATAAAAATATACTCGTATTATTATAGTGTGTATACGTACAGACGTATATAATGGGTTGCTTATCAATCGTAATGAGCTGTGAAAAAAAAAATTAAAAGATTAAGTTTGCGCTATTGTTTAATTAAATTAGGTGAAAAAATATCGAAATTTGCAACGAACAGCAGAAAAAAACTTTTTTTCTCTCCGCGTTTAATTGGATTTTTTTTTTTATCTACGTCCTCTGTATATAAATAAAATATAAAATATTCGGGCTCGTGCCCATGTTTGTGTCTAGTCAACAATGCAAACCGACAAGCCGATAACATTGTTATTACGCGTTGTTTGTTCATTTGTCTGTGCCTGCGTACACGTTCCTCGTTCCGTCTCCGTCTGTCGTACGCATGCCCCGTCGGTATCCTTCATCGCGGCAGCGTTCACGGCTGTCCGGTCTCGTTATTTCACCGTACGAATAGTTCGTTTCCAGGGCGTACGTGTGTAGCGTATTGGCGTTTTACATGCGTCACCAACGCGTACCGCACACCTGTGGACGTCTAGACACGCGGCTCCAAGTCTCTCTACTGTCCGGTGCGCGCGCGCGTACCCACGTTACATGCATAAGTGCACACGGGGTTGCAGACAACCGTTGCGCTGCAGATACCAATCTCCTAGCAATATCACGTACCTACTACGTACGTAATATCTCGCATGCGTGACATAACATTAATTTTTTTTACCCGATAATTGTTGTACGATTTAATATTACGGTTTATTTTATTACTACACTTGTCGTACTTAAAATTCACTGTTTTACTCCCGATCAGCATAAGGATATTTATATGATTCTTATAATGTACAACTTCGATATATCTAGTTGCGTTACAAGTATTGACGTGAAAGGAAATCCAAACTCCAAGAGACAAAAAAAACCGTGGTTTCAAATTTCATTGAGAAAAAAAATATTTCATTAATTTTTTTTTTATCGTGTACGTAATGAACACTACTATCGTAGTATGCAATAACAGCATGCCATTCACACTCAAGTTATTACATATTAATTTTCATGGGTATCTCAGTATCTATAGGTATGTATGCATGTGTGTGTGTGTGTGTGCGCGCGCGAGCGTATAGGAAAGATATCGAATACTATTAAACTATGCACAACATATACGTTCATTATGCTTAGAAAATAACTAGAATTTCATATTTTAGCATATTTTTGACATAATATGGTAAAGATTATTGATTGTAGTGATACAAATTACGAAGTGACTGTCAAAATACAATTTTATTGTACGTTCTTTTAAATATTTTGTAATTTAATGGGCAAAAGATACATGTATCTTCGGGTTGAAATAAAGGTTCGGAACGTCTATAAAGATTAATGGATTAAAGTTATTTATAAAAGAAAATAGCAACTGTGATTCGATGAAAAATGGATAAATATACCTCGTTCGACCTCATAGGATGCGCTTTGTAATTGAGTACACGGGAACAGTCTTATATTCTATATATCGATCAATAAAATATATGTTTAATGAATTCGAATACCACATAACTGACTAGAATCCATAAATAGCATTAAGTGATTGACTTGTTTCTCACGGTTCTTAAATTTAACATACAATTTTTTTTTCGGTGTATGAATGTTTCATACTTGTAACTTTTCTTTTATGGTTAATACCTATAAATTACTATTATTATACCCTCAGTTGAAAATTCTTAATAAATTCAATAAATATGTTTATTTAAATTAAATTACTTATATATAATTTTATGTAAATATTTTAAAACAACACAAGTATTAACAAAATATTTCAATGCTATTTATAATATATACTATAGTTCATATTACGAAATGTTTATGTATGAATAATAAATAATAATAAACACCATCATGTATAAATTAAGTTCTAATTGTTCAAAATTAAATGTGTAACAAGATATTTTATATAATAATTGTATTATAGTATTGTACATATGGCGGCTGCTATGTAAATAAACTTTTCAATTTTTTTATTTCTTATTTTTTGATTACTTGACAATAATCTTTGTTTGTTATACATCAAATCGAGGAGCTAAAAAAATTAAGTGTCAGTTAAATAAATATCGCATAACGAGTTAGTCAAAATAGTGAAAAACAAAGGTCTAACGAATAAATACATCGAGGATGCAATATATAGTACAGCACCAATTAAAAAATAGTAACTGGACATTTTAATATTTTGTATCATATTTTATTAATTTACAAATGTGTATTAACATGTTACATGTGTTTTTTATTTTTTAATTTTATCCACTAAGTGAATACCTAAAACTAAATCATGTATACCATGATGTTCTGAAAATTCTGTTAATCTTTACGTGCGTATTATGCACATTCATATTACACACACATGCATGTATTTGATACGGTTTTAGAAAGAGATGTGTGCGAATCATACATTGTATGTGTTTACACAGACTGATGCATACGATGATTAATCGGCAGAACGGTTTGTACACAGAAATGACACACCCTATTGTGATGAGATGCGCGTGCATAAGCTTTTTTACAAGCGTCTGATGTTGCAGTTCGCAAGCACAATTGTAAGTCTCGACCACGGCTGCTTTCACCGGCCATATTGGACGGCACCAGCACGGTGACGACCGTATAGTTCGGCTGGGCAGTATGTACATGAACACGCGGGCGTGGGCGTGGGAACGACTGCACGATAAATCGTGGACGCGTACGCACGCGCGGCCGAGCACACACGGATCGATGATCGTCGTCGTCGGTGTAGTCGTAAAAATAAAAATAAAAATGAAAAAAAAAAAATAAATAAATAAAAAACCACACCAGAGAACCGGTTGCCTCTTCTTCCTCCCTCCTTCCTTCACGGCCGTGTGCTCTTTCTATTACTCTTCACAGAAAGCGGGTCGTGTGCGCGGTGCGTATATTAGCGCACTGCCGCCGCCGCGAGACTCTTGTAAGCACCGAATATTACGAAGCGATCGTACGTACAGCGCGAGTTTCCCTTCAGGGGACATCGTCTGGTAGGGGCGGGAGGTAAATCGATACCGCCATCTTGATGGTCACGAGTCAAACACCTCGTGCAGTCAAAATATTCAATCTACATATACATCATGGTCCGTTGCAGCTTTACGTATAGGTATAGGTGTACACCATAATATTATACACAAAGTTATATCCATACGGTTAATGTGTTGGGGAAACTAGTTATTTTTTTAGGAGTTATACACTCGTCACCTCGGTACCCGAATTCCGATACGCCTCCTCTAAAGTGCGTCTCGTTGTATCTAAGTGCTGGTACTGGGCCTGGATTAGGTTAAAATAGTTCTTGCGTGCGTTGGCCGTCGTGAATTTTGAATAGATGGCAAAGTATTCTCTTTATAACTTCTCAGTCTTAAAATTAGTTTTAATCGATAACCGACAACTATTAATTTGCAGTACACATATACTTAGTACATTTATAATTACGTGTCTGAATCCGAATGTAAAACGTATAAATGAATAAAAATATATTAGATTCACAATAGCAACAGTAACTATTTTGAGTTCTGAAAAATTTAATTGATAAGAATTATAATTATAAATTGTATGCTTCATTTCATCAGTCCACCGGTATATGATTTTCAATTTTTATTAACTGCGTAATTTCCTTTCAAAATTTCACTGATGTTCTTCACTAATCTAAAGCAATAGCAGGCAAGTTAAAGAATGTCGAGGTTGGTTTTTGTTACGAGCGTAAATAGAACTACCGCTGCGTAGGTATCATTGTCTAGTCACTACCTAACCATAATAATAAAAAGATATAGAATATGGATTGACGTTCAATTAAATGATTGTTGAAAAGGTAAGCTGCAGCTATAATAACTCAAATAAAATTCGGTAAATGTTTACCGTTATACCTACCTAATACAATTGAAACACATCCATAAACCGTAAAAATGTAGTGCCCTGTCTTTTTTCTTGTCAGTTGGATATCATTGATATAGAAAAACATAGCTACTGAAAACCCACATTGTATTGGTTTTAAAACTACAAATCGTTTTAAATTTATACCCGAAAATAGAAAGTGAAAAATAATTTTGTTTTCGTTGAAGATTATTTGCTTAGTTATACATACACAGTTTAAGTCCATTGTTAAAAGGTATTTCCAAAGACTTTATTTATATGTATTAAGAAGACCAAACGTAGAATGAATTTTTCATGGGGAAACTCAGCTGCAACGTCTCCCCCGTGGGTGCATCGATCGTGAAATTGAAATTCGATCCGTCACCCCAAGGGGGCTTAAGGAGAGGAGGAGCAAGTCAAAATGCAATCTATACCCATTCGATTTATATAATGTAAAATATAAAAATATTAGAAAAAAGGGCGAAATAATAATATTTTAAAAACTTGGCGAACCGTAACAATTGGAATATGCCTTTGGTGCGCGCATCTTTCGTTCCGGTACAACAGTGTATGCACCATCCGGTTAGCCCGTGGACAATGAAACGTTACGTTACCGTCCCACCCGCTGGCCGATGTGGTTATTGCCAAAATGTTGTGACAATGCGTTTTTAAGGTCAGTTCCAATTTCTTACGGAACATTAATAAAATTGTATGTCTTCAGCGACCTTCGGGTATATTATAAAAACGACACTGCGACAGTTTTTAACTACCAAATACGTACCAAATACGACTTCTCGTGTTCTTTTTTTTTCTCTTTACACTCCTGCATATCACGAAGACCGGGCGGTTCTGATACGTAGAGTGTGAGAAAGAATCAATTCACTGGGAAATTATAAACGGTCCAGTTATATAAAAGGATACAAATACTAAGTCTTCTAGATGATATTTTTTTTCCTTGGTGATTTTTTTTCTATTATATATACAAATATTATAGATAATATTTTTAGAGAGGTGTTATTAATTAATTTAAAGAAAAACTAAAATTTATTATACAAATTAAATTACAATAAAACTCTGAAAGGCTTTCAGAACTTTTTTATGCGTATTCCCATTAATATAGTGCTGGGGTACTCAATGATCATCTTATAAGATCATTCATGAACATAGAAAGGAAAATGTGAACTATTTATAGACATATTATTCTTATGAAACGAAAATGATCGAACATTATCCATGTATCTTAGTAACCCTGGTAGGCAAGTTAAAAGAGGAAAATAATGTATGACAAATTATTTTTGACAGGATAATATTTTAATATCCCAATAACCTGAAGTTGAAACACTTTACATCTAATTATTTGTTTAATGGTTAACAAACATTATACATTGGTTAGTATAAAATATTAATTTTATAATCGTAAGATCAGATACATTTTTATAATTTTTTTGTATTTGATAATTCATCACATGCTTTTAAATTAAAATAAAATATCTTTGAAAATTAATGTTATTTTTAAGATATTTAGATATATTATTAGGTAATTTTTTGTATTTATCATCGGTAAAAAACATTGTCACTTTCAGTAAGTATGTACAATGTACATAAGTACTTACAATACACTTTTGACAGATGAACTGACGATCACTTTGCCTTTCACTTCTTTCTACTTATAAATGTCAATTAATCAAACAGTATTTAAATAAACACTTGAAAATAAATAATTTTTCATA
This sequence comes from Sipha flava, assembly GCF_003268045.1. Taxonomy (NCBI): domain Eukaryota; kingdom Metazoa; phylum Arthropoda; class Insecta; order Hemiptera; family Aphididae; genus Sipha; species Sipha flava. The sequence continues at coordinate 33,968 of NW_020272797.1, read as the reverse complement.
CCTTACATGGGTGTAAATAAAAAATAATGTAAATCAATTTGTATTTTTAACAATAAATTACTTAAATTGAATTTATGACGTACATTAGTGTAATGATTGTTATGAATGGTTTTCTCAAGTATATATTATATTATCTGTACGTACAGCTACTGTGTGTGCTCAAAACACTATCATATCCATAACATTCGAAAGCATCCGTGCCAAATAATTCGAAGAAGATTAATGACATTGAAAATCGGCTACAGTTGAATAATGAAAAAAAATAATAAATAAATAAAAACTGTAAATGGTAAAAAAAAAAAGTAAAACAAAATGTTCTTAAGTATAACTATTGTTCTCTTATTGAACTGGTTATTATGGTAATGAGAAAGCGATCGTAGTCGTCGTTGTCATTGTGTATGTGTTTTTTCTTTTGCTTTTTTCAACCTATTCTACGCTTGTCCGCTTGTTGTTCTCCCCCTATCGACAGCATTGGACGCACATTAGGGAGATGGCCATCTGAACAGTAAATAAATCAAAGCCGCGGTGAATGGGGCAGAGGCAGCGACGGCGGCAGCGGCAGCAACAGCAGCAGCAGCAGCAGCAGCACCAGCAGCAGCAGCACCAGCAGCAGTATCGCCGCGGCTCGGTGGACAAACATGTGAGTGGCATAGCGAGATAGGAGGTGGGATGTAGAGAGGGCGGTAAAAAACCCACACAGGTCGACCATGTAACAACTTGTAAAAAACACACCAGCAGTTCATTTTGTCAGACTCGGAATTCTAATTGTCGTCGGACACACAGACAGCATAAGTTAAAACGCGCTATTAAATACGCATTCCGCCGGCTCTCTCGGGGGAGAGACCAGTTTACCGGTTACCATGCACTGACAACATGACATTTAAACAGCCATAAAACACTTTTTATTAATTCCCCAACAGATCCGTCACGAAAGACCGTTGTTGTTTTTTCGGTTTTTTTTTCTCCTCCGCCTCGTCCTTCTTCTACTCCGCACGTTCCTTCGTGTGTAATGTCAACTGGATTCTCTATATTAGTTGCACACGCTCGTGTCAACACTATCAATTATATATTTATAAACATGCGTATGCTAGACGCCGCCGTCGCTGCCGCCGGGAGTTATATTATGTGTAGTGATTCTTTTATAGTCCTCCGAGACCGCGAGGGTAATTAAAAATACATACTCGTACAACCGACGTGAGAATTTTAATTACATGCAACTTCGTGTTACTTTTTTTTATATCTCATCTAATAGGAAAGTAAATCGGAACAGGTCTTCAAATGCTAGTGTATTTAAAAAACAATTTTATCCAAGCACTTTTTGAAAAATCTAAGCATTTTTTTGGGTGAATGTAAGTTCTTACACGAGAAAAACAGGTAAAAATTACCCTTGGGTATGTCTTCGTAAGTTCCTACATGAAAATAAATATACCGGTACGTAAGTAACTACACGAATATAAGCTATAACGAATACAAATATCCTTCCCACCTCATTCAGACTTAGGAGTTATTTCTTTTAAAGTTGTAATCTAATATTTTTTTGTTTGTATAATTTTATTTTTCTTATTTTTTGAGGTCTTTTGGTACTTAATGTTTTTATTTTAATATATGTATTTGTTTGAAACCTTTTTAATTTTAATTTTTTATTATTATTTTGAATATATTATGATGATGATAATGATAAAAATTGGGTTCAATTTGAAGTGAAAACCTTCACAAGAATTTGTAGTAAGACTTTTACAAGAAGTAGTTCTAGTCCAAATACTAGGAGAGAATATTATTTTCCTTTGTGTAATTTTTCATTAAATAATCACAAAATTCTTTTATTTTATTATCATATGGTTTTTCAGTTATGAAATATATAAGTACTTTTGTTCGTGTAGGAACTTACGTATCGGTATATTTTTTTTCGTGTAGGAATTTAGGTACTGTTATATTTTTTTTATGTAGAAACTTACATACGTAAAGATTTACCTGCTATGTTTCGTGTGAGAATTTACCGTTTCCCTTTTTTTGTATACATATAAATAATAAGGAAAACAAACTGTAAAAAATCAAACATCCATTTTATATAAATAATATTATTTTACATAATATTATTTATTAATATATTTATTAAATTAATTAATAAAAAACAAAATAAAACTATATTAAATAAATTGTAAATAAATAATATACATATACTTTATTATTTATGCTATAATATTAAATATGTGATACTGTAATCAAAAGTATCTCCAAATATAATATCTTTTTATAACTATTATCTTTAAGAATAATTTTAATTTTATAAAACAAAATAAATGCATTTTAATAACCACACTAACAATAAAATTTCGATGATATTGAACAATAAATAAATTGTGTTATTTTTAATATTTTCATCTAAAATACTTCTGGATAAACGTGTTTTGAATTTTTAACTATATGTTATCCATAAATGTAAGACCTAGACATTTTAACTATGTTGTAAGACTATAAATTAAATATTATAATTTTTTATGAATTAGAGTGTTTTGCGGAATTAATTTTCTCTCCTACCTACATTTTTCTTGGCTTATATAAATTATTCTCAAATTCATATCAAAACATCACCTTTTGCATCAGCGAGCTAAATAGATGTTTGGTAGGTTTTTCTCTCTCTAGCTCCTTGTGTTTATCTTCCAACTTGTTTTTCGTCGGTTTCCAATTACACAAAATCTTGTGTTTATCGAATTCTAGGCTTAGGTTAATCCCTACATCAGAATTTCATTAACGGATTTTTTCGTCACCATAGCCCAGTTGGACACGTCTCTGATTTAAAATTTTTTTTCTTTTACTAGGTGTTCCTATCCTCATCTCTTACCAATAAATAAAATGTATACACTGATCGTAAAATTCAATCTCTTTCATGCAGCGTAACCCGTGAGCAAACACGTAAACATGTCTAAAGATAATATTTTTGTTAAATTGAATGTCACGCTGTTTTTGTTAGAATGTAGCATAAAAAAAAAGAATAAACAAAAAAAACTAAATATTTTTAACCCTTGAAGTCAAACCAAACTTTGATTCACCGCGTTTATTTTTTCATTCTTCAAAATGGTTTGCTTTAAATCTCCGATTTCTTTGGATTTGTTTCCTCATGCTCGGTTCATGATTTCGTGACGATAACACGATATCATTGGATTTAGTCAAGCGCCGGCGCCTACGAATCTGTCTGTCGGCTTGATCTTATTTTTTTGCCCCTCGCAATGGTTTTCACACCTTTTATTCGTCGGCCATGAAAATCAATCCACAGTCACGTACTGAGAACAATGCGTCGTCTAAACGGTCTGGCAACAAGAACCAATTTATAATCATTATCATTGTATTTTTGACATAAATACAAACGATTAAGTGAATTAAAACCGACCAACACCAAACGACAGAAAACATCCTCGACATTTCGTATGTTGGTGAGTGTACAGTTTCAGAAAACGATAATTTTATTAATATTACAGCTATTAACGTTTTTATTGTCTGTAGAAACGTTCATTTGTAATAATATCGTCGTGTTAGAGGCCAAAAGGGTTAAAATAAGTACTTCACGTATACTCGTCGTTCTGTACACCTGTGATTATTTGTTTACATAAACTCGCGCGTGTTAATTCGTTTTGAAACATATATATCACGGTGTCGTGTGCTCATAAGTGTGTATATGCGCGCGCTCACGTTAGTGCTTACGCGTGCGTGCGCATGTGAACGTGTGTATATGTAATAACAATACCGAAGAAGTAAAACGTGCTCAGACTGTAGGCAATAAAAAAAAGAAGGAAAAATGGGAATAGAATAAGAACCTGCCGACGCGACGACCTGCACGGGTCAAAGGCTGTCAAATTGCCCGGGTATTTACTCGTACATGAAACCGTTCATAACAATTAATTGCATTGTTTGGACTTCTGCAGTGTTGCACTCCTACATATATAATTCATGTAACAAACACACACACACACACACACACATACACGTAGTCATGTATATACACGTATTAATGTATTATAAAAATCTTTACGTTATAACTTATAACATATTACGTATATACCTACGCCTTAAAGTATGTTTTATGTGTCCGTATCTCTCTGTCTGTTTGACCGCCGCCACCGCGACGGTCGTCGTCGTTGTCGGCATTTGACACCCGAAACTGAACCGAAGCGGTCAACCAGAACGTTCTGGGTCCGGTAGTGTTCTTGTTCACGTAATATATACAAATTTAATATTATACACCTATGAACACGATTTAATGCTAAAACGAGATAAACTATGTGATTAAAATAATAATAACTAGCTGTAACTCTCAATGTATTTTTTTTCTATCGTAAAAATAGGTATTGGAATAAAATTAGGTGTCTATTCGGTTTTGCACGTCATTTTTATATACTCGTTATATTATTATTATAATTTTTTAATTATTTTTATGAAGTGAATCGTTGACGTAATGGACGTCAGGAGTATACTATAGAATCCAGAAAGTTAACTTAAACTATTACAGAAAATTTTAATTAATCGGAGAATTTGTTTTGATTAATTGATTTACGACCACATCATTAAAATCAAATTAATATTTAAATTACTGGTTTGATGGCAGTGAATCATATAGTTATATAATTAGCTAACGAAAAATAATTTATTTTATATATTTGTTCTGTGCAACCTATTTATACATCCCTTTAGTCAGCAATTTGTGTATGTTTTTCATATCTTAAATAATTTTGGTTCTTTAAAGACCGGTTTGTTATATTTTCGTAGTTAGGTTTTTTATCTTATTTAAAAAATCAAACTTCACCTAGTCCGAGGCACATGGACTTCCATTCGTTTCATTAACAATGCGAGCAACTAAAGAGAAGTCGTTCGGTAACTGGTTTGGGTTCATTGTTCTCAATTATAATCATTGGCAAACGATTGATTTGTACAAGCACAATTCAGTCGGATGATTATTATCACAGTTCTGTATAAGAATGAGAAAATAATCCACATTAAATTTATATCATTTTTATGCAAGTGATAATGTTTAAAAATATATTTAATTTGGAGATAAGTAGTTTTAAAATATAAATGTGTAATATAAGATTAAATATTAAATTGAGAAAAATACATTTCCAAATATTTAGCATATTATAATAATTTTAATTCATCGTAATGATTTTTTTTTTTAGTTGACGTAAAACCGGATTAAATTGAAATAACTATTAATACTAAAAAATATTTACGATTCACCTTTAATCGTTGGTGACATTTGAAATAGCTATTTATATGGGCGTTAACTAAATTTGCGCACATTGATGATAATTTAACTAAAATAAGACAAACCATTTGTGAGTATTAACTGTATAAATCTAACAAGTTGCTTGAGCATATTACTGTAATAAGGATAATATTTATTTATTTAAAAAAAATTGACTTGGAAAAAATGATAAATAGGTAAAAATTAAAATTAATTTACTAATAGCCTCAAAACGAAAATGTTATAAATTTATTTGTCGCAGATGATTTGTTTAAATTAATAATTTTCAGCTTACAAATGTGAATCATTTTAAAATTAATTTTATACTGTATTATATTATATTTAATATTGTTTATTTGTTTGCGTAAATAATATATTAAAAATATCATTATTTTGTGTATTTTTGATAATAATATTTTATATATAAATATTTACATTTGATGATAAAAACTATACTACGGCATATTAAACAATCAATAAAGAAATGTTTAGAGAACATAATGATGTAAAAGATACATGTAATATAATTCTAAGAAGACTTATCTATTATGATGAACTAAAAAATTAAAAATATGAATCATTAATTAAACAATAAAATGCTTTTATAGGCCATAAATAAAAATCAATGACAGGAAGTAGGCCTACAAGAATAATTTAACCATTGTATATATTTTATTGATTCTACGTAAAATATAGTTATCCTCAATAAATCATTTGTATAATACTTTTGCTGTCCATTTCGAGGTAAACATTCACGTTAATTCCAATATGGAAGATTTTAAATAGCCATTAAAATAATAATTATTATACCATCGTACTGTACACTATTCTTTATTAAACTTTACTGATGTTCGTTTTGGCTTAAAAGATAAGTGTGGTTGGAAAAATATTTATTGTCGATTTTATTGTATCGAAAAACGTCTTGTTTGTTATTGGAAAATATTTCAAAATCGCACGTTTCTTAACATAAATTATTTGATTCGGTAACGAAAATAAAATTCTGGTGGATAACGACAGTACAATATATAACAGAATTTACGGTTAATGTATATCATTAAATCGTGAAATTAAATGTTAATCGATAAATCATGAAAATTAAACGATATATTTTTTTTTTATCACTTCGAAGAACTCGACCCTACCTACTCGAGAAGTATTATTTTTATGGGCCATTATGACACATCATTGTGTACATCACCTGTACTCGGATGTTTCTTCGTCGACATATTTTTTCACGCGACACGTAGTTACTTTATCCCTACGATATATGCTTACGGGCTTCAAGACGGAATTGCCTTACGGTACGTGAAAATAGTACTTAAAATCGTTGTAATGTACGCATACGATCCAATATTTATGCGTCTTATACAATGCACGTGTACTAGACGCTATGGGACGTAACTGGTATGTTTCGAATGTTGTCCGACAAATTTTCGTATGAAGTATATAATACAAGGCGGCGCGAAGGTGAAATGCGCGCGGCAAAATGACCCACCGCGTTGTTGTTCCTTAAAAAGGCACATCACAATATAATACAAAATAGCCGATCGACTACCAATCGCCATTGTTAACACGCGCGCGGGATGCGTTGTAATGTAGGCGCGTTACGTGTGTTGTAGACGCCGGGGTCGTTGTTTGCGGCACCGATTTCAATCGTAATAGCGCGCGCGGTATATACCTGTGTACCTGATATGTATACCACCCATGTACACATATTCCACGGCTCGTGCTTGCACGCCAGTGCAGTAGCTATCTTTCATTGCGTTTTTGATGAAAAAATATGCACGCACCCTTCTCAGTTATATTTATAATATTAATTGGTGGACTTCATTTTTCGATCATTTTGACAAAAATGTTAATTCTTGTTTATCGTTAATCTTGTAGAGCTTAGTGCTATGTAACAACGTCTTATATCATAACTGCCCGCTAGCTGCGTTTCTGCAAAAAAATGTTAAAATACATTCTTTCACGAGAATCATATGGTATTTATCATATCAGTATTCGTTATATTACGGCACAAATATTCTACAAGTTAAAGCATTTGAATTTGACAGGTACACGAATTCACAAACATTATTATTTTTTTTTTTATAGTTCATTAGGTAATATTTTAAAACATTAATACTTACGTTTAATGTATATGAAAATCCATTTGTTTTTCGATTTTATTTGAAGAAAAATACTAATATATTAATGTGTTTTGCGCCCTAAACATTTATGTGCCCTTAGCGATTACCTGTCTCCAAAACATTAACTTCTATGGCTATGATCCTGCCTATGTCCTAGGTAGTCAATGGTGTGGAATTCCATTTTTATGTAGGGCAGCAGTCTTATAAGTTTTTGAGATGGTTCCCCAAGCCACATTTATGATAGTATTACGAGTTATGCCATACGAATTTTCGGTAAATGGTGTGTGCCCGGGATTAAATATTATTATTTCCCTTTATAACTTCAAAACAACTTAAGCTCCATTAGGTGAATTAGTGCATATGTGATAGCTGTTCGTAATAGGCTTATACCATAGGCACATTGGCTGCTGTAGTATTATGGCTATAATAGGTACGAACGTACAACACAAATATCAACCGGATAGATAACGGTCGCGATAACGTAACTAATTAATACGGAATACGCGTCTGGTATGCGGAGGTTTAGACGACGGTTTGGTGGTCCGCGAGCAGCGGCGGGGGAGGTGGCCGGCTCTATGGACGTCTGCAATCGGGTGTATCGATGAAATCCGAGACGGTGGTCGGAGGCCAACCGGGTCCCGTTCGACACTCTCGTATGGTGCACATTATACTCACGCGCGAGCGCGGGCGCGCGCGCGAGCGACCGACCGAGCGCGGGGAAGACAATAACGGCAGCGGCGGCGGCTCGGACAGACACCCGGGAGGTACCTAATCTCCTATAATAGTAATATTATTCGATTATAATCCCCTTTGGGATCGTGTAAACGATAGGAACACAGTATTTTTATTATTTTATTTTGTTTTTTTTCTTCACCCTGTATGTATAGTTGTTGTTGTTGTTGTTTTTTTTTTTTTTGAGAAAATTGATTTCGACAGCACTACGCGCGTGTACAACAACAACACTGATATATTATACACATTATGTGTATGGTTTACGATCGCTTCACGTCGTATACCGCACAATTGACTTTCTCACTTCACGGACGGTTATTTTATTTTTTGGCCGTTTTTTATTTTTTGCCCAACACCAGAGTTTGCATCGTGATTTTTTAGATTGTATAGGTAACGTATGTTATATTGTATAAATTAAAGATAGGTACCCACACTTATACATATGTTAGGTATATGTGTGTTTTGTTAAAGAGACATGCTGAGATGTAGGAAAAAAAAGACACAAAAACGAGTTTTAGTTGAAATCGATAGTGATTTGTTCGATGAATTAAAGAAGGTGGGAGAGCAACATTATTTTTTTTTTTAACGGTTCACGACTTCACGGGTACCCTATATAATATATAACAAGATGTTTGACAAATTTTTATGATGTTCAAATAATGAATTCACGCTCGTTCTACCTACTGGTAAATGTACACTTTTATTACAAAAAAAAAAAAAAGGAATATTACCAGACGTATATTTTATATACTTGTAATAATTTAAAATTAAATTTTATTGCTTAACGCGAGTTACACATATTTCATTCTAAAGACTTGTAACGTTTAATTGCAAGTCATGTCGACGAAAAATATTGTGACTCACAGTGTACCTACATGTTATTTATATGTAATAATGATACAATATAGGTACAAGGCTTATAAGTTATTAACTTCTATGCAAAGTGTGATGGTGATGTTTGAAATATTCAGTGTTGCTAAAATAAAATAAAAACAAACTTTGCCATTTATGAATATATATGTATTCGTGTGGGTAGTAGTGGGTACGTAAAAAGCATAATAGTCGCAAAAGAAATGGCCTGAAAAATATTTTCGACACGACCGTTGAAATTAGCGGTTTCTTCTAACTCAAACATAACGTATATGTATACGCTCGCGAACGAAATACAACCGCACGCCGTCGAGTTAGGTCTCGCGCCCGGACAAAGGGATGTGCTAAATCATCGGTTTATTTTACGTCAAAATAATAATTTGACAAAAATACGTATATCTGTAATAATAAAAAAAAAAACCACCCTAGTAGTATGCGTTTGCCGCCACCGCCACCACCTGTCCGATCCCGACGGGCAAGGTGTAAAGTCAAAAGACTAACAAGCCAACGCATAAACACGCGGTGCACACGGGTGGTGCGTGGCTCGACGCGAGTCCGCAGCGGCGGACGATTCATTGTGTCCCGCGCCGCTTACACGGCATATACGTACGCGCGTAGTACGTTTGTGTGCAGCGAGTGTTCACGCGCGCGGTGCGTTCAGAATGCCCATTATATCAAATTGCTTGTCAAAATAAACCGCGAGAGGCGCCTGCCGCCGCCGCCGTCCCCACAGACGGACACCAACAGCGGTTCCCCTGCCCCTCCGCCATAAAGCGGTCTACCCGGCAGCCGCTATTTTTCCGGGGTCCTTTGCTCTGTACGTCATCGACGGCGTTCGACGGATATCGTTTAGTCACACGCATACATTTACAGACATAGGTACACAAATGTATATTTGTACGTACACGTGTATGCGCACCGAGCAGATCGTAATCTCGTACATGTATACGCGTCAGCCGCAGCTCACCCCGCGGTGCCCGTTCTTTATTATTATTATTATTATTATTATTTAAGACAATGCTTTTCGGAATGCAGGTCCCGAACAAAATGGCTGCTGCTGGGTCGGCAATTGGGTATATTAAGCGGGGGCGGGGTGGTGGGGCGAGGGACGGGTAGAGGGAAATACCGACGTGCACCGTACATAACGTCCGTAACGCATTCACCAAGTAGACTGCGGCGACGGCGACGACGGCGAATTCGGTTTTTCCCCTCCTTCAACGCGTTTTCTTCTTCGTCTCCGTCCTCGTCATATTATAGTCATAGTCACAGCCGTCTATTTATTATTATTATTATTATTTTCATTCTTATTTTCTATATTACACTATGTATCGTGTATACACACGTATATAATATGTGTAATACATGGTCCGCTCTCGTATTATGTAGGTATATAATAGCGCGGCGGCGTGTATAGCCCCGTTTGTTGCCCGCGCCCAACGCGGCGGCGGCCACGACATTCTTGGTTTTCTCTCTGCCGCTTTTGACCTCGCCGCCGCGCGTATATACCGTCGTACCACCGACACCACATACATGTTTCGCCCGCGGTGATCTCCGGGCCCCGCCCAACGGTGCCACCTCGGCACCCCCGTGTGCGCCGATGTCTCATCTTTTGTTTTCCGCTACACGTCTATCGCTGTTGTTTCAACGCTCTATGGTCGTCTATGGCCCATACATATTACGTACACAGCCGTTTTCAGGGTATGTGAAACCCTAGGGCCTTATATATATATATTTAAATAGGAGGCCTTTAGAGGCATAAATTATGGTACATATATTTTTTAACATATCAATTATTGTTATGAGCTATTTATAAACTTGATTTCTAAATTTTCAAAAAAAAAAAAAAAAGAAAAGTAATATAAAATTATGATATTTAATAAATATAATGTAATTTTTGTGAAATCCTGAGGCCTCCGGCCTGGGCCCTTTGGACCCATGTTTTGATGCGACACTGATTAAGTACAGTAGCACACAGCATAACCGGCAATGGCGGTGTGAATACGATTTTCCGTTGCGCTGTACAACGTCTCGCACATCAATAGATGTTAGAATATGTCAATAGACATTAGAAGTTGATAGAAACACGTGCACAGACAAAATCCGCGGTGATGTGAAAACGCGAACCCGCGAACGATCCCATGCGCGGTCGAGTTTGTGGTCGATAGCGATCTTTCGACGCGATTGGTTTTCGAATTTTCACGGTGGTGTGCCGCCATATCACATTTCACAATGATCGTCATCGTGTGCATATTTTATTGGGATTTTTTTTCCTTACAATACAATTTACAATCTGTTGCGTATATAACGTGCAATAAACATATGTGATTGGGAAAATATTTACTTAATGTGAGTATAATATGAGGATGGACACTGTCAAGTGACATTTAATAGATTCTTGCTTCAATGTATTTTTAACCGTTGGGCGATTTTCTGATAAGTTTTCTGCGCCTTGAATGGAAATGAACGGTTTATATGACTGGAGAATTTGGAATATTATATGGTTTTTTGTTGAGTATTTGTTTTATCTCACCACCGTACATGGATTTTGGATGGACCGTTCAACACTGTAATCATATAATATTGATAACATACTCTAACAAAGTGAAATTATGGCGTTGCTTACAAACTTTTATTATATCCATGCACAAAATTCCATCGTTGGACGTTAAATTATTGCAAAATCAGATATTTCCGAACTTGGAATCAAATATAATTTCGAATAATCAGTGGCATATTTGAAATCATTTTTAGTGGGGGGGGCAGCAAAATCCGTACATTTGATTTTGACATATTAATATCAAAACGTTCACTAATCTAAAAATTTAAAATATTTCAATCAATACGCAGCTCAAACTAAAGAATCACTGTAAATTATGAAGTATAGTAAAAATAAACTACATATTAGCACAGAATATTTATTATAATTATAAGTACCGTATTTTTCTTTGTTATCTACGATTATAACCATTGTTCAGAAAGTTCACTTAAAAATTGAATTCGTTCACGTTAATGTTCAACTTTTTTTTAAAAAGTGAATACGTTCGCGTTGTTCAAGTTCTATGAAAAAATGAACGTGCTAATTTGGCCATTCAATTAAATTTTCTTATTTCGTATTTATGGAACCACTTACCTGCATTCTGTATCGTATTAATAGAATCTTTACAATACTATCTATTACGCCACTTTACGCCACTGCGAATAATAATGACTATCTAGTTACTGTTGATGGCTTTTATAAATGCGTGGCTATTCGGCATACGCAATAATTTTTTAATACGATGTCAATTATATATAAATAAATCACAACACCAAAAAAATTATATTTATTATGTTATTGCGTATAACATTAACTTAATACATCTGACTTACCAAGTTTTAAGTTAAAACAATACCAATAAACCAATAGCCCAAATATTTTTCTAACAAAATATTTTTAATAGCTTTAACCTATTTTAATGATATAATTACAGAAGTAATTTTAAAACTGGAAACCAGCAAAATAAATGTATTTATCGATATAACCATAAGTCTAGTCACTATTCGATATGAATATTCTAATAACTTTTTATACAAAAATGTCAGTGTACTAAAATATTATGTAACGTATTAAGTAGAGACATTTCATAAATTTGATTGTGTTTTATTTGTCTTATGTTATTTATTATATATATAATGATTTTTAATCTTTTGTAATTATAAGTTGCACAATATTCAACTATAACACATGTTTACATATTTATTAGCAATTTCTTATCAATGATTGATTGCAGTAAAAAAAACACGCAAATTAAACGTAAACAAAATGATTGTTATAACAAAAATACACTTATTCATGACTCATGTATTTTATAAATTCAGATCCGATCGATTGTACCATAAATCGTGTCTATGCAGTACATTTCAGTAGGAAAAAAATGTGTGTGTTGCAAGTACGCGCGTTGGAAGTGAAACTTGCTTCGGAGTTTAGGCTTCTTAGAATTTCATATGTAATACTCAGAAGGAAAATAAGAAGGGAAAAAGTAAAACTAAAGTAAAAAAATTGATCATTGGGTTATTATTTGATTTAATAATTTATTTAGATTAATTTTTATATACTTAATATACGAATAAAAAATACTTAACAATGTACAATTCGTCTAAAATGTTCAATATCGAACACTAAAATTGCAGGTTTAAGATATAAACAATTTAAAATGAACGCAATTAAATTGTCTATAAAAGATATTCACTCAACGCACATATACGCATTAGTCGACGTTTTCTCCCAGGTCAATATACGAAACGTGAATGCGCATATGATGTTTAATCCCCTTCCAAACATACCCGAACAGAACGTTACAGTCGGCCGCTGTACCCAACCACTGGGTCACGTCCTCAGGTATTTCCTTAAAAATGTTGAATTTCAAAAGTTTTTATACGAAATACGTATTTCAATCGATCCGTAGCACTATGTTGTATACACGATAAGTTCTTGTTGAATAAACGTTCATGAGCAAATTAGTGCAATTTTTCACGCAGTGGCTATTGCTGCTGCTGCTGGTGGGTTAATTTGTCGTTGGTTATCTTAAATAACGATTCTCAGAAGATCCAAACGGACGTGTGTATAAGTTATATGCCGGCCGGGCGCACGCTTAAACAGGCATAACCAGAATGCGAGTCGTCCAATAACTTGCGCGCGCATAATTCCGTTTAACTGGTTGCCGTCATTAGGAGAGAATGAAAAAAAAACTAGTCGCCGGTGACTGTTAAGCCGTGGTGTGAAAATGGTGTACACATACACGCATTCTTGTGGGAAATTACGACGACAAGCAAAGCTGTATCGTAATGATAGCCGTTTATTTTTTCTCCGATTTTATTAAATTTCGATAACTACTCGGGTATAAATATATTTATTTACATATATTTGCGCATAATTTGTTTTTGGATACTCATTGTCTTATGCTGGCTGAATGACTAATCGTACTTATATTGTACAGTACCAACACACTATTCCGAAAACTTCATTCGCTGCAACAATCGATGCAAAAGACAATAGAGACTAATCAATTCTATACTTATATAAATTATGTGTTCTGTTAGTGTACACCATTTAGGTTTCGTTTGGTACAACAAATCGTATACTATCACGATTCGAAGACGTTCTATTGAAAGTCACTGAATCCATTTTTTTTTAGACATTTCTGCTGATTTATTTCGATTTTATCATTTTATTTATTCGGTTAAATAAGCTGCAAATATATCGCTTATGCATTTGATAGATATAATTATTTGGAATATTATTGTTAACCAGTAAAACACTGCTAAATACAGTGGCGTAGTTACGGGGAGGGTGTAAGGGGTTTCCACCCCCCCCACAGATTTTTTTTTAATGATATTTGATTATTATTTATTAATATTTATATATTATAGTAAAATATTTTGATTTTACTATGATTAGGTATATATTAAAAATTGAATAACAAAATAATTTTTATTAATACGGGACATAATAACACTATTTTAAATGTAATATTATATATGATCTCGTTTTAAGATATACTACGAACACTTAAAAACTTACACTTAAACACCCCCCCCCCCCCCCACCAGAAAAGAATTGTATCTATGCTACTGGCTAAATATAATTTAGCTGAAAAAACACGAGCATAATAGTGTTCGTAGACACTTATACAGGTATTAAATTTATTTCGTTTTCATGTTTCCAGAGGTGTAAGGAGAAACTCAACACGTTGGCCATCAGCGTGATGAACTTGTGGCCGAACGTCCGGCTGCGGGTGATCGACGGATGGGTGGACCGGGCCGGTAGCAGCTTGCACAACGAGGGCCGAGCGGTGGACATCACCACGTCAGACAGGGACAAGGCCAAGTACGGCATGTTGGCTCGGCTGGCGGTAGAAGCCGGATTCGATTGGGTCAATTACAACCGTCGGTACATACACTGCTCTTGCAAATCAGGTGAGTCACGAACGCTGTTCAGATACATAATATTATGTACACGCAATCGTATTACAATTATTACAATATGGTACCGGTTAAGGGGCACGGGTAATCTTTGCGGTTATGGTGTATTCCCTGTTCCCATGTATACACCTATATGTACCACTAGACAATGCGTATTTGTGGTCGTCGGTTCGAATAATAACGTGCGACGCCATGTACGTATAATGTACAGTGTAAAGGTATCCGCGGCGTGTATCAACATATTTTCCAATATCTGATCGATATTATCTGAGCTACACGTAGGAACGCTAATTTCATCGTTATTATATACTTCGTGTTGTGATCAAAATTATATTTACACACGACAAAATGTTTAAACAGCAGAAATTAATTTTACTGATAAAAAGTATCGAAAACCAGTGGTGTATAGATAATCGTTTCTTATTAGCAATAATATATAAGCGATTTATATGTTTTAAATACGCTTTCAACATTTAATATCGATATAATTTATAACTAATTGGTGGTCATATATTTTACGAATCGACTCGAGTGATCAATATTGAATGTATAAATTAAACATTGTACATTACGCAAGTATCGGAGTATAAAAAAAAAATTAAATAAATTATAAAATTATTCGCTTCTTTTCAGAATAAAAAATTATTTTAGGTATTTTTTAACTGTTTAACTGTTTTTCTTAATGATAATCATTAATCCTCTGAATAAATTTACATATTTTACTATGTTTAGTATAATGATTTCTAAGTTATTTATTTTTTGATAAAGTAGATAAGTTCTATATCATATCAAACAAAATATAATACGAATAGTTCGGGCTTATTTTCGATATATTTTAAGTGTCAGTAAAATATATTTGACTTTTTAACGCCGAGAAAATGTATTAGTATTTATTATATGTATCTATATACAAATGTAAATGAATAAAACTATCTTACGCTTGCATAAGAGTCCAAATATGTACACTGCACTATTCAAAAGAACTATTAATGTACGAATATGTATAGGTACTATTTGAAATGATTTTTTTTTCATCCACATAAATATAATCTATACACTAAAGTGCAAGTACATCACTGTTACAAGTACATCATTTGGTTCGGGTAGTAGTTTGTTTAGCTGAATTTCTGAATGAGCGTGTGAGAAAACCATACGTTGTGTCGTAAACGCGGAACACGTACAATAATAATATACATTTTGTATCATACATGTACATATACATATATATAAACATATATAATATCAGTACAAGTGTATTTATGTATTATTTGTGTGTGTGTGAACACGTACACGCGTGTTGTGTGTATATGCTCGCGCGCGCGCGCCGGGTGACCGTGTGAACGACACAACGACGATGACGACGGAGTTGCGTACGTACATAAAATCCGTACAAACAAAAAGAAAAAAACGGCCGCAAAGGGATTTTCCGGTGAAATCGTCTTCTTGTTTAGAAGGGTGGTCGAGAGAAAGAGATGGAAAAATGTTTGCTCCGAGCAAACAAGTAAATAAAAACGTTTTGTAAGCGTCGGCGGCGGCGACGAGTACATGCGTGCGTGTTAAAATATTCGGAAATTATTGTTTCCGACCGTTCGTGGCCGGTCGTAGACACGGCGTCGTATATAAACATTATAATAATAATAATAATAATAATAATACCTATGTATACCTGTGCGCGCGTATAAACACTCTGCGCAGTGGTCGTCATCGTCGTCGTCGTTGTTCGGTCAACAAGTCTCTCCGGCCGGTTAGTCTTTCAACGGGCGCGTCATATTATTTTCCGTTAGTCCGACAAAAGGGCCGCGTATCGTTTTCACGCCGGCGCGGACGGGTCTCATTAATTATCGCTCGCCGCTAGTGCCCACATGCATCGCGGGCGTCGGCTATCCATCATGCACACGCATACACGCTCTGCCGCCGCAATCGGCTCCGGCGGCGTCGGCATCGGTGTCTCCACGGTGACGTGACGATCTCCGGGTGGAAAAGGAGGACGTCCGGTTCGCACGGTTCGCTTCGCATTATTATTGTTATTAGTACTGTTGTTGTAAATTAAGCTCATGTCTGTAATATACAATATCGAGTCGCCTGACCAGATGAACACGTAAAAGTTACCTTGAAAACACTGAGAATCTAGTATAGTTTTTAATTTTTCAATGCACGTACAAGAAGAAAATTGTTCATGAAATTATTTGAAATAATAACGATCGATCAGTTGTAATCAAAAATTAACATAATTTTTTTTTATCTTACTTCAATGCAGTATAGTAACGCGTACCAGTACCTGCGATGAAAATTGTAAGGAACTTTGTACGCGTATAAAAATAAAAGATTACGGAAAACTAGTTGCTGTATAAATCCGTCAAGGGTACAATTATTACCCATAATATAGTTTTAAATGTAATCTATAATATTACATGCATTGTTATATAGGTATAATATGGTTTTATATTTCATATCTCAGGTATGCGTTATTTACAATAACATTTCGCTGCGGCATGCGTGGTGGTAGTTGAAAATTAGTGGTATTGGTTTTTTTTTCGTTTAATAAAAAGTAAATTGTAAAATGCATATATTTGCATTATTTTTCGCCGTATGTGTTTAAATACGGTTACATACGACAGTTTAGTCAATCGTAACATTTGATTTTGTTCTTGTACCGCTTTTTAAAGCGATATCGTATTATTCAGTAACAAGGTTGAGTCTAATGATAACACGCGTTTTTTAAACCTATTTGCATATATATTTATAACACGAGTTGAGAAATATGTTTTAGAGCAATAAAAACAATTAGTGTAATCCCAAACGTGTTATAAAGTGGACGTTCCACGTTATTTGCCATTCGTATACCAATACCAGTATGCACGTGTATAATTAGTGATCGGTATACACGTTATCCTAAATTATATTAAACGGTTACTCTACACGATTTAATTAATTTTAAATTAAAAAGGAAATAAAAAAATGTTTCCAGTAATTGAATAACGGATTGCGAATAATTATAATGAAAGTTACGGACGTTGTGTCACTTGTATTGGGTTTGCGTCAATCGCTTTACAGATCTATATTTTTAATCGGATATCAAAGAAATGTAACTATATATAATAAAGTGCTTTAAGTGCAATAATATAAGATATATATATATACAGGGACGGCGTGAGGGGGTGGGTAATAGGGGCAGTTTCCCAGGGCCTCGTGCCTTATATTATAATTAAGGCCCCGCGATTCTGATTTAACTGAACTTCAAATATTTTATTAATATAAATTATAAGACCCAACATTTATTTTGCCCAGGGCCTCGCAAACTCTAGCACCGTCACTGTATGTATCCGTCACTGTATGTATATATATATATATATATGTAATTATAAGGGAACGGATTTAAATGCTCTAAAAAACAGGAAAAATGCCTTAAAAAAATACGATTTAATGCCTTAAAAAAATGCTTTAACATCAAAAATGCACTAAAAAAATGCCCTGAAAAATTTTAAAAATGGGTTTATATTCAATAAAAACAAAATTTTGAATTTAAAACTTATAAAAAAACACATAATTATGAAAAATCTAATAAAAAATAAAAAAATATTTAAATACAATACAACCTTAATTAATTAACTTTCAATTATCTTGATATATGTCATACTATCTTCTTTTTACCCTTAAAAATAAAAAAATTAATAAGTATACCATTTAGATAGGCATATTCGTTATACTTTTACCTTTTGTTTCATAGCATTGTACTCGTATAATCAGGTGCTGCTTAATATTGTCAAACAGAAATCTTCGACGGTTATCGGCCAGTATTGTTTTGTATCTCGAGAAACTTCGTTCCACGTCAACTGACGTCATAGGTGCAAACTTCATATGAGCCATATCATCAACAGTTAGTTTTTCAGATATTGTACTATTTCGAGATGTTGCTTTTCCTTCCAAAATATTTGAAATTTGTGTCTACACGTGTCAACAATAATTTCGTAATTTCGTAACATAATACATATTTAGGTATTTTAATTTTTTTTAGAAAGAATGTGGAAAAAATGTTGAAAAAATGACTTAAAAACCACAAAATGCACTAAAAATTTCAAAAAATGCTCTAAAAATGCATTTAAGTCTTAAAAATACAAAAAAAATGCAAAAAAATGCAAAATAAAAGTTACATTTTTTAATTCTTTGATGTATGAAATGAACTGTTTGCTTGGAAACCAATGTTTTCGGACATTCAGAAAAAAATGCAATTTGCATTCAAATCCGTTCCTTAGTAATTATGTAATAATTAGTTGCGTGTATAATATCGAAGATTGCAATAGTTAAAAAATAATTCCTAACACCTATGTTAAATATGTCATTGGTTTCAAGAAATCTCACAATTCCCATGATTTTATTTGTATTATTTAAAAAAAATGTACTAAAATTATGCAACTTTTTATTTCTTATCAATTATTAAATTATTTTGTTTACACAACAATACAATATATTGCTTTTATAATGAACATATGTTTACAAATAGGTACAATTTGCCTGATGTAAAACATTGCTGAGTGACCAATTTAAGAAATGTTTATTTTTAAGTCAACCATATATTTTAAAGCAGCTCATTCAGAACAGAATAATAATTGATTTAATAGGAAAATCATTGAGGTGCATATAATATCGATCTTACTATGCAATTAATGATAATACTAAAAAAGGTACTAACGATCGAAGATTAAAATTATGCATCACAAAAATGTACATAATATATAACGCCATATATTTGTACACGTTTAATATCTAAATACTATATAGTAAATGTAATACGTATACATCACACGTATATTTAGATAGGCCTAATTTATGCCACTATTCATATGTACCTATTATCTTTTATTCTTGACAACAATGACATAGTATTATACTCACGGCCCACCCTCAATTTATAACAACTAACGTGAAAAATTATTGTAGAAGGGAGCCAAGAATGTACCACTGAATTAATGATATAGATGTCCTATATTATATTATGTTAAACAATAACAGATAACATTAAGCAATCTTAATAGTTAACATCAATGTTTAACAAATTATAGACCTCGACACATTCACATTAAGTCTACCAAAGCAACCTATTAATAAAATATATATTAATATATAACCAATACATTTTTGTATGAATTAAACTATATTATAATAATAATTTTAAATATATGAACAACATATTATATAAAAAAATTTTTATTTTTAATTTAAATATATTATGATTTATGGTTTAGAAAGTTTTAATAAAAATAAATAATTTATTGACACGTGATTATTTTCATTTGATCACTAGTTAAATATAATTATTATAATTAGTCAACGTTAGCCAATATTAAGTAGTTTCAATTTTAAGTTATATCAATAAAATGTACATCAACAAAATGAATCATGATTGTTATATTTTAATACGAACGTAGTGAACAAAAAAGTTGCAAAAATAAATTGGACGTAATAGATTTAATTATATCTAATCTATAATAACTTTAATTTGTATAAGGGTATCAGAATTAAATAGCGGTGATAAGAAATCATATGAAAATTATTTTCGCAATAACAATTAAATATTAGCTATAGTTTATTTGGAACTTAATTTTGATCACAATTCTTGTAACGTTTAAAGATTTATTAATTTTATCATTTCTATCCAACTATTATTATAGTCTATAGAATATTATTTTAATAACTAAAAAATCATTTGCGATAGAAATAATTATAATTTACTGAAATAACGAATTGTATAAGATCGGTAAGAATTGGCAGGTTAATATAAAACCAGTATTAAATCAGTCTTAACTAGATCACATGATTTTTTTTTTGTAAGGCCTAAAAATATTTCATAAATATTTATGGATTATAGAACACAAAAAATAAATAAATTATATATGAGGCATCTATTATCCTTGCCCATTTATTGATCTTTTTTATTTTTTATATAAGTACTTTATTATAAGTAATAATAATTAAATACGTATTTTTTAATATATTTTATGAGAATTTGTTTTTAGAGCTGAGACAATGATTAAAATCATAACGAAAATTATATCTAAGTACAGGTACCAATAGCCCGAATTGCTGGGAAAATTCAAGTTCTTTGCCATATCAAATAAAAGTCATTATATTTTATGATTATACTTTTATTTTAAAATAATACGCCGTTACGTTTACGTAAATATATCAACAGTATCATCGAAGTTGATGTTATTTGAGATATCTCTCTATATTATACAAAATATATATATATAAGTATACTGATTATGCTTTCGGTGGTACGGTGTTCTGTTCAACTTATTTGCAGCATCCTTCTTCAACACCACATTTCAAAGCTTTCGAGGATTCGTTGCTCTGTATTACTTAATATTCAAATTTTTCAGTTCTAAAACGTTACACTCCATCGGTATAATTTTATGAAGCGTTTCTTCACCATAATACTCATACTATTGGAGCATAAAATGGTTTTTCTTAGAAATCTAAAGCTGACATTACCTATGTAATTCTGGACCTTATTTCCATAATGTAACTGAGCTGTTATTATGTTATTTGAGCTGTCTAAGTATTAAAAATGTTCTATTTGTTCAAGCAGTGGATTTCTTACTTGGATATTAATTTTACGGATATGGTCTAATTTTTGACATGTCATAACTTTGATTTTCAGCCAATTGATAATTAAATTATTTTTTTGGAAGCATTTCACCTTCTTTCTTGGTGCTTTTTTTAAATCGTGTTCATTATTGGTTAAGAGTGCAATATCGTTAGCGAATCTTATAAAGAATATTCACTTTTATGTCTATTTTATTTTTGATATGTTTTTCTTTGATTTCTTTAATAGGCCGTTCTATACATATTGTTATCGTATATATATTAAGTATAGAATAATATAGAAAAACAAGCCCGCATTATTGTTGGAGATTTGATAGTGATTTTGTGGGTCTAAGTGACTCAAGTAACTCAATCCCCATTTGCATCTATGTATTAAAATTAGTTATTAAAATATCAATATAATAAAACTAGAATATTTATTTATAGTTTGAGAGACGAAGTATGGAGATTGGTATATTGTGGTTACTTCAGAGTTTATTTAAACATTTTAGAACGCAATGAAACAATGTTATAACATTATAATATTTCGGTATATTAGTTTTTGGTATGAAGCGTATATTGATTGTCCCGTGAAAAAAAGAAGAGGAAGACACCCAGGGTTTAAGATATTGTATGTATACCGTTATGAAGAACGACTTTTGTCCGAGAACATGGTATAATTAATAAATGTCACGATATTTTTGTCATAATGGATAATCCTTTTCAGCAAATTAATTCCACCTTGCCGAAACAGCATCGAAAAATGACTTTATCATCTTAGAATCAAATGGTCTCATTACTTTGTTATTTATTACTATAAATGCGAGTTTTCGAGTTAAAAAGAAAAAACTGTATTTTCGTTCGCTTAAAATATTTGTAATTCGGTTCGATTGGAAGTGTTTCGACGTTAAGATAGATGTTCGAACGGTAAAAGAAATCAGTTCAAAAGAGAATAGGGTCGTTTTTGCGGGAATAGCTAGGGATCGCCCGTCGCGGTACCGCAGGGGATCCGCGCCTGGAGTGGATAACTTGGGTGGCTGCGAACACATACACCAGTGTATATAATAATATTGTCACACAAGTACACCTATATTACGTTATAGGTTATAATACACGTAACTACCGGTACACGCGGGCATAACACAATATAATATTTAGTTATGCATCGGGATCCGAGTGTGCAGCGCGAAATCGATATGTGCGGAGCGCGTTTTTCTCACACGTCTCACAGCCCGCAGCGTAACCGTCGCATAACACAACCGTATAGGCAATCGGGTACATATGTAGACACGCAATCGTCGCAGCGGCCGTCATCGTTGTCGTCGCCGCCCGATTGTCGTACGTCGCGGCGTGTACAAATACAATATTATTGTAAATCTCGGCCGTCGGGTTTCGCAACAGCCACTTTTATAATACGCCCGAGCTGCTGCTGTTTCTTTACCTTTGCCCCGGACCAACACATATCTAGACGTCATTTCGTGCGTATAAAACACGTCTACCGCGTGTACGTTCATCTTTTTCGGTCACAACTATGCGCGGATCGGTGTCCGGCTTTCGTGTGCGCTGTCACGCCAAGATCCGATTACACACATGCGACCGCAAGTCCCTCTCTTTCTTTCACGAGACCGTCTGCTGGTACATCATGCTCGTTCCTGTACACGATATACATAGAGTGAGAAAGATAGAGGGAGCGAGAGAAAGAGAGCGATGTATTATTGTATATACATTATGTATGCGTACGGGGAGAAGAATAACACGAAATCACTTTTTTCTCTTTCTTTTCTTTTTACCGGAGAACAAATAATACACACGTGTATATGTATACAAACCCCGCGTGTGTTCGTGAGCATATATAGCTGTGTATATATAAACGTATACGTACACATTATAAATACACGACGACGACGACGACGACGACCGAAGACGACGACGCGAGTTGGAAGCGCGGTATACGTTTGTGTAAACACGACTCGTGCGGTGAGTGTAAAGCAAATTCGAACAAACTCGTACAAGGGATGATGGTGCATAATTTGTATTCTTTCTCTCTATGTTTTTTTTTTTTATTTTTTTTATCCATTATTTGTTTCCAAACATCAAATAAGAGGCGATCGTGACCTGTCCAAAACTAGAATCCCACAACTCGTTAAACCAACCGTATATAGGTATACACGGCGGCGGTGCATACGATTAACCTTTTCGTCGTATACACAACGCATGTACACACGGCGCAAGCATATCACAGCACCGTGGCCAGTGCACGATCTGCCACAAGTTTATGAGGTACGCGCGTAATAATAATAATAATAATAACAAGCGCTATCACGCTTATTATAATATTGTACGGGCTCCTCGCGCGCGCCCGGTACGCATAGGAGCCATGAGGTTAGCCTATCCACCGCGTACGTATGTTCGCGTCGTCTCACCCGTGTATAACGACCACGGATCGCACATACACGACTATTATAACTACTACTTCGCGTAGTTCGCATTATACAATGCAATTTCGTATACATAATGTTATACACATATACTTATGGTGTGTACACATCAGGGTCTAGGTGAGGCCTAATATATATATATATACGTATAGGATTTTTCAAAATATGTGACTGCAGCAGTTCATGTAAAACGCCTAACATGGACCTACGTACGTGCATACACATAATATTCGTTTTAATTTTTCATTAAAGATTAATAGAAAAAACAATCGTGAAGAAATTCGTTAGGATTTAACATTTATGATATTAAAAAAATTGTTCAAAGAGAAATATAATATTTTAGCTGTCATGCGAGATCCAAAAATCCCTCTATTTACCTCTGTGCCGGGTCACTCAAATTTAGCATTACAAACGTAATGCTGAATTTGAATGTCCCTGTATAATACATAACATAACAATCGGGGACGTATATTCTTTCTCGTGGACTTCCACAACCACGCTATGCAGACAACATGCACCGGCACATAATCGTCAAATCTAATTCCAATTCAAAATTCCGCACTGTGAATTCCTTTTATACATCATTATTATCGTTATTATTATTATTATTATTATTATTATTATTATTATTATTATTATTATTATTATTATTGAATGTTCCACATATTTTCAAAACCACGTATAAAAGATAAATATTTACACTATTTTGAATTTTACAGAAAAAATAAATACATAAGCTCGCCGAGAATTCTAAACGAAATATTTAAATTGGATTTTTTCCGTCATAATGACTATTACTGCACCGCTGTATATTATATTATATACAATTAGGTAATATTATACGCGTGTTTCCGCTGCGCTGCTGCATGCCATCGCCGGTGTCGTTAATTTATTGTTTTATCTGTTAAGTATATTCTTCGACAAAATTTGAATTTTGGAAAAATAAAAACAAATAAAAATTATTACTAATTTTAGTTATTCATATCAAGTTCAGCATTTCCGACAGATTTTATTAATGATATTCATTATTCAAGATAAATATAGTAGGTAACTGTTTATTGGATTTTACACATAATTTCTTCGGCTTTACAGTGTAATCAAATAGCTGTTACAATAAAGTACCTACGCTTTTTTGTTTAATATATGTACTTGATACGTATCTCTAAATGAATAAAAACCGTTTTATCCTTACAATTAAAATAGCAATAAAACCAAGTAAACACTATTTATCACTTGATATTCATATTATATAATTACTGAATGCAATAATATACTGAAATCGTCTGCAGACACGTATTAACAAAAGAGAAAAATAACGTTGATTTATGGAATTCGAGATTTTCTACTTGAAGTTAACGGATGAATAATACAATATGAACGCACCTGGACCGTGCAACCTTAAAAGAACCTACAAATGTGTATAGCAATGGACGTAATAAACTAATAACGCAGTAGTACGTGCCCAAATGAAACGTTCGAATGTTTGTGAAGTAACGCTATATTCTTTGCCCGGAGCACACTCAACGATACAATCGATGAAAATTATGCATGTGAAACCATTGGTATTTTC
Organism: Sipha flava; assembly: GCF_003268045.1. NCBI lineage: Eukaryota > Metazoa > Arthropoda > Insecta > Hemiptera > Aphididae > Sipha > Sipha flava. The sequence goes on along the minus strand of NW_020272797.1, from coordinate 8,447 downwards.
ACTCACGCGTCTATGGTACACGTTGGTCGTTACCATGTACTCGTAATCGTAAATGAAATCCATTCCTCAGAAACGGTAATATGCGTTCAGGTCTTACTCTTATCGCAGCTATTTAGATAATAATGAGTTGATTTTTTATTACTTTTTTCTACTGTAACTTCGAGTTAATATCAAGTACGTTACACGTTCACCCAAAGTGTTCAAACGCGAATTTGGTATAACATTAGTATTACATCAAATATTGTACAGAATGGAATAGTGTAAGGGTCTGCCAAGTTGAATGAACAGTATACGCGTTCGAGGAATATGCTAATCCGTCATTATTTTTAAAGATCATTTCAAATGGAAATGTAAACTTATTTATTTCAGTAGAAATGTTAATGGTGACATTAAAGGGATCAGTATAAATGTGTTAATCCTTTGAGTATCAAAACCGCAGTAACATTTTTTTACTAAGCCTACGGATGTCGGTTTTACCAACGGTTATAGAATATTTTTTAATCAATAGCTGTATGGTAGTAGTCGATGTTGTTATAAATGGTTATCTCTGTATAAAAAATATTATGGTTTATAATGTAATAATAATCCGATGACCTATCGATATTTTTACATCGGATACAGAGAAAGATTCAAAACATCGGCTAATTCTTAGTTGTTACATTGAAAATTATACATATGAAAATGATGATCGGATGATCGTTGGAAATAGCGTTCTGCAGTGAACATGGATATTTGCTATACAGAGGAGTTATATTTTAACTTGAATCGATTTGTATGGCTTAAGAAATATAAGTAATCCGTACTCGTGTTAACTATTGGAAACTAAGACACACATAGGATTATTTGGTATACAATCGAATAAACTAATATTTTTCGTAATTAATAATACAATATACTTCGTCAATCACCCCTTTATGTATATATCCCGTGAAAAATATCTCAGAAGAATGAAACACTGCATAATGTATTTCTCATATTTTCCCAGATATATGTACGTACAGCCACATCATTAAAGTTTCATCCTGTTTAAGAGCAGTGTAGTATATATGTGCACGTAAACACACACGGATGGTAGTTATAGGTGAACGACGGGACGTGGACGACAAGAGGAAACGCATAAAAAATAAAACTTAAATGTCTCTCCTCTCATCGGTGTTGTATTTATATCGTAGTTAAACACGAGCGCGCGCGATCCGGTGATGCGTGCCCCCGTGTGTCACGGGCATCTAGTGTCCGTTTTATGTTTATGACTCCGGTGTTGGCCCGCCGTGAACTATCCGCCGCGCAGTAGGACGATCATAAGAATACCTGTACGATATAATAATAGAATAACACGCATTTAATGTTGTGATTCCGTCGATGTCCCCGAAATTCGACCGATGGTGGCAGCAATCCGGTTTTCCGGAGGACTCGAATATTATTACTATTATTTTTCTTTTTTTATTATTATTAGTAATAATAGTATTGTATGGGTAGTAGATACTTCTTCACCCGTAGCGGCGGCCGCGTCCCAACAGCGATTAGATCACGGATACGCACGCGGTGCAGTGTGATGGTCGTCCGCCGCCACCGCGGCGACGGAGACCGCGCGCGCCTGGACGGTGGACACTGCGTGGTCGTTGTTGTATGTAGATACTAGATATAATACATTAAACAATATTGTGAGTGCGCGCTGCGAACAGAAAGACAAGAATTATTGCCCTTTTTATCTCATTAACTAATTTATCGTGGTCGCACGACGGCGGCGTTGAGAAACGAAGATGATATTAAAGAAAAAAAAACAAACAGAGCACAATCACCACCACCACCACCACGCCGAATCGTTAATTTTATTATTATTAGTTTTTATTTTTTTTATTTTTTAATGGCGTTTAAAAACCAGACAAATCAACGGCTACGATCTCTCCTAGCGAGTCGTCCCCGTAAACAACACATTATAATACAAAACGTATTCATATATGTATGAGTATAGCGATTAATATACTGCATTGAGCGAACAGCGGGTGTCGGCGAACTATGTGTGTATGGTTATTTTTTCACTGGTTTGAATTGCTAATTTACCGAGCAATCGAGCTATTAGTGTATCGCGTACCTATATTGAATTATATGTTTCACAAGTGGCCAAAATACCGCACCACAACACACCCGTTTACACTCATCTTGTAATCGGACGTTATAGGTTAAGCACTCGCATCATATTGTGATGAACGAATAAAAACTCACAAAGGTAGGGGCTATATTTATTTTCATTCCTCTCCCTCCCCCAAAAAACTACAGTAGTGCTCTGGTAGTTCAAACATGTATAGCACATAATACGGGAACTTATTTTTTTTCTAATTTACACAATATCATCTTTGAAAACTTATTAAAAATATTAAGGTCTAATATTAAGATACAAAAAATAACTATAAATCATACATTAAACACTAAAAAAACAATATTTATTTAAAATAATAATCAGCAATAGGTAATCTTGCTGAATCATAAGTTCTAAGTTTTTTTTGTAACTTTTTTTAATATCGATTCCCATCGGTCTCAATTATCCCACTGATGGGCTACGAATAGCTATTCTCAGCGTGCCTATTGCCTATATATAAACGAAATTTACCCCAAGAGAAATTATAGCGTGCATTTATTTATATATGACTTTAAAACGATATCAGCCATTTTCGTAGCATACATTACAATAATATGCGTGTAGGTTATGGAAAATTCTAATTTAAACGTTTTCGATTTCTTTTTGTTTTTTCAGAGACGAAAATCAACACGAGGACCATGGGTTGTTTCCCGGGCGACAGTGTGGTGACCACGAGCGGGGGCGAGAAGAAGCTGATGAAGGACCTGCGGGTCGGCGAATCGGTGCTGGCGTTGTCCGACGACGGGCTACTCGTACCCAGCAAGGTGTTGCTGTTCCTAGACCGGAGCGAGAAGGCGCGCACCGAGTACGTGACGCTGGTGACAGACACGGGCAAGTCGATCACGGCAACGCCCACGCACCTGGTGCTCCGGTGGGAGAGGTCGGACCGGTCGCAGATCCGGCACGCCAACCCGGTTTTCGCGAAACGGGTGCGCGTCAACGACACGCTGCTGACGGTGGACGGCGCCGGGGACGCGCTTCGGCTGCGCACGGAGCGCGTGGTCCGAATCCAGCGCACCGAGCAGTTCGGCTTGTACGCGCCGCTCACGGTCGACGGCACCGTGGTCGTGGACGACGTGATCGCGTCCTGTTACGCCGTGATCGACAGCCAGTGGCTGGCGCACCTGGCGTTCCTGCCGACCCGTGCCCTGGACGCCGCCCGCACGTCCCTGTACGGCCTGGTCTGGCGGCTGGGCCATCCGCTACGCGATTCGTCACCGGCGTCCGCGGTCGCCGCTGCCACCGCTTACCCCGACCAACCAGCCGACGGCATACACTGGTACCCGCGGATGCTGTACGCCATATCCGACTACGTGATACCGGCCGGTTGGATGGACACGCACTGAACCGCATGAATACTTTATCGTTTTAACCATAACACCCATAACATATGCGTACTGCAATATATTATTATGTTATTGCATTCATTATCACTGTATTATTATTAATATTATTGTCGTACCGTGCGCATGTGGTAATTGGGAGGGGGACGCGTGGTTTAACCGTTTTTTTATTTTTCGTTTGCAACACCCGACACGATACGGATGTACAATTACAGTACGTGTGCAATAATTGTACATTGTTAAAACCCTCGTGTTCCGGCGCATTCCGGCGCCCCGCGTCTTATCATTCCCCGAAAGGAACTTTATGAATTTTAATGCCAAAAATTATTGTTTTTTTCCGTCTACCTATTCACTTTTGTATATACTGTATAGATTTTTGTACTTCGTGCGTAATCAATCGACGAAGCTTTCTCGTACACCTCGCGGGAGACACGGTTTTTAGGTACCAGTTTTTATAGAAATATATTTTCATGATCGTATACATTATGTACATCCATATCATCCAATGCACCGATACCGATTTATCGTCATCACGTTATTTCGTTTAGTGTCGAGCGAATCACACACCTCGGTTTTTACTCCTTTTTGTTTTGTTTTAGTACTTTCTTTTAATTTTCTTAAATGCTGAATCCGCTCGGGAACCCTTTAGTGACGATGAACCCGGTTTACCTTTTATAAATGATGGTACCCATACCATACTGCTGTAGTTTAAACGGACATGTTGTTATTTATATTATACATTATATGTATACGTGTAAATTGTTTTGTACCATATGACTATTTATTTTTTGTGCACTCGTATAATCGTAGGTTTGTAGATAATATAATTTTATGTAAACATCTTTGCCTATATAGACAAATAAAACATGAACTACATACTGAAATCAAATAGTCGACATTTAAATTTTCTTCTTGAACGAACAATCATGAAACTTGTGGTCTTGTTTTCCTCTTTCAGAAATTTATATCATCGTATACAGTGGCGGCGTGAAGTTTATTTTCTAATGAAGCATTACGTGTGTCAAGTACCCGTCCCAAGTCAAAGTTCTAGATCTAGAGTAAATATTTAAATTAACGGGTTCAAAAAAAATAAAACAATTATATTTTATATCAAAAGTGCAAATTATGTATTAACATTTTCTGTCATGCAACACTACAAAAACATTCTAACCTACCTACCTACAGAGATGTATTTGGTGTTTTGACGCCCCAAGTAAAGTTTTATTGCCACCCAACACACGTTTTATACGATTTTTCAAGAGATAATATTTATTAACTATAGATTTTACGCGATTAACTTTTAATAATATTATCATGAAAATAAATATCGCAGCGTGGTCGCTCTGCAAAATCTTAAAATATTAAAATATTTTGATTGACGAATGAAAATGGATGATGGATTATGGTTACAAAACCGCTCGGTAGGCCGCTCGGATTAGGTTACTTCCTGGTTAGGTTACTCCCTAACCTAACCTGGTACTCCCTCGCCCTCTTAAAATACGTTCCTACCTACCTCATTTTAGTCACGAATAGAGTCCGAATTTTTATGCAAATTCATGTTTTTCTACAATTCACCTAAAATAATTTTGATAACAAATACCAAAGTTTTGCATTGTATAGACTCTTATAGATTATTTTTGTTTTTGAATATTTTACATATTGGAGTAAAAATGACAATGAATTGCATATTTCTGTATAATTTCATACAAATGCATATTTTATAAATAATAAATAAAAAAATTTTAATTGTGTACTGATACATAAAATTAATTTTTGAAATGTTTATATTTTTATTTTTAACGATCTATAAAATATGCATCCATTATATTATCTATAGTTTTACTCTTGTTAAAGTTATTTCAACGACTAATTTTCGTTACCGGGGCCTACTGACAGCCCTATGTTCATATAATAGCATACGACATAGACGTGCGCAGACAATACTCGTAGGTGGTGCATTCCTATTTTACTATTTACCACTAATATTTTTGCCATCATCTAAAATGTTTTCTTATACAAAATATTATAAATATTTGGCATGGTTTAATTTAAAATAATTTTTTTTTATTAATTGTATAATCATAACCATTTACCTTAAAAAAAAATACAAAATAACCAAACATTTATTAATTATTTATTTACTTATAATATAATATTTATGAGGAATATACATTTTCACTTAATATCTATATGAAAATTAAAGTTCAAGACGACGTATGGCTGGAGTTAAAGATTTAAATTCTTCAATGATATCTTCAAAATTTAAATTTATAGCCATTTCTTGCTCTACAAATATCAATAATAAACACTCAAGACGTTCTTGTGACATCTGACTCCTTAATTTATTTTTGACCAAACTTAATTTTGAAAAGGCTCTTTCACAGCTACAACTTGTAACCGGAATTGTTACAAAGAGCAATAAAATATGTTTGTTAAAAAATTGTTTCTATAACAAACACCAGGCCGAAAATATTACAACAAATGGGCGACGACTGTATTTTCCTATCATTAGTTAGTGACAGTGGTGTAATTTTTTATCCGTAATATTTCTGTTTAGCATTAAATACTTCATCTATTTGAAAAAAGACAGAATAGGCATAGCATTTGCTAAACTTAAATTATCGCAAGTATTGTCTAAAAATCCAGGGTATTCTAATATTAAAACATTTTTGGCGTAATATATGGAAAAATAAGTAACGAAAAATAAGGAATTTTGGAGTTTTTACCTAAAGATAGTGCCGTAGCAACAAAACATTGTACCCGGGACGAAACTTCAAAATACACCCTTATATATTTTTTAATTTAAAAATATTATGTTTATTAGATATTATTTTCAATAAATGCTTTAATTAATATGAAGGATGTTAAAGATTTTGTAAACAAAATATACGACATTGACCGTTGTAATTTTTAAAATTAAACACAAGATTTTCATTTTTGCGCTCTCCCAGGAATTATGCCCGGGACATAGGCATCTTTCGCCACCCCCTTGCTACGGCCCTGTTTAAAGACATATATTGTTTTAAATATGTGCTAATAATAACTTGTGATGTAGAAAGTTTTTTTTATGTATAAATTTATGCTACGCAACAACTGTAAAAGCTTTCTTTTTAAAAATCTAAAATCATATTTTATAACTTCGTGTTGGTATTTATTTCAAAAAAATGATTTCTTGTTGTTAATTCTGAATTTAAATAATTGATTAATAATTACTTAATTTGTTAACAATGGTAAATTGTAATCATTTATATGATGTAATCTTTTGTAATAATATTTTTGTTTATTATTTGCATACATTTAATTTTCGGGTATACATATATGTGCATATTCATCAATATTTTTTAAAAAAATCTGCATCGCGTCGCCACTGCTCATATATATAAACAACCACAACGTACATTTTAAGGTTTAAAGCATCGGCAACTACTATACAGTTATGCATAAAATGTTATCGTATTAATAATCAGCTTCGGATTGAATGCTAAAACCAATTGGCCAAAACGAAAATTTTTTTCTAAGGTCATAACCAGAGCTCAGAAGTTGTATCACTAAAAATGTTACTTTTTAACTTTTTAGCTCTTTAATATGCACTTAAAAACTTTAAAATATGCGCTATAAATAAAACGAAAAATGAAAAAATATGCAAAAATTATAAATTTATAAAAAAAAAATGTAATTTTAAAAAATTTTTGGGCTCATATACATAGTCTGGACTAGTTGAATAATAAACTGTTAACGAAAATGTTAAATTACTTAAATATATTTATAAAAATGTACTTATTATTAAATTATTTCACATATTTACTTTGAAAATTATCCTGGATTATTAAAATGTTTGATAATTTAATACAATGATATAATATGGGAACAATGACGTCACTAACTATTAATACATTAAATTGTCGATGAAAACATAAAATAATATGAGGTCTATTTATTTCCAATAATTCAAATATTTTTAAAAAATAACCAAGTAAATACAATTATTATCAACTAAATATGATTATTTCCAATATTATGTGAAAATGTACTCGAAAATAGAACTATAAACCCTAAATTAGCAAAATTAATATTTTGTGTATGATAACCGAGCAATGAGAAACATAATTGTATCTTACTTTGGATGTTCTAGAATGAACCAAGAAAAATATGCATTTACTAGAACTTCCGAGCCCAAGTCATTACCCATCACTTGGTGAACTTACGTTAAGAGGGACGAAGCAAGAATCATACTCAAATATTACTTATGAATGCAAGGATGTCTATTGAGAGGGGGTAAAAAAGGGATATGTCCCTCTGGCGTATTTACTGTACATTCATTTTTCTACTCCCTCGTCTTTTTTGTCTCGATTTTCTACATCCCCTACGCACACATCAATAGCCCTCAAATAATTCTCAATCGTATCCAACCATCTCTTTTTTGGTTTTTCTCTTTCTCTTTTCCCTTCAATGTTCATTTTCATAACCGCTCTTACTCATTTTGTTTCTTCTTGCCTCATTATACTCCATCTCAATCTATTTTCTTTCGTCTTGTTGACTATCGACGCTACACCAATCAAGGCCGGATTAAGCATCTATTGGGCTCCGGGACTGAAATTTTATATGGGCTATTTTGACAAAACATGCTTTATAAAGCCGCTCGTTATGCTCGCAGAACGATACATTTTTTTAACTATTTCACAAATTGTCAATTGCATTATAAAATTAATAGGTTAATAGATATATAAATAATATAATATAATAGATATAAAAAATTTATGTCTATTAACTACTCATTTTAGTATGATAAAAAATGTGTATCGGCTTAAAATTGTTTGGGCCCCGGGACTATAGGCCCGGCTAGACCCCCCTTACCTCGGCCTTGACACCAATACTTACTCATACATATTCGTTCCTTATTTTATCTTCTCTTGTCATTCTACTCATCCATCTAAGCATTCTCATTTCCGTAACACTCGTACTCTGTT